>NC_134590.1:15000-315000 GCF_037038515.1 Microtus pennsylvanicus | reverse complement strand
CTTCATCCCAGAGACACAGGGATGGTTCAACATATGAAAATCAGTCAATTTAATTCACCATATAAGTAAACGGAAAGGAAAAAAACCCACATGATCATCTCATTAGATGCTGAAAAAGCCTTTGACAAAATTGAACACCTCTTCATCTTAGAGAATTTAGAGATAAAAGGAACATACCTAACACTGCTTGGCCAATCACTTAAGCATATTGCTAGCTAGCTCTTATATCTTTGGTTAACCCATTTCTATTATTTTATATTTTACCAGGAGGCTCATGGCCTACTGGCAAGGTTCTAGCTGGTGGACTGCGTCTTTTTCCTCTGGTGACTCCATAGCTTCTCCTTGATTCTGCCTTCTTTCTCCCAGCATTCAGTTTGGTTTTGCAGCCTAGTTCTACTCTGGCGTATCACAGGCCAAAGCAGTTTCTTTGTTTATTAACCAATAAAAGCAACACATTGGCAGAAGGACTTCCCACATCAGTAATTCAGTGACATTTGAACTGTATTTTAATAAATAGATTGCCTAAAGATCTGAGAGTAAAACAGTCTCATTGGTTAGCCTTACAGACCAGATTTTGGTAAGGCACACCTTTAATCCCAGTAGCCATAATGACACGCACCTTTAATCCTAGTAGCCACACTAGTTGCCATAGCAACTTGGCGATGCACGCCTTTAATCCCTGCCTTAGAGAGAAATATAAGACGGGGGAAGACAGCTCTCACACACAGTCTCCTTTTGAGATTCTTGGAGGCAGGACTGCCATTTCAGACTGAGGTCAAGGTAAGAGCCTTCGAATCTTCAGGTTGAACCCCAATTTCTGACCCTGAGCTTTTATTAATGGTGCTTTAGAGTAACTCTAACCAAGTAAGTGAAAGACTTGTATGATTAAAAACTTGAAATCTTTGAAGAAAGAAATTGAAGAAGATATCAGAAGATGGAAAGATTTCTTATGCTCATGGATTGGTTAGGATTAACATAGTTAAAAATGGCCATCCTCCCAAAAGCAATCTACAGATTCAATGCAAGCCTCATAAAAATTCCAACACAATTCTTTTTTTCATTCTTTTTTGTATTATTATGATTTTATTACTTTAAAAAATGCGAATCCAAATTCTTACTCCCTCCCCTGTTCCCACTCCCTCCCCTGTTCCCACTCCCTCCACACACTCTCCCCTCACCCTCTCTAATCCTAAGAGAGGGAATATTTTTCATTCTAAATACTAACATTATTCTTTCTTGAATAAGCAAATATAAATATCTGCTTTTTGTAACATAAAGATTCCAAAACATGTGAACATAGCCACAATTTTCAAATAAGAAAAAAATAAATATTTTGTAGTCTACTTCATATGTAGTTATAAACTAACATTGCAACTTGTTGTGATAACAAGCAGGCATTCTTTCTTAGTGGACATTATGTTTACCAACAGCAGTCTAATTGCATCTATAATTATTCATTTACAAATGAGATTCTTATATGTTTTTCTTAACATTATTTCTTTTGCTATTAGTTCCAAACCTAGAATCACACATATTCAGTATGTGCTTCACAATTCTTTACAGACCTTGAAATAACAATACTTAACTTCATACAAAAAACCAAAAACCCAGGATAGCTAAAACAATCCTGTACGATAAAAGAACTTCCAAAGGTATCACCATCCCTGATTTTAAGCTGTATTACAGAGCTATAGTAATAAAAACAGCATGGTATTTGCATAAAAACAGACAGGTTAATCAATGGTATCCAATCAAAGACCCAGACTTAAATCCACATACCTATGGACACTGATTTTTGATAAAGAAGCCAGAAATACACAATAAAAAAAGAAAACATCTTTAGCAAATGGTGCTGGTCTAGCTAAGTATCAGTCATGTAGGAAAATGCAAATAGATCCATATATATCACCCTGTACAAAATTCAAGTCCAAGTGGACCAAAGGCCTCAAAATAAAATCAGATACACTGAACCTAATTGAAGAGTAATTTTTGACCTACAATCTGTCCTGCCTTCACAAGATGAGTTGGAGTAATGGTGGTGCAAAACTTGTGGGAGTGGTCAACCAATGACTGGTCTAACTCAAGGTCCACACCACCAGAGTGAGTTCATGCCTAACATTGCCTGGATCGCCAGAAATCAGAGGCTGGACCATTCAGAGACCCAGGATAGAAGATGACTGGTAAAAGGCAAACAAAACAACAACAACAACAACAACAATGAAATGATCACTAATGATATTCTGCTTTACTTACAGATGGGGGCCTAGCCCAATTGTCATCAGAGAGGTGTCATCCAGCAACTGATGGGAGCAGATACAGAGATTCACAGACAAAGGATTGTAGGAGCCAGAGGGGTTGAGGACATCATGAGAACACAGCCCACAGAATCAACTGAGCAGGGGACACAGAGATGAAGCAACAATCATGGAAACTGTAAGAGTCTGAGCTAGGTTTTCTGCATATGTATTATGGTTGTGTAGCTGGGTGTTCCTGTGGGACTCCAAACAGTGGGAGTGGGATATGTCTCTGACTCTTTTGCACGTCCTTAGAACTCTTTCCTCCTACTAGGTTGCCTTGGGCAGTCTTAAGGGTTTGTGCCTAGTCCTATTGTGACTTGTTATGTCATGTTCAGTTGATATCCCTGGGAGACCTGATCTTTTTTTTTTCTTTTTATGAAGAGTAACAGAAGAGTGGATCGGGGGATGGGGAGGCAGTTGGGGGAGGAACTGGCAGGAGTGGAGGGAGGAGAAACTATGATTGGGATGCAATGTATAAGAGAATAATTAAAAAAAGACTCCTTCCTGGTATCACAGTTGCCTTGAATTAAAGACTGTCAGTCAAACAGCTAGTTGAACTACCCTTATGATAGCACTGACTGTCCCAAACACTCTATGGATGCCTTGTGGTAGCTACATGACAACTAGAGCTGCTTGCTGCTGAAGCACAGATCCAGCTCTTGAAGATGCATACCATTGCCACAATGATTTCAAACAGCAGTGCTAGACTCTGCTATCACAAATTTCAGTGAAATTTTCATCCAAGCTAGAGGAACGTGTATCCCCTAGAGACTTTGACTGTATAAAATGGACAATACTATAATTGGTGAATGCAGCATGCCATTTACATAGTGGCTGTGCTGTGGGAACTCCTTCAACCAATAACCAATAGCTTTTAAGACGCAGGCCCAGTTTGGGCGTGGTCTCATGTACGATAAATTTAGATGAAAAGCGTGAGCTTTTCCCTTGGCTGCTGGACTCAGTTCCAGTTCCCTACTCATGCAGAGGACTGATAATCACTGCTTTTTCTGTAAGCCTACCCATAAATAAATAAATCTTTATTATACTCCATTCTGGGCTAGTATGGGGCCATTTTATTTTAAACTGCAACAGATTGGTGTCCAACATGGAGCCTGAGTTCACACCATTACTGGGACCTGCCCAGAAAGTCTGCAGCCTTCTCCCACCCCCACCCAATGCTGATCCTTACCAGTAAGCCAAAACCCTGTGCTAATACATAGATTAATAGAAATGGGTTAATTTAAGATATAAAAGTTAGCTGGGAGTATGCCTGAGTCATTGGCCAAGCAGTGTTGTAATTAATATAGTTTCTGTGTCATTATTTGGGTCTGGACAGCCAGGAAATGAACAAACAGTCTCTGCCTATATGGCTGTTACTGTTGCAAACCTTTTTGTGGTTATATAAGCAGGTTGTTCAACACACTTCTGAAGCCAGCTTGGAGATATGTTCTTATGCTATATCTGGCTATTGAAATATTAAGCCCAATAAAAGTCTTCTCTCAAGTATTTTCATCTACTTTAGATTTTCATAATTAATTTAGCAGGATGATATGGTTAACATTAAGATGGAAGTAGCAGCAGCGGTAGGAGTAATAACTGTAGAAGTGATTTCAGTAGGAACCACGGCAGCAGTGAAGTAGTGGACAGAGTTATGGCAACAGTGACCGCTACAGGAGTGATAGTGGCAAGAGCCATAGCAGTAACTATAATGCAAACAGTAGCAGAAGCAGAAGCAGACGTGTCAACAACATGCGTCTAGGGGCCTTCCAGGAATCCCTGCCCTGCCCAAAAGTAAAGGATCTGGTGGCTGTGGGCATCATGGGATGATCTTTCTACCTGATGTGCCACTGATTCAAAGTTGTCTGATCTGGAATCACAGATCTCTCATGTGAGAAACATGAATGCTGACTACACCCTGTGGTCCACGTCTGGAATGTATTTCACTTTTGCTATACGACTGTCACTCTGCTCTGAAAATGCAGCCTTGTGCTCCCTGGGGTCTAGTGGTGGCAGTGATAGTGGCAACAGCAATGAGAGGCAACTGAAGTGTTGTGGAGATTGGCCAAGCCCAAAAGCCAAAGGTCTCAGACATCCTAGGCCTGAAATCTGGGAAATTCTGGCATCTTAGACACTGAAGCTGTAGTGTTAGCCACTGTCAAGGGCTGGGGAATCCTAACTATGATTGTTCAAAAAAAAGATAATAATAGTGGGTAATAGAGTGAATACTTGTGAGCTATTATTTATGGATAATTTACATTACATTGGTATAGTTTTTGTATATCGATACAAGTTCAAATTATATTTGTTATTTTTGTTTACATTATTTGTACACCTATGCAAAGTTATTCTGTCAGAATGTATATTTGCACGTTTTTACCTTTGGTTAGAACATTTTGTATATTGACACAACTTTTAGGATATATTTTCATATTGTATTATATATTACTCCTACCTCTGATCAAGATACTTATACACTGTTTACATTTTGAGGTCATTGTCCTCATTTGTTGCACATTTGTTTACAGATTATTTAATAATCTGACATGAAGTTTTAGTCTTTAAGTTATACAGGTATTAATTATTATAGGTCAATAGTTGTTCATTTTTGTTGTACATATAGTCAGATCAATTAGGTTCTTTAGATACACAGAGATTGTATTCTGTCTAGATAGATAATCTTCAACCACTTCAAGGATCTGTGGAACATGGCATTTAAATAACGTAGGGTTCTGTTGACATGAGACATGATTGCTTCTGACAGCACCACTATATTCCTGAGAGACTGTTGAGCACCAAAGACACTCCACTTGGAGCTTGTTTTCTTCTAGACAAAACTGGCCTTTGGGCAAGGAACTGACAATGTCTCAACCACTGACAAGATACATGATATCCAAAAATGGGTAAGCAAGACTGTCAAATCTTGCCAAAACAGGGTAAGATGGTTTTGAAAAATTTCCTGCCTCTAAAAATGGTCTGTCAGTTATGCTAGGTCTAAGCCAAAGCTGGTTGTTTCATTGTTGCAAAATGAGACTTTGGGTGTCTGCTCAGGTAGCTAATTGTGTCGTGTCCCCCTCCCCCCCCCCCCCCCCGTCATATATTGCTCTCTTTGGAAGCTACTTGATTGTACTTCCTGCCTGCTCAAGTAATATTATCTCCCTTCTTAGGTCTTCTATGGGGTTGAAGATTGAATAGTCATAGTTACTGTCCTCTTATGATCTAGCTAAGCCATTTCCAATATAAGACTTAGACTCCATAGGATAGAATGTTTATTAAAACATTGAGCATATGTTCCTTGTTTAATATTATGTTGGTTGTAATTCTAGTTATACTTGCTATCTGTTCCTAGTGTATATAGTTTTGTATTGGGTTTGGAACTCTCTTATTTAAACAAAAGGGGGTGGTGCTGTGTGAGCATATTCTGCTCCTTCAGCCAATAGCCTTTAAGATACCAGCCCACTCAGTCATGGTCTCTTATACTGTAAAAGCAGCAGTAAACGTGCGACCACTCTCTTGCTTCTGTCTCCCACTTCCAGCTGCTAGACTCTGTTCCTGTTCGCGCAGAGGACTGTTGTCTAGGATAGTAATCTGTAAGTTTTCCCCTTAAATAAATAACCCTTTTATTATTCATAATTCTGAATTGGTGTGGGATTGTTTTGTGACTTATGTCATCATTCTAGGTCTATATAATCACTATAACACTTGTTACCCAACACTGAGAATACCAGTGAGGTCTGCACATAAATCATAATACTACAGAATAACACCTGCTCCTGCCTGCAGCCTGGCTGAAGAAGCCAAGGGTTATAAAAGTTGTCAAAGGTTAGCACTGGCAGAACTTTTCCTCACTTACCCACTATTTCCAACCAGGTAGAGCAAAGGACACCAAACAGTGGCTGGTAACATTTTATGAGCCATGTTAACTGTTCCTTCCCTCCCCTCCTCTCCATCCCCTCCCCTCCCCTCGCCTCCCCTCCCCTCCCTTCCCCTTCCCTTCCCTTCCCTTCCCTTCCCTTCCCTTCCCTTCCCTTCCCTTCCCTTCCCTTCCCTTCCCATCTCTTCTGTTCTCCTCCCCCTCGTCTCTCCTGCTCCCCCCTTTCTCTCTCTCTGTGTGCACCTAGAGCTCAGGGGTTAATGTTAGGTGTCTTCCTCTGTCATTCTCTACTTTAGTCTTTGAGATATAAAGTTGCCAATTGCCAAATCTGAAACTTGTCATTTCAGCTGGACTGGCTGGCTAGTGAACTTCACTGCCATCTCTCAGGACAAGGATGTGCACTGTTGTATCAGGTTTTTAACACGGGTACCTGGGGAAGTGAACTCAGGTCCTCATGCTTTCACACCAAGCACTTTATTCACTGAGTTTTCTCTTTCCAGGATAGAGCAGGCAGAATGGCCATGGGCTCTATACTTCTTAGGAGAACTGTCAGGAGGCTATAGGTTTTGGAATTTTTATCTGTTAGCTAACAAGAGCTCCCACATCCAGAGCAGGAGGAGGGCTGTGGATATTAGGGAGCCCACATGACAAGAATCAGGGTCTGGAAGGATCACTGGACAAGAGCCACCAGGGCAATGAACTAGCAACCCAAGTCAATTATTAGCAAATAAAGAGGCAAAACAACTTTTGATTAAACTACAAGGAGACAGTAAAACAAGACTAGCATTTTTCCCCATGGTGCATGATCCCAAGAGCTTTTTCTAATATGGTTCAAAATATCTCTGCTGTGGTAAACCCCAAATCTCCCAGCCAGCTGGTGGAGGGCAGCCCTTAAGTAGGTAAGTACTGACAACTTTGGTGAAATATGCCTTTCAGGGAAAATACCCTTGTTTTTCATTGATTTAAAGTAAGATCACAGGAAATTTTACTTACCCATGCGTCCATCCTGAGGTGGACTAATCAGAGAGATTCTTGAAGGGCCTGCTGCCATCTCAGGCTATATAGGCAAAAGAAAACAGCCAGTGAAATGTCCAAATTGCTGCTTGTGAGGGTCCAATTCTGTTCATCAGGACAGAAGTCTTTGGAGCTCTAGCTCTGTAGTCCTGACGCTTATGACAAAACCACCTGCTTACCGGATGATAGCCTCATAGACTGAGACAGAACAGGGAAGGACAGAGGATCACTTCTGTTCTCCCTGGCCCTAAAATAGTAAATGATGCGGGACCCCACTAAATTCCTTTAGGAATATCGGGAGAGGAAAGGACAATTAAAATCCCAAATGATCTGGTTGGAGCTGCCTAGTCTGAACCCTCCTTCTTGGGCCCCCTTTTTCCTGAGACTCTAGGAGCACAGGTAATGTTACTGTCCTTGCTTGACTCAGAGAAGACTTCTGCCTTGCAAAGTTTAAAATGTTTACTAACGGCCCTCTTTCCAGATGTCTGTCTATGTGTTGTCTAACACTTCTCTTTGGAGTTTCACTCACTGAATTCTGTCCCCCCCCCCCCCCCCACACACACAGCTGCAATGTATCAACTGTGCCTGTTATCTTCTGTATCTCTAGCTCACCCCAACCGCTTGGAGGCTAAAGAAACCTGAAGCAGAATGACCTGCCCCTGCCCCCCATAAGGGTCCCTCTTCACCATTAATATGGAGATCTGGAGAACCATCAGTACATGCACAACAACCCTGAAACAAGGCCTCAGGCAGAAGGTAGAAGCAGAAGTCTAGCCTCTAAGGAGCTGAGAGACGCAGCAGGGATCTGTGAGCTTCTGGGCAGTATGAGGTAGAGAGCAAGGGAGAGTGGGAAATTGCCCACAGTAGAGTAGGTGTACACTGGAGGAAGTAAGCACGCACAGGAGGTAAGCTGAGCAGGGAGGTGGCAGTCTGTCTTTGTGTCAACTGCAAAGGACCTTAAGTATCTTCTCCTCAAGGCATGAATAACTTCTCATTCCCTGCTAAAGTCCTACCTATCTACTCTGAAATCTAGATTCCTTTATAAGCAGGTTCAGGAGATTCTCTTAGAAATGGACATGACTTCTGATTAACAAGTCCACACACTGGTATCTACCTTGGAGGACTATTAGGAGAATGGTCCTCATTTAAAAAGCACTTAAAGATGTGCTAGCGGGCAGGCCCTTGAAACAACACAGTAATAAATTCACACCAAAGAAAGAGTGTTATTACAGTGTATGCAGTCTCTCTCCTTTGCTTGATTCTTCTGGTTACAGCCCACCTGGTGATACCCCAGCCTTGTGAAACATCTCTGAGGGCCTCATGTTGGAGCAATATGGCATGCATAGAATCCAGTTCTGCCTGAACTGGTGCATTCCTAGGTTTGGTTTCATTTCCACTGCTTTTGTTTTTCTCCAATTTACAGTTGTGGCTTTGTTTTTTAAGCCTTACATGTCTGGCCCACTTGTTTTTAGTGCTGATAGGGTTGTTTATAATAAGCACTTCTTTCTTGATTATGGTCAAGGGAAGGTGAAATACAGGGCTCCAAGTCCTGCCACTTTTACTAACAATGCAAGGGACCCTGTTGCCCTTATCATAGGCCTAGCCATAAGGACAGAAGGGAATGTTCTTGTTTCTAATCACAACCCATCCATTAACTCTGGTGTTAACACAGTAAAGTGGTGTGGGATTGTCCCCCTGTATGCTGTGAATATGCTTTATTACCATTGGTTATTGAAGAAGCTGCTTTGGCCTATGGTAGGGCACAATACAGATGGGTGGAAAATCCAAGCAGAGAAAGGGAGAAAGAAGGAGGGGTGAGGGAGATGCCAGAAGCTGTTGGAGAAGCAAGATGTGAGGTAACAGTCACAAGCCTCATGGTAAAATATGAAATAAAAGAAAAGAATTAACTTAAGTTGTAGGTGCTAGTTAATAATAAGCCTGGGTTAGTAGGCCAAACAGTATGTATTTAATGTTAAGCCTTGGAGTGGTTATTCAGGAACTGGTGGGCACGAGAGAAACCTCAGTTACAATAAAAACCTTTGCTAGAGACCACCATGTGCCTTGAGCAATGTGGCAGCCCAGGTATACTTACCTTTCTTGCTTGAGGAGTCGGGTCAATTTCCATTGATTCTATTCTGTTAAACAGTGAAACATGCTAATGAGACTGAAAATTTACTGTAATTTAAAAACATAAATTTAAATATCCTTGTATGTAATAAGTCAGAGCAAATTTCCAAGTCCTTTCATGGGGTTGTCAGGGTGTGTATAGGTATAAGTTTGCTTCTTCCTATGTATTCTACTGGGTGTTCATTGACTGCAAATTAGGCATAATTTCTCCAGAGCAGAGCTACAGCCCCCACATTTGTCTTAGTTCTTCAACTGCTGCCTAGTACTACTGACTAGACCCCTATGAACAGGAACATTCACTGACTGCTGTTAATATATGATTAGCCCACATGTTACAGAATTCATTAGTCAAAAAGAAGACAGGGAAACATCAGTTTGATTTATTTTCAATTTGGCCTTTACCTAGCCTGGTTAAATGATGGTAGTGACCTCAGAGCAAGGGACACCCTTTCTTAACTACTTCAGCAGGAGTCCAGGATGGCTCATTATCTCAGCCTACATATACAGTTGCTCCAACATCTATTTTAAATTTAATTTTCCTGGACGGGGATGTCACCTCAAGAGTTTTCCAGATCCCTACCTTCCTCTTTGTTTTCACTGTCTTCTATCTGGATGTTCTACATAATATTCTCTTTGTGACAACTCCCTATAGGGCAGCTAGAGACAGTCTACTTGACTGGTAACTTCACAACCCACAAGAAAGCACAGATGTGACAACTTCCCAATCACAGGAGAATCTCCTGGAACTCACACCTACTTGCTGCAGACCCATCAACTAAACCCATAAAAAAATTATGTTTAGAGAATACGATGGGCCCATTAAAGGCACATGCCCATGGTGATTCCCTCCTTATGCCTAATTCTATTTCAGACTCATGAGGAGCAAGGATGGAAACTGCTTTCCCAAATCAGGTTTTAGGGGTAAAAATGGTATAATGAATGTGTACTTTCCAAGGGATAGCCAGAGTTTCCTAAGGCTGAGTTGTCCCAAAGATACTCAGAGACACAAGATAGGACTCTCAGAGTAGAGTGGTACATGAGGTAGAAGGACCATCCTGCTATATCTACAGACACAATCCTCACTTCTGGGTAGGGCAGGGATTTCTGGGGTGTTCATAGACACCTGATCATACTCAACTAATTTGCTGTGGATGTAGGAATAGAGTACTATGACTGTCCAGTGAGAATCTAAGTTCTGACTCTGGAACCAAAGTTTCACACTAATGTAAGCTAAGTACTTAGAGCAGCTAGACATCCAGTGACCTGCTCATGCGCTTAGTTAATGGGTAGGATTTGGAGATTTGGAAGTAGAATCAGATAGAAAGAAAATGCAGACGTGTCCATAGATATGACTATGGGTTACTCAATTTTCAAAAATTCCTACACCATCCCACCAGGCCCACACACCTGTCAGGAAGTGAAGAGTTGGGTGGCAGCAAGAGGTATCCATTTGGCTTTGCTGAAGGAACAATGATTTAAAAAAGCCTTTTATT
Source organism: Microtus pennsylvanicus (assembly GCF_037038515.1). Taxonomy (NCBI): domain Eukaryota; kingdom Metazoa; phylum Chordata; class Mammalia; order Rodentia; family Cricetidae; genus Microtus; species Microtus pennsylvanicus. Next base: position 304,198 of record NC_134590.1, on the reverse strand, counting down.
AGTGTCTACTTTTTGTGGCTTAGAAGCAGGTATCTTTATATTCTCCTTTACAAAATTACTTCACTTACTTGAAACAGAAGATTTGATTGTGTTGAAAGCTGCTTGATGTGATGACCTCATACTAAATATATGGAGTAAAGGTTAATTAAATGGATGGAGTAAAGATTAATTAATTAAATTGATTTCTCCCTCTTTCATCCCAAAGTATAAAACGGCTTGGAAAAAGTTAACTGAATTTCTACACATTCTCTTGGCCTACTGCTTTATTCCTTTACAACTAGAATGCAAAGAAAACCAACACTGGCTACCATGTAGCTGATACTTGTGGTTGCAAATATTATACTAATGGGTCATTGACAAGTTATGTTTTAAGTGTATGAAATTCAAATGTAACAATAAGAGATACTAACTATTCAGATTTAATGGCTAACAGGAGAAATGGAACAAGTTTTCCCCAGCAAAGCAAGCCTGATCTCTGTTACAGAAGGCAGAAGAGACAACCTTGCCTGAGGTCTGATACCTAATAACCCTACTCAATGCTGCATGCTAAGCTGTCTGTTCCCAGCAGGATGCACCCTGGGCTCTCTATCTGCCTAGCCTAGCCTAGTAGTGTTTATGTGAATGTAGGGCAAAGCATGTCTGTTTCTAAAGACTCACAAGGCATGTATGAAAAATGCAGATGAGATACTGCAACATACACATTGGTCTGAATGTTGAGAAAGTCTATACTTGCAATCAGTCCAGTCAGACCAAATAAGCCAAGAATAGACATTTATCGAGAACTGTGACCTGGGCTTCTGTTATAAAGTCACTTCCTGGAGCCCTCCATTAGTATTCATTTCTCTCACCCAGTACCATTTCTCACAAGAGTACATGTTCCTGTCTGATTTAAGTTCATTTATTGCCCTCCCTCAAACAGAAGCACCTGAGCACAAGCAGTTGACATACTTGGCTCACATGAATATCTAAAGTCAAGAATGGTGCCTCTTAGGTGCCCATGGAGGCTTGAAGAAGGCATTTGATTTCCCAGAACTAGAGTTATAGACAGCTGTAAGCCACCTGATGTGGGTGCTGGGAACCAAACCATGGTCCATTGAAACAGAAGCAAATATTCCTACCTGCTGAGACATCTCTCCAGCTCTTCCATTTTTTTTTTTTAAAAATAAGGATAGAGAAAAGATGTCCTTTTCTTCAAGATGGAGGTAAAAAAGAGTTTGGTCAGGAGCTATAACAGGTACTCACACCTACTTCCTGGTCACATTCCCAGGCCCAATATGGCCATGACACCTTTAGGAGTTTGGTTGGTAAGGCTAGTAGGTGTCCACATACTCAGGTAACCAGTGAGAAAAACCTTCATGGGTAATTGTACCACTGTCTCAGAAATACACAGCCACCACTGGACAAATATGCACCATGTCTTGTATCAATGTGTTGTCTAAACTATGGTGTGTTATGGAGTTCATATTTCATGGACATTAAGTACAAATACAGAGCTTTAGCCAGGCAGTAGTGGTGCACGCCTTTAATCCCAGCACTCGGGAGACAGAGGCGGTAGGCAATCTCTGTGAGTTTGAGGCCAGCCTGGTCTATAAGAGTTAGTTCCAAGACAGGCTCCAAAGCTACAGAGAAACCCTGTCTTGAAAACCAAAAAAAAAAAGCTTCACAATTGCAGCATTATTATGGCACTGACCAAAACAAATAAGAAATGAGAATTTTTAATGTTTGTTATTTTTCAGATATTGAAATGTAATATAATTTTGGTTATCTGTAGTACTTTGAGATATACCTCATTATAATATATGACTACGTGGTTCATATTAATTGTTAACTTGATAGGATTTAGAATTGCCTAAACCTTTGGCAGGTTAATGAGCAAGTTTCTAGACTGAGTTAACTGAGTTGGGGCAACTTATTCTGAATGTGGGTGTGGTACCATCCAATAGGTTAAGATCTCAAGCTGAAAAAAAAGGAGAAAGCAAGCGCCACCAGGATTTATCTGTCTCTTGACCGTAGAAGCAGTTTGACCAGGTGCTTCACTGCCACTGCCTCGATGTCTCACCTTTCACAAAGGGCTGCCACTTCAAAATGTGGGTAAAAATAAACTTATTTCCTTAAGTTATATGCTTTTGTCAAAGCCATGAGAAAAATAATTAATATAAAAAATTGGTACTGAGAAGTGGGACTTTTGCTGTGATAAAGCTAACCACATGGTTCTTAGGCCTTGGAAACCAGTTTGCAGGGAGAATGTGGAATAGTTTGGAACTTCAGGTTAGAAAATTTTCAGAAGTTGGGTAGTGGTGGCGCACGTCTTTAATCCCAGCACTTGAGAGGCAGAGGCAAGCGGATCTCTGTTCGAGGCCAGTCTGGTTTAAAAGAGCTAGTTCCGGGACATTCTTGACAGCTACAGTGAAATCCTGTGTTGAAAAAAAAAACAAAATAAAAAAGAAAGAAAGAAAGAAAATTCTTAGGATACCATAAGCAGAGCTTAATAGGCCAGTCTCGTGTCTGGTGGGAATTTGGAAGAATAAAATGCTGACAGAAATGTAGGTGGTGGAGGCTTAGCTCACGAGGTTTCAGAGGAGAAGAATTCTATTAGGCACTGGGCTAGAGGTCATTTGTGTTATCTTCTGGCAAAATAGTGGCTGCATTCTACTCATGTTCTGAGAACTTCGGTGAGGCTGAATTAAAAAGAAATAGGCTAATTTGATTGTGGAGGAAATTCCAAGATAAGATATTACCCAGGCTCTTACCTATTACCCAGGTCTACAGGAAGAAAGAGCAACAGCAGAATGGATAAATAAGTAAATTGCCCCTTAGCAGGGAAAGGACACAGTTTAAAGTTGTAGATAGAAAAGGTAGGCGATGAGAAAGAGCTGTAATTGTTAAAAAGATTAGCACCATTAAAGAGAAAACTTAAACTTTGCACTGGGAAAACAGCGCTCTAGGAAAGATTCTAGCCATTAAAGGCTCCATCTTGTGAAAGCCAAATTCTTTAGAAAGAAAAGCATCTAAACTGAGAATGACTGACAACCACAGCCTAGGGAAAACTTTCGTCAGGATCAGCCTGGAAGGTACACAGAGGCTGATACTACTATGGTCCAAGGTGCCAGGCTCAAGCTGGCAGCATAATTTGGCAGTCTTGTCCATGTGGTATTGGTTCTAAGGAATGGAAGATGAAAGAAAAAGGTAATCAGGGAAGACCACCCCTGCGACCAAACAATGTGTGGTATGGTTGGTTCTCTGCTAGGGGACCCTGAGGGGCTACTGTATGAAGATGTGAAGCTGAAGTCCAGTGGAGATCCCAGAATCTTGGAGATGCCAGGATCATAATACTTTAGCAAGGAAAGCTGTAGGCATGGAGTGGGGTCATCCCAAAAGAAGAACTTTGTGCATTGAGCGATAGGCTACCCAAGTTATTTGGAACTGAAATGATTCTAGCAAGAATTTAGTGTTTTCTTTCTGGGTATTAGTCTTGTCTACCTTTGCTTTGCCCCAATTACTTCCTTCTGGACTACAAATGTTTAATTTGTGACACTATATGTTAGAAGTGCATAACTTGTTTTTTAAAATTTTATTTTATAGAATATCATAGTTAAGATAATGAACTGTGTCTTATAAGAGGCTCTACATTTATACTTTTTGGAACTGTTAAAGATTATGTGGACTTTTAAAGTTGGACAGCATTTTTCATTATGGGATGGTCATGGTGGAAAGTTATGGCTTTAAAGCTATGTTTAGGTATGAAATTGACAAAGGATAGACTGACAATGACTAATATCAACTTTACAGAATCTAAAATTTCAAAGGAAACAAATCTTTGGATATATCTATGAAAGAATTTATAGGTTGAATTAAATGAGGCAGAAAGACCCACCCTAAATTTGGGTAGCACTATTCCACAAGCAGAGATCTTGGACTTAAAATGAAGACAGTAAGCTGAACACCAGCACTCACTTTTCTCTGCTTTCTGAATGAAGGAATGATACAATCAGTGGCCTCAAGTTAGTGTTGCCATGCCTCTCACCCCAGGATCTACTACCGTACAAAATAAATTCCTCCTTCCTCAAGTTGCTTTTATCACAGAAATGAGAAAAGTGACTAATAAAATGAACTTACGCAATGCAAGTGCCTTGAAGAACATATGCCATGCTAAGCTCTCCCTTCATACCTGGCTGCCATGTCATGCACAAAAGAGACTGCAGGCAGCCACCATTTGCATTTTGGTCACTGTAATTCCTGGCCTTTTACCAATGCCTTGATAAGCCTTGGAAGCCTCTATGGGGACCTTTCATCTCTTTTATCTGTTTTTCTCTATCTCAGTAATATATGGAACTAGATTATTGTTTCCATGAGGCACTCTTACCTTTGTAGTTGCTTGATTTGTAGCAGTGACTTTCTGAGGGACTCTTCCAACTGAGAAATCTGAATATAAATAAGATCCCATTATTAGATAGACTATGCCAAGTGGCAGTTCAGAGAACACTTTGGTTTGTCTACAAATGTGACATTTCAGCAAGCCTAGCTCATCAGGATCTTTGTACAGAGCTGAGTCAGGTCAGAGCTCTAGAGACTGGGGACCCAGCTCAGTCTCCACAAGGCAGTAGACCTGAACTAGCCAGTAGGAGCCCAAAGCATGAAGCTCTGCTAGGTACTCCTTAGAAATTCTGATGTCAAGTCTTAAACATGTCCTCCTTTACACAGATGATTTCAGAATGCAGTCTGTAACATGTCAAGATTTAGATCTGGCGTTGTCACAAGGCACTGGGAAATGTCAAGGGGTAGATTTAAAGTCTTCAAATTTATAGTGGTATATGTAAACCCCCTCATTTGCTAAGAGGTTTAATAAGGTAATACATATCAAATGAGTAACCAAGGCTAGACTGGAAGAAGCCTCTAGGCTGGATTTTGGGCAGCTGTAGAAAGTGCTGTGGATAAAGCAGTGGATATCAGAGTGAGGACAGTGAACTGTGCACAGAACCTGAGGGCCCTGACTGCCTGTGTCATCTGTGTACCACAGTCGTGGACTGGGAAATGCTTTCTAGACTTGATAATGGGTTCTCAGAACTCTATGGACTTATAACTAGGATCCTCTCACTTCATTTATTATAGAGCCTTTGGAGTTTTTTTAAAAAAGGACTTTTATGTAAAAAACAAGAGGGGTGAGAAGAGAAGCCTCTGGGCTACTCTCATGTTCCTAAGGTCCTAGTATTGGCCAGTACAGATGAGGGAGTCCAGGTGGACAGAATAGTTAACTCTGTGTAGTCTGCCCAAAGCAGAAGGGCTCCTAGGCAGGTCAGGCAAACAGACTGATGGTCATAAGAAGTAACCACCTCCTCAACTGGAAATGCTAGTGAACCCTATTCAGATCATGGACTCAAAGTTGGATATAGTGGCACATGCCTTTAATCTCAGCATTCAGGAGGCAGAGGTTGGTGGATCCCCATGAGTTTGAGGCCAGCCTTGCCTACAGAGAAAGAGAGCGGGGCGGGGGGTGGGGTGAGGGGTGGGGTGGGGGGTGGAACTTGAACTATAACAATATGACATTGAAATTACAAGATCAAACAAATAAAGAAGAAAGAGTTTATTTCATTTACCTTTTCTTGATAGAAGGCCACCAGTCTCCTTCTGTGTTTTTCTTGAAATTCTGAAATCTAGTAAGACAACACATTTCAGCTGCTGAGGGCACAAAGTCATGGCATATCTCTTGTGGAAGCTGAAGGCTGGAAGAAACTTTAAGTGTGGGTTGCAGCATGTTCTGTTTTACATGTACTCCCCCAATAGACCTGCATCTCTTCCCATGGGGACAGTCACAGATTCCCTGGATTTGTTTGTGGTTAGTGTCTGACCAGAGTAGACACATAGTTTAGATGCTTCAGGAGGAACAGAATGCCAGAAGGTTGTCAAATGCAAAGGCAGGTAGGCTTATCCAATATGAACTCTAAACAATAAGGCTCTTTGTCTCTGTAGCAGCCTTTCTGTTTAAGATGTTCCAATGGTGTGCTTACTCTAGTGGTAAGTAAAATAGAATACATGGTCCCACTTTGAAGGTAGTGATTAAGGAAGGCCTCCTGCCTGGTGAATAACCTTAATACATTGACTAGGGCAGGATTGGAGAGGTGGAAAGAGCTGAAAGAAGAAAGTCCAGCATGATGAGTAGCCTTGTATGGACAGTTAGAGCCAGCTACATCTGAAGCCAGCACCATCCCTACCTTCACACTCACAGGAAACATCATATACCCTATGTGATTTGAATTGGGCTTTTGAGAATGGCAGTGTGAACAAGTGAGCAGGCTCACTCAAAACAAGAAAGCTAATTGATGGTTTGAATAATGGTGTCAACTTAGCTGAGACATTAAACTGTCACTCCTTCACCTAAATCTGCCACCACTCAGTGCTGGTCCACAGGTATAGGGTGATTATAGGTAGAGATTAATACTTTAAGGTTCCATATGTCCCTCTAAGTAATAATAGCACAGATACAAAGGTGGTATTCATTCACCACACAGCTTCCCTTGGATCATAGTAGCATCAGCCTCCATATACCTTACAGTATAGTTCTGTTGTGGAAAGCAACAACTCAACAGAGCATGCAACTCATCCACTGTGAGCACCTACTCCTAGAGATGGGACTATACAGGGAATGAACCTTCAGGTCAACAGGGACAATATCCTCCCTATACCTGAGCTCTGGCTCTATATTTTACATGTGGCTTAAGTCTTTGAGTCTCCAAAAAGAATCACAGTGTTTGGGACATGACAGGGACAATCAAAAGACTGTTGCTTACATAGATAAGTATAGACTTCATTGAGCCATCCCTGTAGGAATCCTCACTGGAGTAACAGTCAATATCCTTGAGCATATTCCTCAACTGTGCAAGCAACTCTTGCCCCTCAAAGTCCAGCACCAAGGGCCTTGTCATGAACTTTCTCTTTACCTGCTTGGATAGCCCTGATTTTCCAGCTCCTAATATTCATGAGAGAGACTTAGCGATAGATCCTCTTTCCCTGACTGGAAGCCTGCTGGTGTCATGCTTGAAGAGGGTAAAGTTATGTTTGGGGGATTTTCTTTTCCTTCAATTTTCCCTTCATACTGTGTAAGGCACATGACATTATCCATGTTCTGGATTTGACCTATGGGCCAGGTGGAGCTGGAAATTGTTCTGTCAGCAGACTGATGTTCCCAATTTCTGTTAGTAACTAAAAACTTGCCAGCTGCCTATCTTCTACTTTCTTCCTCAGTACACCCACACTGGTAACAAGAGAGAAAACTTAATTTGCTCTGCCACTTTCTCAAGGACCCACATTTCTGTAGCATGTGTCAACACCAATCAGGATGTAGGCTTCCAGTGGGTGGACACTGGAGCCTGGAAAGGCCTGCTCATGAGGAATGCTCCCCTTGCCATGGCACAGTGAGTTTTATATAAGGACCCTGGTAAGAGCAGCTTTCAGGACTATGGAAGATTCCGGTCTCTTCAGTTGCAGATTTGACAGACACAGCTGCCCCTAGGATACAACCAAATGGAAAGCAGTACTGGAACCTAGAGTCCTGTCATGGTGATGGGCTAAGAGATAGACTGGCACCGTAGATGACACTAGTCCAGAGAGTCTCTTATGATAATGGGAGCAGGCAAGACCCCAAGCATCTGTGTCACTGGGTCTTCTGCCTGCCTGGACTCTTCCAGGTCTGTAATCTCAGGTTGTCTAGGAGTTGTGGTTTGTGCTCCAGGAGGGATTGTGCTCTAGAGACTAGAGGGCTAGAAGTGGCCTCACAAGCGAGACTACATTCGTAAAACAAAACAAACAAACGGACCACGAAACCTGGAATGGTGGCACACAACTGTATCCCAGCATCTGGAAGGATGAGATAGGAGAATTATGAGCTTAAAACCAGCCTTGGCTGTATAAGAACTTCTGTGCTAGTTTATAAATAATGATCTTCACCAACTCCACATCAGACAGAGGTCTGATCTCCAAAATATACAAGAAATCAAGAGATTGGTCATCAAAAGAACAAATAATCCAATAAAAAAATGGAGTACAGATCTAAACAGAGAACTCTCAATAGAGGAATCTAAAATGGCTGAAAGACTCTTAAGAAAATGTTCAACATCCTTAGTAATCAGAGAAATGCAAATCAAAACAACTCTGATATTCTATCTTACACCTGTAAGAGTGACCAAGATCAAAAACACTGATGAAAACTTATGCTGGAGAGGTTGTGGGGAAAAGGGTACACTTCTGCATTGCTGGTGGGAATGCAAGCTGGTACAACCCCTTTGGATGTCAGTGTGGTGATTTCTCAGAAAATTAGGAATCAACCTTCCTCAAGACCCAGTAATACCACTTTTGGGTATATATATCCAAAGGATGCTCAATTATGCCACAAGGACATGTGTCCAACTATGTTAATAGCAGCATTGTTTGTCATAGCCAGAACCTGGAAACAACCTAAATGCCCCTCGACCGAAGAATGGATAAGGAAAATGTGGTACAATGGAATACTCCACAGCAGAAAAAAATAACAACATCTTGAATTTTGCAGGAAAATGGATGGAGCTAGAAAACATGATTTTGAGTGAGGTGACCCAGACCCAGAAAGAAAATTATCACATGTACTCACTCCTAAGTGGTTTTTAAACATAAAACAAAGAAAACCAAACCATAAACCACAATCTCAGAGAACTTAGATAACAATGAGGACTCTAAGAAAGACATACATGGATATAATTGACATGGGAAATAGAAAAAGACAAGATCTCCTGGGATAAATTGAAAGAGGGCTGAAGGAGAGCGGAGATGCAAGGAGGGGAGCAGAGAAAAATGTACAGCTCAATAAATATCAATTAAAAATTATTTTACTAAATGAAAAAAAAGAAATATAGTTGGCATCTGTGGGGGTATAATGTCTAAAGGAGGGTAGATCTAAGCTAAGTTGAGCTCATATGTATCTCAATGTCACAAAAGCATACACAATGACATAGATCAGAGATAATGTCAGCACTGAAACCTTTATGATAAACTATTTTACAAGTGAGATAATTAAAAAACACCAGAGAAGCAGAAGATATTTTCACACTCACCTCTGCAAGCGACTGGTTCCAGAACATTTACTTCACAGGGTCTCTGAGGTAATGTGCTCTGGGTATCACCAAGTCAAGCCTCAAAGTCGCAACTCACCTGAGAGGTTTCCTGGGAATACTTCTTACACAGACCATCTATGCTCAGAAAGAATGCCTGGATATTGGAGTTAGTCTAAAGAGAAAGCAAATGACTATGTAGAAACTTCTGGCCACTAGTTAAAAAACTGTATTTGAAGATCTACAATTAACTATGCATACATAACACAAACAAACAGCAATCCACCCCTGAGAAGATAACCACTCCTCTAAGGAGCATGCAGGGCAGTGGCACCCATTGGCAGTACTGAGCCACCCTGGACCACATGTCCCTCTATATCCATTGAAAATGTGCTTCAAAATGAAGGTAAAAGTTTAGGGTGACTTTTTTCCAGAGCCCCCCCCAAAAAAAATCCAAGAGGATTTGTCACCAACAGATCAATACTAAAAGCAAAAATAAAGGAATTCTGTGTGGGGAGGAAACAATCACCGACAGATCACAGAGTGTGGGAGGTAGCAGAGAGCAAGAGAAGAGGAAGCATGAGGAAATTCAACCAAGGATTAGCTATGTGTGGAACTGCTGTGCTTTTGGTGTAGCATGAAGTAAGAGCCAATATTCCATTGAGAAGGGAAAGCATGGTAAAAAGATCAATAGACTGAAACCACCAGAGGTCCTTGCATAGCTAGGAAAATCTAAATTAGTTGAGTCTTTAAAAAAGATTTTATTTTTATTTTAGTGATGTGTGTGTAGGTATGTTCACATGAGATCAACGGAGCCAAAAATTAGCTTTCTGAAAATGCTGAAATGAGTTCAATAGTACTTAATACACATTTGGCAAGGGTGCTCAAGAAGAAAGGACTCACAATAGTCACTAAAATTTAGAAAAAATACAGCAATGTGTAGAGGGAGGCACATGACTGCAATTCCAGCACTTGGGAGGCAGGGGCAGGCAGACCTCTTTAAATTTGAAGTTACCCTGGTCTACATAGCGAGTTCTAGGACAGTCAAGTCTACATAGAGAGACTCTGTCTCAAAAATCCAAAATAAATAAATAAGTAAAACAAAATAAAAGACCACCATTCCAGACCTTATATACCTGTTTTGAGGTACATAAAAGTGTAATTGATACTGAAAGCTTAAAATTCTAAGTAATCTCCATGGCTTCAGAATTTTAACTGTACAAAAATTCATCAAGATGTATAGTTTGTGGCTGGGTTTGAGTGGCTTTGTTAATCTAGCCATGCAGTGTTTCTATTTTTGAGTTCATTGCAATAAACTTATACATACAAACATATGTACATAAACACATACATACATACACATACATATCCAGGCTAGTCTTGAACTAGTGACATAGCCCAGCCTGGCCCTGAACTCCTGTTTCTGCCTCCTAAGTGCTGGAATTAGAGGAGTGTGCTACCACTCCCTACTCTAAGAACTTTTACGAAATTATTAACTATGATTTCTCAAACTTGAATATGTAATACAGGAAAGGAAACTTTCAACTTCAACTTGTATATGAATATGGGTGCAAGAATAATGAATATGAGTCCAAGTGAAATAATAGCAAATTCAATCTATCTACAAAAGTTGAAGTATGTCATTACAAGCTGACTCTATTCTTGGAATCTTATGTGGGTTTTTTTAATTTTAAAAGTAAATGAAGGGGTAAGAAAGTCGACTCAGTGGTTCCTAAAACCCAGGTTTGGCAGTTCACAATTATCTGTGTAGACGGAGTTTCTGCCCTGCCTGGTCTCACAGTCATTCAGTCCCAATAAAGCACACAGAGGTTTATAATAATTATATAATTTGGCCTTTTAGCTCAGGCTCATTATTAACTAGCTCTTACAACTTAAATTAACCCATAATTCTTACCTATGTTTAGCCACGTGGCTTGGTACCTTTTCTCAGTGCAGTGTTCTCATTTTGCTTCCTCTGCAACTGGCTGGTGACTGCAAACTGAGCCTTTCCTCTTCCTAGAATTCACCTAGTTTGGTCACCTCACCTATACTTCCTGCCTGGCTACTGGCCAATCAGCATTTTATTAAGCCAATACAAGTAACAAATTTTTACAGGGTACAATAGTATTTCCCACAGCATACCTGTAACTCCAGCTCCAGGGGATTCAATATCTCTGGCCTTTGTGGGCACAGTACTCATGTGCACATACCACATACAGACACATAATTTTTTAAAAAGTAAATGTATTCCCCATCCCACAAACAAAATATGGTAAAACAGAATATTATCAAGAGTTACAGAAAAGTAATAAATATAGTTATTTTGATTATATACCTAATTCATGATTTTAAAAATACCTTTTGCAAACTAGTATAAACTTACTTGGTGAAATACTAAAACCCTGATCACCAAGTTAAGAGAGAGACCAGGGTACTTGCTGTAGTCAGCATTTCTACACAGCACTACAAGGAGTTCCTGCCAATGACTGCATATATGAATATTCTAGAAGAATAGGATCTTTAGCAAAGTCACATTTTTGAAAAGTGTATTCACTTATTTTCCATACTGACCAGTTTCCCCTCCCCCCTCTCCTCCCATTCTCTCCCTCCACTTCCTCTTGCCCCCCCTAATCCATGCCTCCTTTGTTTCTGTTCAGAAACGGACAGGCCTCCCATGGGCGTCAACAAAGCATGGCATAACAAGTAGTGGAAAGACTAAGCACCTCCCCTTGTATTAAGGCTGAGCAAGGCAGCCCATTATGAGGAATAGCTTTCCAGGAGCCAGACAAAGCATTAGAGACAGCCCCTGCTCCCATTGCTAAGAGTGCCATAAGACCAAGCTACACAACTGTCACATATATGTAGAGGGCCTATGTCAGTCCCATGGTTATAGGTTCCCTGGTTATAGGTTCAGATTCTTTAAGTTCTTATGAGCCACGTTAGTTGTTTTTTTCTGTGGGTTTTCTTGTGATATCCTTGACCCTTCTGGCTCCTGCAATCCTTCTTCCTTCCGTTCATCAGGATTCTCTGAACTTGGACTAATGTTTGGTTGCTGTGGGTTTCTGCATCTGTTTCCATCAATTACTGGATGAAGGCTCTCTGATGATAACTGGGGTAGGTAGTCACCAATCTGATCATAGGAAATGGCCAGTTCAGGCTACAAATCCACTATTGCTAGGAGTCTTAGCTGGGGTCATCCTTGTATATTTGTGGGTGTTTCCCTTGCATCAGGTTTCAACCTGACCCTGAAATGCCCCCCTTCCAGTAATCTCTTTCAGTCCTCTCTCCATCTATCCACTCCCAAACCCAATCCCTCATGTTTCCATCCCCACCTGGCCCCCAGTCTACCCAGGAGATACATTCTATTTCACCTTCCCAGGGAGATCCATGCCTCCCCTCTTGGGCCCTCCTTATTATCTAGCTTCTCTGGGTCTGTGGATTGTAGCCTGGCTATTCTTTACTTTTCAGCTAATATCCACTTAAAAGTGAGTACATACCAAGTTTGTCTTTCTGGGTCTGGGTTACCTCACTCAGGATGTTTTTTTTTCTAGTTCCATCCATTTGCCTGCAAATTTCATAATACCATTTTCTAACAGCTGAATAATACTTCATTGTGTAAATGTACCACATTTTCTTTACCCATTCTTTGGATGAGGGACATCTAGGTTGTTTCCAGGTTCTGACTATTACAAATAAAGCTGCTATGAACATAGTTGAGCGAGTGTCCTTGTGGTATGATTGAGCATCCTTTGGGTATATGTCCAAGAATGGTATTGCTGGGTCTTGAGGTAGCCTGATTCCCAATTTTCTGAAACTGCCACATTGATTTCCAAAGTGGCGGCATAAGTTTACATTCACACCAGCAATGGAGGAGGTAACAGCATTTTTTACAGACTAGTAATGAATGCATAGGAGAAGATTTTTTCAAAGCTGCTCTGGTAGCTCTTTAAAACAATCAACACCTAAGGACAGGGCTACTACAGTTTGCAGGCCTCCAAGGAGAAGCACTTGTAATTTTCTGAAAGGTGAGAGAGCTCCTGAATAAAACACACCCCACATTTAATGGGTTAAATGAGCCTTACTGGGTAGATGTCAATTATCCCTTAATAAGTGCAAAAAATGCCAGTGAGTGAAGGGGAGGGAAAGGAAGAGGTATTTTCATAATCAGATTATTTGAAGCAGGAAGACCTACCCTACATCTGGGCCACATCTTCTAATGGCAGCCTATATAAAAAAAAACACACAGTAGAAGGAAAGTTTTCTTTCTAACTCCTGGAAAGTTCATTTATGCCATTGCTAAGGCATTTCTTAACCAGTATTAGATCTAGGTTTTTCAGGATTCCTACCTAGACTGATGATCAGCAGCTCCTCAGGAATTCTCCAAGACTACAGCACCAGATTTGAACTGCTGAGATATCTAGCCTTATGGACAGAAAAATCACCAGATTCTCAGCCTTTCCATTGTGAGACAGCCACTGTTGGACTACTCTGGACCACAGTTTTTACAGTGAATCATTCCTCCAGTGGAATACCCTGAACACTACTATTATTGTCCACGTCACTTTATAGGTTCTCAGGCAACATATGGTCCTTTTTTTCCAGGTCTGAAACCTATTAACTAGGAACATAAGGAACATTTTTGGGCTGTCATCATGGCCCAATATAATGGGACCTAGGTAAGACAGAGAAGAAATGCTAAATGGCCCAGAGATAAAAAAACACGGGTCTCAGGGGGTTCATTTTCTGTAGATCTTTTCTAGACCTTTGCCTTCTGAGGCATGTTTGCCTCTTTATCTCCATTCGGGGTTTTGTCTGCTTTAGGGTTCTGCAAGGTGAATGAGCACAATGAGTTTCCCTTACTCAGACTGGTCTTTATTGTTACAGTCATGACTATATTACCTGGAGTCTATCTAAAAGCCAGAGATTTTCCAGTCTCATTACGCATCTGTCTCCTTAAAGCTACCTATTCTTTTCTACCTCTGAATGAAAGCCAGATATATTTCACTTGAACTCATTCTTCCTTGTGGTCCTTCAGGAAAAAAATTCCAAATAAGACATCCTTCTTCTTAGCTCTGAGGTCACCAGAGGTTTTCTTTCCAGAGGCCCAGTTGCCTCCCTGACTCTTACAGGCATCTGACTATTACTGCATTGGTATTGTATTTCATGTGTGAACTAGTAGTGGCCCATTTTAATGGCAAACAAGTCAACACATAAATATGTCTCCTGTAAGAATATCCAGGTGCACCTTTTGAATAGCCTGGGATTTGCTGATAAAATCTGTTTATATAAGAGTTTTGAAGCTACAGACCAAACTAGAAACCACCAGAGGGCATTCCCTAAAACTTACTTCCTAGACTGAAGCACAGGTACAGATGAGACATACTGAGTGCATTACAGAAGCCTTCCTACTTTAGGTCATAGATTTGTTGAGCATAGATACACATGTTCAACCAGGAGTAGAATTGCTGGGTTTCTGGAGTATGTTTAAAAAGAAATTCTGGTGGTTCAGTGAACAGTAGTCTGGAGTGAGAGAAACTAGGAAAGTGTGCAGAGAGGCATGTTATATAGAACAACAGAAATGACAGTTACAGAGACCTAACTTGAATACAGGAGAGACCATGGCCATCTGAGAAAATATTCAGGCAGAAAGACCAGCCATGAGATGGAGTCATCCTGCTACAAAAGTAGCACCAGGTTGGAATTGCTGACCTGGAGACCAGGAGTCTCCCAGAGGTCTGGCCACAAGAACCCTTTGACTTTTTCCAAAACAGTGAGACTCATAAAGGTGGGATGTGCCTTATATACAAGTAGATCCACTGACTACAAAAAGGACAGCAGGAAGAATTAGCACCCATGGTAGGGCATAGCAGTGGGGAAGAATGACACGGGTTCCCAAGACACTGCTGAAGGAGGAACCTATGTGTTGATGGCTTAGGATGTAATGTTGGAGAAAGAGCAGAAGGAATGACCTCAATGTTTTTAGCAGCTTTACTGATTCATCTGCGTGCTCTCTCATACACAGAACAAAGAAGATATGCTTTTTACAAGCACCCAAATGCTGTGGGATAATGGTCTTATACTCTCATTGTAGGAAGGCTGCTTTGTTTCCCAGCTGCCCAAACTCCCAAAATAACCACACAGAAACTATTATTTAAACCACTGCTTAGCCAATTACTTAAGTACATTGCTAGCTAGCTCATATATCTAGAATTAACCCATCTCCATTATTTTATATTTTACCATGAGGTTTGTGGCCTACTGGCAAGGTTCTAGCATGTCTGTCTCTGGCAGCAGCTCCATGGCTTCTCCCTGATTCTGCCTCCTTCCTCCCCTAGTTTTCCCCACCTAGCTCTACTCTACCCTATCAGGCCAAGCCAGTTTTCTTTATTCATTAAACAATAGTATTCACAACATACAGAGGGGGAAATCCTACATCATGCTCTGTAAAGATTTGTCACTTGTATTGATTTAATAAAATGCTGATTGGTCAGTAAACAGGCTGGAAGTAGAAGAGGTCAACCAGACTAGGAGAGTTCTGGGAAGAGGAAAGGTTCAGTTTGTGGTCAACCGCCAGATGCAGAGGAAGAAAGATGACAATGCTTCACTTATAAAAGAATGGCTGTGGGACCAGGTGGAAGAAAAACTTCTGTCTATATCCAAAGAACAGTCATAACTACCATATACTAAAACATAATACTAGGGGCTGGAGAGATAGCTTAGTGGTTTAGAGCACTGGCTGATCTTCCAGAGGACCCAGGTTCAATTCCTGGCTCACAACTGTAACTTCAATTCCAAGAGATCTGCCACTATCTTCTGGCCTCTGTGGGTACCAGGTACATATGTTGTACACAGACATAAATGCAAGCCAAACAACCATACATATAAAATAATAAATAAATAAAAACACATTGAAAATCCTGGTTAACTAAAAAATACACTCTAAAGCCAAAATCTCTGGTCACATGCTATAAGATAAGATTTAAGCATAAAGATGATTGTGGAGCTAGAGTCTAACCATTTAGAAATTAAAGATGTTCCTATCTTTCTTCTTTCAATTCTCTCTCCACCATTCCTTCTTGTCTTACACTGTAGCCCAAGCTGACTGTGAACCCACAGCAATATTCCTGCCTCAGTCTTCTAAGTGGTAGGATTTTTGATGTATGTCACCATGTCCACCTGTGGAGGCAGAGGCAGGAAGATCTCTGTGAGCTCAAGGCCAGTCTGGTCTACACAGAGAGATTCTGTATCAAAAAAAAAAAGAAAGAAGAAGAGAAAATTATGGATTGTAGAGATATCTCAAGTGGTTAAAGTTCTTGCTATACAAGGATATGGACCAGAGTAAAGATCTTCAGAACCCATGAAATGCCAGGTAACCATGGTAACCCACCTTTAAAGGCGAAGATGGAGGATAATACAGAGCAAGCTAGCTAGTCAAACTATCTATATTGATGAGCTCTGGGTTCAACTCAGAGACTGCGTCAATGAACAAAGTGTTAAATGATTGATGAAGACTCCTAGTGTCAACCTTGAGCCTCCATATGCATGCATGTATATAAACAAGCACCACCCACATGCATATCAAACACATACACATTTATAAAAAAGAACACATTATAGCTTACTCAAGAATCATGAAGATTTGATATAACTGACATTCAGGCAGATCCAATTTAGTACTATTTATAAAATATATCGGGTTAACTTATTTTTTTGGCATAAACTTTCACATGTTTCCAGGAAAGCAGTCCTCGAGACAACACAGACAGATAGTACATGGAAGGAAATGGACAGCTTAACTACATATATTAATGCCCCAGTTAGGATACTTTTGCTGTGATAAAACACTTTGACCATAAAGCAATTTAGGCAGAATATGGTTTATTTTGCTCACACTTCCAAGTAATAGTCCATCACTGAGGGAAGTCAGGGCAGGAACTCAAACAGGCAGGAACCTGTAGGCAGGAGCTGATGCAAAGGCCATGCAGGGGTGCTGCTTACTGGCTTGCTCATTGTGGCTTGGTTATCCTGCTTTCTTATACAACCCAGAACCATTAGCACAGGGACTGTGCTCTACGGGTCAACTGTTAATTAAGAAAATGCCCTACAGGTCTGCCCACAGTCTTACATTATGAACAATGCTTTTAATTATTCATTATGACTTTTATGAAAAACTAAACTTGCCCCATTAGGAAGGCAATGTCGTACTAAGGAAATCTAAGTCATTTTCATTTCTCTTAAAAACATAGTACATAAACTGTGATTAAGGCCAGCCTATGGCCAAGAAGAAAAACAAAATAAGATTTTAAAACCAAATCCTGATTGGTGCAGAGGCTCATGTCTGAATGTTAGCACTCAGTAAACTAAGGCAGAGAATGTTGTGGGTTTTTTTTTATTTTAAAGAATTTTAATACAAACTTAATATAAACTATTTCAGTCCCTCTTAACATGTAAGACACTGACTCAAAATACTTTTATACCGTTTTTCAAGTATTGCACAATATAGGTACAAAATTAATATTTACAATTACATTTTCTTCCATAATATATAGCAAAAATCTTTAAACCTTTAACAGAAAATACATTTTTTTGAAAAAGCAAATATTCGTACATTTTAATTCCACCACTAAAGGAATATCCTGTACACAATTTTAGAATAGTTGACGTCTTTAAGATGGATATTTTACAATTTCAGTAAAAAAAATACAACATGAAGCTGCTGTCACAGATCACTGTAGTAAAAAGATAGAAATGCAATACCGTGTTGTAATATATATATATATATATATATATATATATATATATATATATATCTCCTCTGATATTTTACAA
Organism: Microtus pennsylvanicus; assembly: GCF_037038515.1. NCBI lineage: Eukaryota > Metazoa > Chordata > Mammalia > Rodentia > Cricetidae > Microtus > Microtus pennsylvanicus. Next base: position 286,292 of record NC_134590.1, on the reverse strand, counting down.
ACTTTGTACTAAATTAAATTATACAATTAGAAAAGACCAATAAACCCACTTATTAGTGCCAATTTTTTATATAAAAAATCAGCCATGTCCTTGCTATATCTTAAATACTGTAAGAGGCAATATCTGAGAGTATACTTTAAAATATACAGTCAGTATAAAATAACTTTGTGCTTGGTTGGCAAATGAAAAATGATGCATGTTTTATTTTGTAACCAAGCTTGAATGTATCCTTACTATAAGCTTTTCTCGAGGATGTTGTGTTTAAGGATTTCCTGGATGACACAGTGACAAACTCATGACAAATGCATTTTGCTTAGAAAAAATAAAAACAAAATTACAAACACCAATCAACCAAAACCAATCAACAGTAAAACCAAACCACAGAACAAACAGCAAAATCAAACCATATTATGCTTTATTATTCAGAAGTCTCATTAGTTAATCTAGCAAAATGAATAAAAATTATAGATATTATAGTTACTAAAAATTTAAACTCAAGTTGAAAGGGAATACTATTATAAGGTATATTCAAATTGTAAAGATTTCAACTTACATGCTTCGAAAGTAAAACTGTATGACACGGAACTTGACAGATCAAGCATTCATCCTTTTTACCTATCAAAGAAAAACAAATGTTTAATTACATTATACTGAACGTGCTGCGAAATATGTGTGAACACAGACTTTGAGTTAGAATGCAGGAGTATATAGTATCTAAATGGTTTTATGTTCTTATGTGATGAGGCTGTGGATTCGGTGAAACAATTTATACAATCATTTATTTTCCTGCTTTGTAAATTTGCTCCCCCGCCAACAGTGACCATAAGTGCTAACAATACTTAAATTAGATTTTACAGTGGTATCTTTTTTCTCTTCCCACATCCAGTGCACTTGTGTGTGTAGTACCAGTCCTTTTAAAATTTTCTTTTTAGGGCTGGGCATGATGACACATACTTTATATCCCAGCACTCAGGAGGCAGAGGCAGAGGCAGAGGCAGAGGCAGAGGCAGAGGCAGAGGCAGAGGCAGAGGCAGAGGCAGAGGCAGAGGCAGAGGCAGAGGCAGAGGCAGAGGCAGAGGCAGAGGCAGAGGCAGAGGCAGAGGCAGAAGGAGCTCTGTGAGATGCTGATCTACACAGTGAACTCCAGGATAACTAAGCCTACATAGATATCTAGTCTCAAAACAACCAAATAAAAACAAAAGCTCACAAAAAACTCAAAACTTTTTGAGACTGGGTCTTGCTAAGGTGTCCAGATAAGCTTTGAACTTCCAATCCTCTTGCTTTGCCCTCTCACCTAGATACAAGGCAAGCCCTACCACTTGGTTTAGAGATTTTAATTTAAAGTTTTTAGCAATTTAAAATACAAATAACATCTTTAAACCTCTACAATACCTCTCAAGGTCACCATTATATCACCACTGTGTTCCTGCTACCTAAGAGCCAGTCTCAGCTGAAGCACAAAAAGTTTATATACTTGTCTACCTATCAGCATGTAACTAATTCACCTGCTCAGACTCTAGTTCTTTGCTGAGCACCTAGGAGGATCCTGTCCTTATTTCACTATCCTCTTCTCTATGTATCTGACCTCCATAGTACCTTATTAAAAACGCAGAATCGTCACAGGATTTTTTACAATTAGACTCCCTATGTTGAGCTACTTGTATATTCTCTCTCTCTCCCCCCCCCCACCCACACACACAGAGTAGGGGTTGTTGAGGATGAACAAATATAAACATGTCAAGGTCAGAGGGCAACTTCCATGAGTCAGTTATCTCCTACACTATGCTTTGAGGATTGGACTCAGTTAACCAAGTTTTACAGCAAAGTATGGTTAACTGCTGATGTATTTTGCCAACCCTCCCTCTCTTCTTATAAAGGTATTCAAGTCACCTTTCCCCTCAGCATCTATCCTCCACAGCATGTTTCTGTTCTCTCTCTTACTATGTTTTATTTTACTATCTCAAGTAAAGCTGCACAGTAAACTATTACAGAACAGACTCACAAGCATTGTGCTGGGGACGAGAGATTGAGAGGGGGCAGAAAGAAAATCTCTTTCAGGTTACTGCCAAAGTGGCTGGTATTTAATATATATTGTTTATAGGTCAACTAAAAGTAAATACTAAACTGTGAGAGGACCTGAATGAGCAATCAGCAAAAAGAAAAGAGACAATAAATGTATGAGAAGAAAATTTTGGCCATTCAGAAAAGATACACAAGTGAAGAGGGCACATCAAAGGGAGAATCTAGATGGGCATTGCCTCTCTGGAGAACCATTTGGTCTACTTTAATGTGCACATCCACATTTTAGCAGTTCTACCTCTAGGTGGAAAATTGTTTTTATAGCCAAATTTCATAAAACATAAATGTCTTTCAGTAGGCAATGAAATAACTTATGGTATAGTAACTGAGGATATTTACATCCTGAAAAATAAAACAGACTAATTGGTGTGTGTGTGTGTGTGTTATGCTTTGTTGTCATTGTTTGTTTTTTGTTTTTATTGAGACATGGTTTCTCTGTGTAGCTCTGGCTATCCTAGAACTCTCTGTACATCATTCTGACCTAGAACTCAGGGCTCCACTTGTCTCTGCCTCCCGAGTGCTGAGATTAAAGGCTTGCACCATCACTGCCTGGCTGAAACAGACTAATTTAAACAGTGAAGGCAATCTGTGCCCTAGTAAAGAATAAAAGCAATTTACTAAATAATATCTCCATCCATCCATCCATCCATCCATCCATCCATCCTCTATCTATATCATTGTTTTTAAAATCCAAAATACCCTAGCCAACAAACTAGTTCAGCTTGTGTAAAAACACTTGCTACAAAGTGTAATCCACATGGTGGCAAGCTTGAAACAACTTGTACAGATAGTCCTTTGACATCCACCCCACAGTGTGAGTGTAAAATTTCCAGCAAGGGCTGGAGAGATGACTCATCAGTTAATAACACTAGCCGCTCTTCTAGAGGACCTGAGTTCAATTCTCAGCATCCACATGGTGACTCACAATCTTCTGTAACTCCAGTCCCAGAAAGAGTCAATGTCCTTGCAGACACCAGGCACAAGCAAGATGCACAGACATACACATGCAGGCAAAACACCCATATATGTAAAAATAAGTAAAAATTAAAAAAGTCTGGGAGGATATACACCAGATTTTAACAACAGTGTATGAACATGGATCACTAGAACTAGCTAGGTTAAGACTGTCTAGTACCCCCTATCCTTTTCCTCCAGCTTTGTGTGTGTGTGTGTGTGTGTGTGTGTGTGTGTGTGTGTGTCCTCAGGGTTGTTATAATTCTGACATGCAGTACCTGTGGTTCTTGGAAGAAAAATTTCAGGGTACTGAACCTATGTTGTCTTCAAGAGTCAGAAGTACCTTGATGTGTCCCTACCCAAGACTCTAAACTAGTCACCCATAACAGTGTTGGGGCATTGTAATTTGCAGTATCACGAAGGCACATATCCTTAGGTTATGTGCTAAACTGTTTTAACTTTATTTCAAATCACTGGTGACTTCCACCACTGACCCAGTAGATATTTTCAAATACTGATTCTTTGACTTCAGGGGAAAATCTAGGAATCAACACCTCTACTTCCTTCTTTACCCAAAGTCCTTCTTCTGTTTCTATTTATCACCTATAAAACATACTTCCCAAGGTGGTAGTATTTTCCAATTGCCGAATCCTTTGGCACCAACTTCCATGTTACTGAATCACAATTAACATTCCTGACTCTTGAATTCCAGATATCCAACCAGGACTACCTCCTGTCTCCTCCCTAGACAGCTCCCATAACATAGGGTCTAAGGCAGCAGTTCTCAACTTGTAGGTTGTGACCCCAAATAGGGGTCACCTAAGGCCATCAGAAAACATATTTACATTGATTCATAACAGTAACAAAATTACAGTTATGAAGTAGCAATGAACATAATTTTATATATGGTTGGGGGTCACCACAACTTTAACTGTATTAAAGTATTGAGTCTAAGGTGAGCTTACCAGCTCTTCCCTCCATTCTGATGTCCAGCATCCAGCAAGAGTTCAGTTCCTTGCTTCCTTGAATTAAGTCTGTTCAGTCTACTGAGTATTTCCCAAACCCATTATTTCTCCTGATCCCAGGGCTACATCCTGTGCACACTGCTTCGCACAAGCCCCACTATACATCTGAATTTCTCTCATTACTACTTTTCACATCAGGCTTCCTCTTTAGAGCATAAACCAGAAACACAGGAATTCTACCCTTGGTTGCATACATGTACGTACAAACACATGAGCCAGAGTTTTCACAGTAACATCATCTGTCAGTTATCTGGAAACCACTCATGTTAGTTCAACTAATGAATAATTTGGAGTGTGACTACACAGCAGAGTTCCATGACTGTGGCACCTACGTGTACAATGCTGACACAAAATACTGTGTGTAAACTCCTAGATAAGGTAAGACTGGGAAATAAACTGAAGTTTCTGAGAATCCTCTGAGGGCTGGTGGTGTACCTGTTCCTTTACTTGCCAAGTTAAACATGTCGGTCACTTTGTGAAAACCCACTGCTTCTGCACCCTCCCCCGCCCACATCCGTCACCGCAGTTTACTTCAACAACAAAAACATTCACATCTGACCAACTGACTGCTCCCTACTATATGCCTAGGTAAGCAGCAGCTGGTTTTCTGCAGTTCCCGCTAGGGATCCCAGTGGGAGTTCGATGGTCCTGGAGCTGCACAGGCCCCTGCCCCGCCCAGTGAGAGGAAACCCAGCGCCCCTGGCCTGTTTCAGCGGACCTTTGCGGAGGCAAGAGTCGCAGTACACGTGCCCACAGCTGGTCAGGCTGAAGGATGACTTCCTATGCGGCGGCTGGAAACAGAGATTACAGAACACCCAGCTGGCCATGACCGGAGACCCACGTGAGGCCCACGCGACACCCGCGCGCGGTCAGTGAGGCCGCAGAGGTAGGACGCACTTCTCAGTGCCCTGGCGCAGACTAGAAAGGCAGCTTTGCGCCTGCGCTCATTCCAGCGCATGCGTACTAGCACGTGGCCTCCGGCCCAAACCCACACGGAGCCAACCGTGGAGTGGACGCAGGCTTCCTGAGGTAGCCAGTACCCAGAGCACCGAAGTAAAGAAAGGCCGCTTGCTTGGTGGTGGAAGGAAGCCTGTCGGGGCAGGGACATTGGTTTCTGGTACACCATGAGGAAGTGGGTAAAACTGGATGTCTAGAGAGACTGGGTGGCTCAGGCCGTAGGGAGATCTAGGTCCAGGGACATCTTTATGTCCTATAACGGAGAGGAGGGAAAACGAGGAAAACCAAAGAGAACCTTAGTGCCCTAGCAGGGTTGGAGGAAAGGACTACCAGTAGGTTGGGGGATGGAGTTATGAATCAGGCTAGCAGGGCTATAAGTACCGAGGGAGCAATGGTTGGGAGAGATTGCACTGGGCCATCAGAAAGAAGTATATCAGCGCAGGACAGAGATCCCTGCTTGCCGTCAACATCTCTACAAGAAAGGGATTAATTTAGGGAAGATCATTTTATCTTTGAAATAATAGATGGTGAAAGGGGCTAATTTCTGTTGATATTAAAATTATTTCAAAATTAAAAACTTATTTTTTAAGAACGTTTTCTAACAGTTGTGTTTCTTACATAATTCTGGATGCCTTTCCTTTCTACTTCATAAGTCTGCAAGGATTGTTAGAGGCCGTACGAGAAAGGTCTTGGGCTATTTATGTGTATGGAGAAAAGTTTACTGTATTTCAAGGAATTAGGAAAAAGTAAAGATGGAAAAAGATGCGTTTGATCTGTACAGAACTGTATTTGTTTTATCAAGTCCTTAAAATATAGCTGGTTCAAATTATGCTGTTAGCATAATGTAGAACCCAGGTTTACAAACTTAGTATGAACAAAATGTTGTAAAATATCCTTTTGCACATTAAAACTAATATTGTTTCTTTGTGTTATACTGTCATGTTTGTGAGATAAGGTCTCTGTGGTGGTTTGAATAAGAATGGCTCCCATAGGCTCATGTATTTGAATGCTTAATCATCAGGGAGTGGTACTACTGGAGAAGGAGGATAGGATTAGGAAGTGTGGCCTAATTGGAGGAAGTGTGTTACTAGGAGTGGCGTTGAGGTTTTAAAAGTCCATGCCAGACCCAGTGTCTTCTCTCTCTGCCTACTGATCAGGATGTAGCTCTTAGCTACTACTGTTTCAGTACCTGCCTACATTCCACCATGCTTCCCACCATAATTTACTAAACCTTTGAACCTATAAGCAACTCCAAATTAAATGCTTCCTTTCATAAGAGTTGCCTTGTTCATGGTGTCTCTTCACAGCAATAAAACAGTGAGTAAGACAGTCTCCTTTTGCTGCCAGGCTGGCTGGTCTCTACTTAGGGTTTCTAAGGATCCTCCTGTCTCAGCCTCCTTAAGAGGTAGCACTAGAGGCCCATGCAGGACACGAGAAAAAAGGCTGTCAAATCTTGCCAAGACAGGTAAGATGGTTCTAAAAAATTTTTCTGCCTCTGAAAATGATCTTCAGTTACACTAAGCCTTAGCCAAAGTTGGTTGCTTCAACATTACAAATGAGACTTTGGGTGATTGCTCATGTAGCTAATTGTCTCTGTCATATATTGCTTGCTTTGGAAGCTGATTGATTGCACTTCCTGCCTGCTCAAGTAATATTATTTCCCTCTCAGGCCTTCGATGGGGTTGAAGATTAGATAATCGTAGCTATATTCCTCTTATGATTTAGCCAAGCTTATTTCCGATATAAGATTTAGACTCTTTGGAATAGAATGTTTATTAAAACATTTGTCATGTATTCCTTGCTTAACATTGCTCATGTTTGTAAATTACGCATAATATCTGTTCCTATTATATATAGTTTTGTTTTGGGTTTGGATGGCTCTTGTTTAGACAAAAGGGAGAGATGATGGGGAAAGCCTTGTTAACCAATCATCCATAAGAGGTGGGTCTTTTCCTAGTCTATATGGATGCACAGCTTCCTAGGCCTGGATGTAGGGGTGAGGGCCTTGGACTTCCCACAGGGCAGGATTCCCTGCCCTCTCTCAAGCAGGGAGGGGGAGGGAGAAGGATGAGTGGGGGAGTGGGAGGGGAATGGGAGGAGGGGAGGAAGTGTATATTTTTGAATGGAAAAATAAAAAAAAGAGGTGGGTCTTAGTTAAGGTGTGGTTTTGCTGGGACCCAGGTAAAAAGATGTGCACCTGTGTGTGTGTGCTCTCTGCTCCTTTTCCCCACAGGACATTGCTGTGATTGGATTTCTCATTTCCTGTTTCATGAGTTTTTCTCTTTATAATAAATAAAATATAATTGTTTTATCCGTAGCTAGATTGGTTATTTATACAGATTATAATACCTAGGATTGAGAGTTTCAGCAGTTTATTATTTTCTATTTTCCATCCTTATTTTTTAGGTGTATTAAAATTATCTACTCCTCAGGAAAAATATGGTTAAAAAACATGAAAAATATTCAACCTCACAAGTAATTAAAAATTTAAGCCATAGCAAAACATACCTTGTTTATTGTCAGATTGGGAAAGGTTTTAAAATTTTTGGGTAATGTGGAGAAATAAATATTCTTCAAACTGTTAAAAGGACTGGGAAACTGTTTTGGTGTATCAGTTAAACAATGTGTGTTAAAACTTACAAAATGTGTATCTCCCTATAGAAAAGTATTCTATGAACATGTGCAAGTACACAAAGTTACATAAAATAATATTTACTGTGCTACTTGTGGTAACAAGATTATTGCTTTGAAATAAAGAATAAATCAAGTTAGGAACAAAATGTAACAGTAAAAGAAACTAAGAAACAGGTATGTAAACTAATGATGTTCATGCATTTGCTGGTGTATGTATGTGCCGTACTATCCCAGGATGACCTCAAAGTCTTAATTCATATACCCCTGCTTCTGGAGTGTTGGGATTACAGGTGCACCATCACACCTGGCTCTCCATGCTAATATACAAAAAAATCATTGTAGGATACTATTTTTATGTGAGTCTGAGGATAGACTGACTTCCAAAACTGAAAAGCAAAAAGAAAAATAGGTGGGACAAAATATCCAAGAACCGTGGAGGAAACTTACAAAAAATGAACATACATAATGGTGGTATCTGAAGGAGAAAGAGAAGGAAAACAAGAAATCTTTAAAACAGCCTGGACAAATTTGAAGCAAACTTTTGAAGCAAATTTTTGAAGCAAATTTTTGAAGCAAAAATGAAAATTTCAAGATTAATGTCAGATACCAGATGTGGTTGTAAATGATTCAGGAAACACCATGCAGGATTAATGTCCAGAACAAAACAAACAGTAACAATGGAACTATACCTATGAACATCAAATTAAAATGATAAAAAGCCAAAAAGTCTTGAAAGGAGCCAGAGAGTGAAGGTAATACAAGAAGATAACTTATAGAAGAATAAAGATAAATACCCCTGACTTCTCCAAAACCATACAAGAAGAGAGTATATCTATTATAATATCACCTTAGAAGCATGTAAAGAATATTCATACTATGCTATGACATACAGTCCTCTGCTCAAGTATTGTATTTGCTCATCACAAAGCTGCTGCTCCCAGAAGTGCTGTCCATTATTCCATATCAAACTTTTTCTCCAAATTTTAGTTAGAGATATAATCTTCTGGGCTTTTTTGTGATCATGAATAGTTCTTGGTCAATCTAATCTCATCCAGAAATGTTATAGAAAAACATTTGGGAATGTTTCTATACTTTAGCGGGTCAAGAAACAATCTTAAATTTTAATATATCAGATATATCCTATTCTTCCCACACAATAATGATTAACTTTCACATATCCATTTCTTATGTGGTATTTATTGACTTTAGAGATTTGCTTCATTCCAAAGACAGGACTTCATATTTATGATAACAATTTTTAAAAGTATACTGTTCTTTTAAAGTTAATGTTTCTTTTCCAAAGCATAGTGGAGTAAACATATATTCACACAGTGTATTGAAACATATTAAAATATATATATTTACCAAATCTGTAGTGATGTATGTCTGGACTCACAATGTGGAGGTAATCTCTCTCACCTGTTAGAAGACCAGCTACATAAGTCTCACCTGTCCAACACATTTAATAGCAGCCAACCCACAGGATTCTTGAAAAAAATATTTTTCTGCCCTCCTGAGGGACTATATTAACACATACTGTTACAGAACATTGATGTTATTTGTAGCATTATCACCTGAAATTTCCCCTCTGCAGCTAGTCAAAACCATTCCAGAGACTATAATACATATAATTTACACTGTCTGTTTAGACTATAGCAATATTAAATGAATCATCCTTGAATTCACCAACAAGAAAGGAGTTAGGACAAAAAATTGCATTAAAGTTGCCAGAGTAGAAAAAATACAAATGTATGAATGAGTAGTGAAGACAATATTAGGACCAAAAATAAAAAAGGAGGAAATATTATTGGTACAAGAGAATTTAAATCATGAATCCTTGCTTCAAAGTATGGCCTTAAATTAGCCTTCCTACCTTGGATGGGGGATGTGGAGAAATTGTAGCTCGCATGGTGAATTTGGAAAGTAGTTGTTAAATATTATCAGGAAGGGAAGTTTTGAGTGATAAAACCTAAAGTCTATTCTGTGGTCTACAGAAGATACATTTCTTTTTTTTTTAAAAAAATAGGATTTTTATTTATTATGTATATATAGGTTTCTTCCTTCTTGTATCCTGCAGTACAGAAGAGGACACCAGATCTTATTACAGATGGTTGTGAGCCACCATGTGGTTGCTGGGAATTGAACTCTGGACCTCTGGAAGAGCAGCCATTGCTCTATTCCTCTGAGCCATCTCTCCAGCCACCCAGAAGATACATTTCAAGATCACAGAATTGTTAACAATTTCTTTGAGGATTAGTATGAATACAGAGCTCCAAATCTCACTTTAAGAAAATAACTTCTCCATTTGTTTCACAAACCCAAATCATTGGAAACAGATGTTTTCATTTTTCAGGTCTTCTTAGATAAAATAAACATTACTCAGATACTTGAGTTAGATCACATCAAAATATGGAAATGAAAAATGAAACAAACAAAACCCAAAACAAACGAATAGAGAAGACAAGCTAGAGATAGCCCCCAGCTCCCTGTAGAAAGAATAAATAGGGGAAATTAGGCTTTTTAAGTTATAATCAAAAACACTCTCAGGTTTAGTAAAAGAATTCTGTAAACAATCTAATGGCAAATGGGATGTATTCAGAAAGAATGTCTAGGGTTTCAGGGCATGCAGCTTAGGCTTTGGTCCATTGTGCTGAGATAAGATCAGGAAAGAAAAAAAAAGAAAAGGTTTCTGGGTTGGAAGGCATAAAACAGGTATCTTAGCAGTGAAGGTCTGCAAGCAACTACATTAGTCAGAGGGGCTTCTGGGGCATATTACAGCATATCTCATCCAGGAGACAGTCCTCCCATCTTACTATGTTTCACGTGCATCATGTTTATTTTCTCCCTCTGGAGTCACGCTGCTCTGATCAGGGTGTAAAACTTGATTTTTTCCTACTCATAGGCTTCTTTAGTTGTGCCAGTGAACCTCTCTGGAGTTCTTGTCAGAAGGTATTATGAACTGCATGACGCTTTTGTCAAGGAGATTACGGGTGATCGATCACAATATTTTTAAATCCATGGAGTGATAATTTGATGCTTCTTTCTTCTTTAAAAAGTTAAGTGTTAACAAGAACACATGGTATTATATCCAAAGCATAGTTAAGCAGGAATCCAATCTTCTATAGCTTTCAAACCTGCTAATTTTATTTTATTTATTTTTTGCCATCCAATGTGTCCCAGGCTTTATTTATTATTTAAGAACAAAATGAGTGACAGGCTCACGATCAAAACAGCATCACTGAACTTCATCTTCCCCACCCTTTTTGTGCTTGCGACCTCTCCTCAGTAAAGGAGCTTCACCCCAAAGCTGTGGTGGCTCCAGGTTCTATCTACCTCTCTCCCCCTCGCCTCAGCTTACCTCATTCCCAGGCAGGGCTGGCTCTTCAGTTTGAATGCATGGGAGAGCCCAGAGCAGCGATGGGAACAGTAGGAACGGCCTCGCCTTCAGGAAACGGGACTGGAGAGTAGAGTGTGGTAAAGTGGGGGCTCCCGTAGCTTGGGGCACCAAAATGGGGCCCTGGGGGTAGAGGAAAAGATACAGGCCCCGCCCTGGGAAAGGGGACCCGGCAGCCTCATACTCTTCTCATTGGGAATAATCAGCGCTTGATCGTTTGCCCTTCTGGCGACGGTTACAGAACCACACTCGGACCACATCCTTCTCCAGGCCGAGCTGCTCGGCGATAATGCTTATCTGCTGTAGGGTGGGCTTCGGGCACTGCAGAAACATGCTCTCCAGGTTCCCCCTCACTTTCTCAATGCTCTTCTGCTTTCTCTTTAGCGCCTGCACCAGGGTCTCCGCTTTGCATATCTCCTGAAGGTTCTCGTTGTTGTCGGCTTGCTCTACCCACTTCTCCAGCAGGGGGCGCATCTTGCACATGTTCTTGAAGCTGAGCTGCAGCGCTTCAAAGCGGCAGATGGTGGTCTGGCTGAACACCTTTCCAAAGAAAATACCCAGGGTGTACCCCAAGGTGATCCTCTTCTGCTTCAGCACCTTGGCAAACTGCTCTAGCTCCTTCTGCAGATCTTTCATGTCCTGGGACTCCTCGTGACTTGGTTCCACCTTCTCCAATTTCACAGCACCGAGGCGGACAGTGCCGGGCTCAGGGGAGGCCCCCTCCTAGTTGCTCTCCACTCCTGCTCCTGCCTGATCCTCAGGCTGCGAAGTCTCCAGGCCAACTTGGGGCACTAGGCCCAGTCCAGCCTGAGGTCCACAGTATGCCATCCCTCCTCAGAATTCATACGGCGGGGGACAAGAGGAAATCCCCAACACCTCTGAGCCTGGCCCAACCCCTGGCCAGATTCCAGGCCCACCTGGAGGCCCTTGGAAGCTTATCCAAGTCCGAGGGTCCAAACAACCTGGCTCCAGCCCTCCCGACCTAGCACTCCCACCAGGTGGGGGTGAGAAGGCGAAGTCTGAAGCCAGGTGTCCAGCCATAGGGAAGGGGGGCACCCCAAGCCGGGGGCCTGACAGAAGGAGGGCTCACCCGGGACTGCTTAAACCTCTCTCCCTCCAAACCTGCTAATGTTTAACTAGATACCTAGACATTGTGGTGAAAACACACTGAAAATTAGCTATCTAGCAATTTCAGTAAAAAGATACATTAAAGAATACATTTTTCTTAAAATAACATCCAATTGTTTTAAAACCTTCATGTAATAATTTCTCATTTATACTTGAAATGTTTCCATACCCCGATATTAAGTCTCTCTGTAGATGCAATAAATCAGATCAAGCTGAATTAAAAGTCTAGGGTTAATGTGCAAAGCAGCTCCTGGGTGGCCTCAGTGAGGAAGTTGAATACCATGAGGGGTAACCACGAGGCAGGTGGGTTATTGCATCATAAGTATTGTAGGCACGGTCCTGTGCTTGTCAGGGGGAGGAATTGACCCTTGACAGGCTTTCTGAAGGGGTGGGGGTCTGGAATGGGAGGAATGAGGCTGGGTGGGGCTTCCATATAAACATCCCAGAGTTCTTGGGTATGTGGGTGCACATTCAAGTCTGACTAATTCCTACAGGTATGGGACAATATGGGGAAGGGGTAGATAGGAGTCTGTGGGCCCAGGCTTATCAGGTGGTACGAGTGGAAAAGCAGCTAATTGTCATCCTGGAGACCTTAGGCATCTGTTCCTTAAGGAGGGTAAGAAGAAAGGCTGGTAAGGAAATAATAGATTATCACCAACCCTATGAACTGGGTTAGCCATGGGAAGAAAGAAGACTGGCAGAAAAAATGGAGCAGATACGTACCCTGGTTGTACAAAAGAGACAAGGCTGAAAGAGTGAGACATGAGAGTAGATGTGCTCTTCATTGGAACATGTTTGGAAAACTAGGTCCCAGTTGCTTGATAGGTGCCTGCTCTAGTGTGGAAAGGTGATACCAGCACTGATGTCCCAGGAGCTTGGGAGCTGGAGGTAGCATGCCAAATGGATGGATGATGTGTTCTTCAGAAGTACTTGAGGCATCATATCTGCTACTTCAATGGGGGTGGTGAACACATCCATCCTCTAAAGGTGTTAATAAAAGTTAACAAATAATGGTGCCTTTATTAGTGGGCTTGTGGCTGAGATCAACCTACCATTACTTGCCCGGTTAGCATCCACGAAGATGATGCCAGAACTGATGTATCTGGAGGGCCCCCTGTGGCAAGAGGAGTGAACCTACAAAATGTGCTTGAAAATAGGTAGGGTCAAAGAGGGGCTCTGGAGACTTGTTTCCAACAGACCAAATTTCTTGATACAGTAGCAAACATGTCCCAGGAACCTGCAGGTATCTTTAAAACAACTGGGATAGGTTTACACCTTGTTGTCAAAGCAAAAGTCTTTGGATTAAAAGGCATGAACATTTTTCCTACGGCATGGTTTTAACCAGATGAAACAAACATTTAAGTCTAAATTCATTGAACAAAAGAGGTTGAGTGAGTGGAGGAGGATGAAACTGAACATACCTATAGGGTTCTATTCCCTCTCTTATCCTAACCCGTGTTTTAAAGCTAGGACCAGTAAAATCAGCAGAAAGTTAAGCACTACAGAAAACTGTTTGCAGTCATGGCCCTATCAGTTCATCAGGACTGCATTTTCAGTGCTAAAACTGTAAACCTCTGAAGTTATATCTGAAACCCGTTTATCCCCTGCAACAAAGCCTGTGAATGAGGAACACCTGTCTGTACTCTTAAGAGGAAACAACTAATGAACCAAGAGCCACCAAGCTGGTTGTAGCCTTGAGGGGTGTGGGTCAGGAGAAAGCTGCTAAACTGGTAAGGCTATCAGTATCCTACTCATCCAATGCCATCAGATCTGAGAAGGATAAGCATAAGTGAGAGAGATTTCCAACTACCTAGGAAGTCCCAAATTTCTCCATGGTTATTGTGGGGCCAAAGATCCAGAAGCAGTAACTGTCTTTAGATGCCGAGTTCAGAAGATCTGACAGACATTCCTGTGGGTAGAAATTTGGGGAGAGTGACCTACTTGAGTTAACAAAATGGAGCAATGGATCCTCCAATGTACTGTTGTGGAATCTTGACAGGGTCCTGTCCTTGGTTTAAAGATTAAGCAGTTTCTTGCTTCATAGCTGGTTTTGCCATATTTAAAGCATGCTTCCAGGTGGAAGTTCTGTGGCCATCAGTCGTTTTTGAAGAGATACAGGACACTGCCTTCGAGAGGACAATATTCTTCTTTTAAAGATTTCTTAAGTAAGAATGGTAAAATAACGTGCTTAAGGCCATTGCATCCATTGGTCTTGAGTTCAGAACTATTCTTTTCGTAGTGTAAAGCCTGTCCTTTCTGATTACCTCACAATCATGATGATGAGCTTAGTTAGAGTCACAATATATGAGCAGGCTTCCTTTTAGCTTATTTATAGTATTAGTGACTAAGCAAGGCAAGCACTTCGGGAGCATACTTCTCTGTTAAGATTGTACCTTGAAAGTATGTTTTCTTTTATTTCAAGCTAAAACATTATGGTCCAAGCTATGCTCACTCAGGGGAATTCAGTACCTTACTGAAATATTTTATAGATGTTCTTCATGACTTTAAGCTAAGCAAGGTTTCTACTCCATGTGCCTAATATATTTTTTCTTTAAAGTATAATCTTATATATACTCACTCATGAGTATACTCCACAAATGAGCATGTTTAGGACTGGTTTTATACTCTTGGTCAAGGAGAGCAAAAATATCGCAGGAGAGGCTATTGGTTTTATGTTAGATATTTATGAGTGAAGACTGCACTTGTTTCTACAGCCATTACATGAAATGCAATAAGGGATCCTGAGCTTTGTACTGTGAACCAAGAGAGAATATATAAAAAATAAACATGTATACAGCTGTCATAGATCCTAGCCAGGAGTTAACTTCTATTGTTTGGTTAAATAGCTATGGTATGTATGTCAAATGATTTCTAAACATCGGTCTTCATGTCAGTTAGCTACTGTTGGTCATGAACCTTGTTCATGGAAGAAAAGGTCTTTACAAATTGGTGGTAGTTACAACAGAGAGTAGCAGCAGGCTACCTGTACATCCCAACCTCCCATCCCAAAATAACCTCACAGATACTGTATTAATTAAATCACTGCTTGGCCCATTAGCTCTAACTTCTAATTGGCTAACTCTTACATCTTAATTTAACCCATTTATATTAATCTGTTTATTACCACGATGTTGTGGTCTACCAGCAAAGACTCAGCATGTCTGACTCCAGTGGCTCCATGGCGTCTCTCTGACTCCATCCTTCTTTCTCCCCATTCAGTCCATTTCTCCCTGCCTACCTAAGTTCTGTGCTATCAGCAGGCCAAGGCAGTTTCTTTATTCATTAATGGCAATTACAACACATAGAAGGGACTCCCACATCACCTCCCATTTTCTGTTTAAGTAAAAAGGAAGGTTATAACTTTAGCATAGTAAAATTACATATAACAGGTATCAAGCAAAAATTACAGTTACAATATTTATATCTACTTTATCTATTATCATAACTCAGGAAAACTATAACTATCACTATAAATTCTTCAACTCCATCAAAGACTCCAGAAGTATATAATATTACTTAAGTAAACAGGAGATGCATTGTAAACAACTTCCAAAACTCTAGAATGGACAGACATCTAGCTGCCTTGAAAGTCAACTAACGTTTTTCTGTAACACTGGGACATCCATATTCAGTCTACAGACCCATAATATCCAGCAGACTTTTCATGAAGCAGGAAAATTCAAAGACAGTTTCACCTATATTGGCAGTTTCTTTGTCCCATTTTTTTTCTTTTGTATCCTGCAGAATGTCTAGCAGACTCTTTCATGAAGCAGGGACCCCAAAGGATCATCTCACCTTTAGGCAAGTTCAGCAGTCAGCAGGGGAGGGGACAGGAAAGGGGGGAACAGAGAAAAATGTATAGCTCAATAAAATTAAAAAAAAAAGAAAAATAGGACTAATTATAGCTCATAGAGCTTAGTCCTCCTATAATCAATCAAAAGGTAAAGACAGATGGACACTTGAATCTTTTTGACTATTTAGTTAGTCAAAGCTTACACTGTGTGCTACTATTCATATTATTAAATTGAAGGCATTGATTATGTGGCTTTGGATGAGGTCAACCATACCCCAAATCTTTAATTCTAGAATTATCACATTGTAACTTTTCTCTTCCCGTCCAGTTCCAATACAAACTGCAACAGACTCTGCACACAAATGCCTGTCATTAGAAGTCTCATATGTCTCCACTGCTAATGAAATCTGGTTCTCTGTCTCATTATTACTTCCTATCCCTTGATAGACACCACTGTCGCAGATCGTCAGTCCCTCTTCGGGCTTCATTTGCTTGCCTAAGCAGCCTTGACATTAGGGTCAGTCGTTTTATTAGATTGTCACACTCTAATAAATTAGAATGCCCAAGAGCTGCCATTCTAATTCCCAAGAATGGGTAAGTACAGTCATCTGCCTTCTTGCCTCCCAGTCCCAGGCTGCCAAACACTGCAGGAGAAAGTCACACAGACATGTGGCCTGGTTCCACTCAGTGCTGGGCACTCCGCAGTCTGACAGAACTTGTTCTTGTGGGTCTTTGGTCTCCTCAATGCCATGTGCAATATTCCTTCTCACTTAGGTTCTAATGAGGCACTTTCTTCCAGTCCCGAAAGAAAGTGAAACCCAGCTTGATTTTCTTATCTAAAATTTCAGCTTTCCTGTCTGGTCCTCTCTGGTCTCTCTGTCTCTTTGAGTCTTCAGCCATTTTATACTGTAACTTCGCCTTATGTACCCTTCTTACCAGGTCACTTTGGGCACTCATTGTGCCTTGTTTTGTCCTTGACCTTACTTGGAAAGAATGACTGCATCAATTGCTTTTGCCTCCCTACCTCCTACTCTGTCAATGTCTCCTGCTTTCTCTGATGACCTGTTTAGCTGGCTCCTCTCTGTTCTGTGTAAGGTGACACTGTTTTGTGTTAGTCCACTTTGTGTCCCCATCAGAAGCAGCCCCCTCTGACGCCAGCTTCCCGTTAGGGGCAACCTTTCTTCTGCAAATTCAACATTCAGAATCCACAATGTACCTGCTTTCTGGATCTCCTGAGCAGCAGTTGACCTTTCCTGCCACTTCCATTTGTACAACTTCTCCCACATTTGTGTTCTACCCAAGATTATTTTCCAAAAATGACTGAAATAGATTAATACAAGTTTTTCCTAACTGCTTCTCTTTCAATTTTTCTTTTCACCTAACAATGTGTATGTGCTCTCTGATTTTAAAATTCATCAGTGGTTCCTAATTTATCTTTTATTCTTAGATTTTCTCACCCTTCCCTTATTCCATCATAAAGAAGCCTGTGCTCTTCTCTTTTTTTCTTTTATTTAAATAACATTTTAAAATTTATTTTACATACCAAGAAATTTCCTTCCCCCCTCTCCTCCTGTCCCCTTCCTTTTTCATCTACCTCCCTCCCCATCCACTCCTTCTCCATCTCCATTCAGAAAGGGACAGGGCTCCTATGGGCTTGCACAAAGCATGGCCATCAAGTTGAGACAGGTCTGAACTCCTCCCCTGCCAGGGCCAGGGAATCCATCAAGTTACCAGGGGAAGTCCTGCTCTATTAGAAGCCTTACTAAGACACCAAGATACAGAATGGTCACACAGATGCAGAGGGCCTAGGTCAGTCCTATTCAGGCTCTCTGACTGTAGGTTCAGAATCCATGAGCTGTCTCTGTGTGTTCCCCCATCAAGACCCCCCTGGTTAGTACAATCCCTCCTCCCTTTCTTCCTCAAGACTCTCAGCAAAGCACTTTTCTGTGGATCTCTGCCTCTGCTTCAATCAGTTACTAGATAGAGTATCTCTGATGCCAATTAGGAAGTCACCAATCTGCTTACAGTAGATGGCCAGTTCAGGCACCATCTCCACCATTGCTAAGAGTCTTAGATGGGATCATTTTTGTGGGTTTCTGAGAGTTTCCCTGGCACCATGTTTTTCCCTAACCCCCAAATGCCCCCCCCCCCCATCAAGACATCTCTTTTGTTACTCCTGTGCTCTTCTTTCTAAAGCCTGAGATTACCAACCACTTGCCTGAATTTACACATGGAAGAAAGGGGATTGTGTGGGGGGAGGAGGGACCTAATTTCCTGCCAAAGATATACTGCCAATACCCATGATATCTGACTAAAGATGAAATTATAAATTATAAAAACACAACAATAAAAACAGTCTTACATCATTACACAGATGAAGAGGCAGAAGCATGTACAATTCAGCAATGTGTTTATTAGGAAGAAAAACTAGTTAAATAAATACTCTGCAGGAAGTTTTGGTCAAGTGCTAACAAAATGGCCCAGTGGGCAAAGCTCCTGTTACCAAGTCTGTTGACATTAGTTTGATCTTTGAGACCCCAATACTGGTGTAATTACCCTCTCAGTACAGTTCATTCGCCACTGTACAGTACGTGAGCCAGGCAAGGGCATGGAGATTGAAAGAACACATAAGAGATTAACCTGAGCTTGCCTTTGGCTTTGGCACCATGAAACCATGAAGATGATGCTCCAGCACCTATAAGCACTACTTAAGGAGGCTGTGCCTGGTCAGTCCTTAATAAGTCTGCCCGCAAATTGGAGCCCTTTAAGTAAGGTCTCAGCATTGGTGGGAGGAACTCTGGTATAGTTAACTAGAATAATCTCAAGAGCCAATTTGTAAATAGTGCACTCCATGAATAACAGCAATAAGCCTTTTACAGTATAACCTAGCAGTGGTCTTTAACCACAACCAACTACAAAATTAACTGCAATATTCATTTGTAAATTTAGCTCAATTTGGATGGCCAAGGCATTTGCAACCTGCCCTGATAAGGTATCCATTGTGCTAGCAGAAGCAACTGACTAATGAAAAATCCAGTAACCATAGCCGCTCTGGCAGCCACAACAATGACTGCCATAATCATGGGATGGGTTGACAAAGGAATAATCCTTAGCACTCGGACTACTACAGCCAGCTCCTCAGGATCCCAGCAACTCTTCAGTTGACAAGCCAGTGTCTATTTAATCTCTTGGTTCTGCACTGTCTTTAGGCTTCTGGACAGAAAAATCCACAGCATGTACCAGACGCTCAGGTACCCATATTGGACTGTCAGTATCCTGCAGGAAAACACAAACAGCCCCTTTTCCCCGCACCAGTACAGGATCTGGACCATACCAGGTGCCATCTGCTAGATTCTTCCATTTGACATGAGGCATCCTGGAAGAATCTGGCTGCCAATGCCAGTCGAAGAGGTATGAGATTGAGCATCAACAGTCAAAAAATTTAAAATGTATAAAA
Source organism: Microtus pennsylvanicus (assembly GCF_037038515.1). NCBI lineage: Eukaryota > Metazoa > Chordata > Mammalia > Rodentia > Cricetidae > Microtus > Microtus pennsylvanicus. The sequence goes on along the minus strand of NC_134590.1, from coordinate 266,871 downwards.
TAAAATACAAATAGTCTCTGGGGGTGGAACCATATTCCCCCTTTTTTATTTTATGCAAATAGGCTTTGAGCGTACGATGCGCTTGCTCCCCTATAGCTTGTCCTTGAGAAATAGGGTATTACTGGTTTTTTTTTTTTTCGAGACAGGGTTTCTCTGTAGCTTTGGAGCCTGTCCTGGAACTCCCTTGGTAGACCAGGCTGGCCTCGAACTCACAGAGATCCGCCTGTCTCTGCCTCCCAAGTGTTGGGATTACAGGAGTGTGTTACCACCGCCCGGCAGGGTATTACTATTTTATGAGAAATGGAGAACTCAGCAAAAATTAGAAAAGCCAGTGCTGGTGTAGTGCCATTGTCAGTTTTTACATTTTTTTGGAACTCCTATGTTCCAGGCAAAAGCCTGGAGACAGTGACTTTTTTTTTTATTATTTTTTTTTTATTTATTTTTTATTTATTTATTAAAGTTTTCTGTCTCTTCCCCGCCACCGCCTCCCATTTCCCTCCCCCTCCCCCAATTAAGTCTCCCCCCCAGCCCGAAAAGCAATCAGGGTTCCCTGTCCTGTGGGAAGTCCAAGGAACCCCCACCCCCATCCAGGTCTAGTAAGTTGAGCATCCAAACTGCCTAGGCTCCCACAAAGCCAGTGCGTGCAGTAGGATCAGAAACCCATTGCCATTGTTCTTGAGTTCTCAGTAGTCCTCATTGTCCGCTATGTTCAGAGAGTCCGGTTTTATCCCAGGCTTTTCCAGACCCCGGCCAGCTGGCCTTGGTGAGTTCCCGATAGAACATCCCCATTGTCTCAGTGTGTGGGTGCACCCCTCGCGGTCCTGAGTTCCATGCTCGTGCTTTCTCTCCTTCTGCTCCTGATTTAGACCTTGAGATTTCAGTCCTGTGCTCCAATTTGGGTCTCTGTCTCTGTCTCCTTTCATCGCTTGCTGAAGGTTAATATTCAGGAGGATGCCTATATGTTTTTCTTTGGGTTCTCCTTATTTAGCTTCTCTAGGATCACTAATTATAAGCTCAATGTCCTTGGTTTATGGCTAGAAACCAAATATGAGTGAGTACATCCCATGTTCCTCTTTTTGGGTCTGGCTTACCTCACTCAGGATAGTGTTTTCTATTTCCATCCATTTGTATGCAAAATTCATGAAGTCCTTGTTTTTTATTGCTGAGTAGTACTCTAATATGTATAAATTCCATACTTTCTTCATCCATTCTTCCATTGAAGGGCATCTAGGTTGTTTCCAGGTTCTGGCTATCACAAACAATGCTGCTATGAACATTGTAGAGCATATACTTTTGTTGTATGATAAGGCCTCTCTTGGGTATATTCCCAAGAGTGGTATTGCTGGGTCCAGGGGTAAGTTGATCCCGAATTTCCTGAGAAACCGCCATACTGCCTTCCAAAGTGGTTGCACAAGTTTGCATTCCCACCAGCAATGGATGAGTGTACCCCTTTCTCCACAACCTCTCCAACAAAGGCTATCATTGGTATTTTTGATTTTAGCCATTCTGACAGGTGTAAGATGGTATCTTAAAGTTGTCTTGATTTGCATTTCCCTGATCGCTAAGGAAGTTGAGCATGACCTTAAGTGTCTTTTGGCCATTTGAAGTTCTTCTGTTGAGAATTCTCTGTTCAGCTCAATGCCCCATTTTATAATTGGGTTGATTAGCCTTTTACGGTCTAGTTTCTTGAGTTCTTTATATATTTTGGAGATCAGACCTTTGTCAGTTGCGGGGTTGGTGAAGATCTTCTCCCAGTTGGTGGGTTGCCTTTGTGTCTTAGTGACAGTGTCCTTTGCTTTACAGAAGCATCTCAGTCTCAGGAGGTCCCATTTATTCAATGAGGTCCTTAATGTCTGTGCTGCTGGGGTTATACGTAAGAAGTGGTCTCCTGTGCCCATGTGTTGTAGAGTACTTCCCACTTTCTCTTCTATCAGGTTCAGTGTGTTTGGACTGATATTGAGGTCTTTAATCCATTTGGACTTGAGTTTTGTGCATGGTGATAGATATGGATCTATTTTCATTCTTCTACAAGTTGACATCCAGTTTTGCCAGCACAATTTGTTGAAGATGCTCTCTTTTTTCCATTGTATACTTTTAGCTCCTTTATCGAAAATCAGGTGTTCATAGGTTTGTGGGTTAATGTCAGGGTCTTCTATTCGATTCCATTGGTCGACTTCTGACAGTGACTTTTTTTAAAAATTTATTTATTTATTAAAGATTTCTGTCTCTTCCCCGCCACCGCCTCCCATTTCCCTCCCCCTCCCCCAACCAAGTCCCTCTCCCTTGTCAGCCCAAAGAGCAATCAGGGTTCCCTGCCCTGTGGGAAGTCCAAGGACCACCCACTTCCATCCAGGTCTAGTAAGGTGAGCATCCAAACTGCCTAGGCTCCCACTAAGCCAGTATGTGCAGTAGGATCAAAAGCCCATTGCCATTGTTCTTGGGTTCTCAGTAGTCCTCAGAGACAGTGACTTCTAACATCCCATAATTTTTCTCCTGTATGGGCTGAGCAAATATAAGATCAGAATATGTATCCACAGTTACGTGAACATATTGCATGTGCATAAAAGAAGGAGCATGGGTAACATCCATTTGCCATTAATGATTAGGAGCAAGCCCACGAGGATTAACTCCCAAATGGGGAACAGTTAAAAGTTCTGTACACAGAGAGCATTTGTTTTAGATTTATTTATTTATTATGTATACAGTGTTCTGTCTGTATGTTTGCTGGCCAGAAGAGAGCACCAGATCTCATTACAGATGGCTGTGAGCTGGGAATTGAACTCAGGACCTCTAGGAAGAGCAGTCAGTGCTCTTAACCTCTGAGCCACCTCTCCAGCCCCTCACAGAGAGCATTTTTTTAAAAACAATATCAGTGGCTTGTTCTCAAGAAATCTTAAAGTAAAATCTTAAAGACCCAGCATTGAGATGAAAATGATTATGAGCATTTTCTGTAGCTTTATAAGATTTTTGACTCACTGTACAAATTTGGCGGATAAGCTGATCAGCCAATGTATTCCCCTCACTCAAGGGACCAGGGAGGTCAGTATGAGCCTGCAAATGCCCTACGCAAATGGGAACAGATTGAACCCAAAGCAAATTTGAATAGCCAATAACTGAATCTGGACTTGAGCTACAGAGGCAATATAAGCTGCAGTTTCCAAAGGTGCAAGAATTTTGCTGATATACTGACTGTCAGTAAAAAGGTTAAATGGAATATCAGCATATTTCTCTAAGGCCATTTGTACAGCAATCAATTCAGCCACCTGAGCAGATTTAGCATTAACAGGCTGGATATCAAAATCAGGAGGGGAGGACACCATAGCTCGCCAGGTGGAAGACCCATCAGTAAACACATTCTGTGCCCCTGACAGAGGCTGCAAAAAAATGACTTTAGAAAAGCATACCAGATGATATTTGAAAAAAGGGGATCAACTTATCAGAAGGATAATAATAAGGTTATGCTGGGGGAAACCTGCAGGGATTAGTGCATAAAAACAGGGTCCAATCTTTAGCAAAATTTTGCAGCCAAGTTATTTCTGCCTGGGTATAAGGTGTAATAACCGTATCAGGTAACATTCCAAAGGCTTGCTAACTAAGTTTGTACCCTTTCTGAATAACATGTAGCACAGTATATGGATATGAGATAACAATTTTTACAGGTGACACATGTTCATGTACCCATAGGATGGGTCTTTACTGCCAAAAAACTCCAGTAGCACTATGCTGAGAGGGAAAAATTATCAACAGCAGCAGTTGACTATAATGAATATGAGCAGAGGCAAGCTTTTCCTCAATTAAAGTAATACATTGCCTTGTCTGAGGTGTCAACTTACGAAAGGAGTTTGGATCTGGATTCTCCTGTAAAATGTCAAAAAGTGGTTTTAAGACTCCAGTAGGGATTCCCAGACTGGGCCAGACCCAATTGAGGTCTCCAAGCAATTTTTGAAAATCATTCTTAATTACAAAGATAGGAGTTTCCAGGGAGAAGTGGACGGCACTACACGTCCATGTTCTAGCTGTTTTAGAACTTACTGTATGGACCAGGCTGGCCTTGAACCCACAGATACCTGTCCTACCTCAGCCTCCCCCAAGTGCTAGGATTAAAGGCTTGTGCCGCCACACCTGGTTTTTTCCTAGGGCTGATTAACCTTCCCTTTACCCGCACATGGCAATTCCTTTTTATGAATCCTGACCTCTTGCGGGGAAAACAATTCCTTGATCTAGCTCCACCTGACTCTCCCTAAGGGCAGAAACAATTAACCTGAGCCACATGTGAGTGCCATCAAAGTCTCCACACAACCAATAAAGTTATTTAAATTACTATTTCTAAGGGGGCGTATATCCTCTTGACACTATTTGTTAGTATTTTCCAAGGCTAATTGCTTTATGACCTGCATAGCTGAGTCCACAACCCCAAAAATGCGACTTCCCAGGTGTAACAGGTGGTCAACCAACTCCGAGTAAGATTCTGAAGGTCCTTGAAGGACCTTAGACAGCAGTTCCCCTGCTCCTTTGTTAGGTAGAGCTTTCTGCACTTTACTGCAGCTGAGCATAAACAGCAGGATCATAAGTGATCTGTGCTGCTAAACCAGCATACTGTCCTGCACCAGTTAACATGTCAAGGTTATGCTGGGGGAAACCTGCTGTGGCATTACTTAGTGTGGTATTTTTGCAATTTTCCTGCATTTCACCTCTCCATAACAAATAATCCTCCCTCCCAAGACAAGTCCTGCAAAGCTGCATCCAATCACTGGTATAAGGTTGAGTTCTGCAAAGGATTCCATTAAAGCTGCAGTGAAGGCAGCATGAGTTCCATAGGCCGTAACTGCTTCTTTTAGTTACTTCATGTCCTAAAAGGCCAGAGGGTTATGCTGCCTGATCCTCTGTCCTTGTGGATCAATAATTTAATCTGTGCTGCTAAACCCAGGTACCTTCCTGCACCAGCCAACATGCCAAGGTCACGCTGTGGGGAAACCCCACCATAGCATTACAATCCTCCTGCATTTTACCTTTCCACAAAAATCTCTTTCTGAAAGACAGGCTCTGCAAAGCTTTCTTTCCTTCTTTTACTAACTTCTTTTTTATCAGTGCAATCTCCTTTTCCAAAGTTTCTTTTTTCTCTTTTAAATCCCTTTTTAACATGACTTTTAACTTCCCACTCCTCAAAACTCTTAATAGAACTCACAGATTCTACATCCTGGATCTCCTCAAAGGTTTTGGTCAAATTCTCTAATTGCTCTTTTACTTTGACATCATCACTGAGAAGAGCATCTCTGACTAAGCGCCATAGTGAAAATATCACTGTGGGGAATTCTTCTGGCCCTCGCTCTTTCAATGCTTTTTAAAGGTCAGCCTTTACCTTCTCCCAATTAGTAATATTAAAGACCCTGTGTGTAGAAACCAGGGACTAAACTCTCTCAAAAAATTAGGCAATAATCTACCTTACACAAAGAAAAATGTCTTAAGGAACTCTTGTGCTGTCTTATTTTAATACCAGTGGGTGCCTTCCTTGCCTTGCTTCTTTAAAAGAACTATCAAGTGGCCTTTTAATCAACCAACAATACTGAAACAGAATTCCTTGCATCCATTATCAATTCACCCTCACCACTCAATTTCTTACCTGCTGGCCAGCCTTCCGAGGGCAATCTCTCAGGGGTCCCCTACCTCCCGATCTTGCTGATGGGCCTCCAACTGTAATCCCTGATCATCCCAGCGTTGCCCCCAATTGTAACACCTGATTCTGTGTTACCCTTTTGGTACAGGTCATGCACCGTTGTACTGTACATGAGCCTGGCAAGGGCCTGGAGACTGAAAGAACACACAGGACACCTGGGTCATTCGAAAGGAGATCAGCCTAATGCTGTTTATTCAACTTTGGGGAAATCCTTAATTACTGAGCTGCTGCACAAGGAATTCCTAGAAAGGTGAGAAAATGTCACACCCAAAATGGAGTAAACAATGCTGTATAGCTGATCCCCAGGCGAGGCAGAGGGAATACCTGTACAGAATGTTTTAGCTGGCTGACCAGAAACTGTCCTTAAGATGAGCCCCAGGAGCAGGGGTAGACCCAGGCCCTACAACTGGAAAGACAGAAATGAGTCCCACAAGTTGTCCTCAGACCTACATACACACACACACACACACACACACACACACACACACGACTACTCCAGTGGTCATTCTGGACTCTTCCGTTTCCTCACAAAGGAATTAACCAAACTAGCTCAGCTATCTAAACCCCTGTTTCCTTTGACTTACTTTCTAAGTAATGTATATACTATATGGTATAATAGAAAGGAGAGCTGTAACTATAAAATGTATTGGTAAATTATCTGTCATTATAAAAAATAACTGGGAAAAACTTAAAAAGAGGAAAGTCTCATTTTGGCTCCAAGTTTTAGAGGTTTCCATCTATGGTAAATAAGTCCTGTTACTGTGAGCCTGGATAGAGGCAGAACATCAAGGCAGGGTACAGGTGGAAGAGCTAGTCTACCCATCTCATATTAGCTGGAACTGGAGGGAGAGGGAGCGTGGGAAAGAAAGGGAGGGAAAGAGGGAGAGGGAGCAAACAAAATATACTCTAAGGGCATGAGCTCAGCAACCTGATGCCTATAACTACACAATTCGACCCAATCTCCAAAACTTTTCATTGCCTCTTATCAGGCTTTGAATCCACCAAAGAGTTTATTGAACAATCCACTCACTATCTACAGAACACTGTTTAACTGGAGAGCAAGCCTTTAGAACATGAGCCTTAGCTCAGAGTATTTTACCACAGCAGCAGAGAAGGAACTATTACACCAGTGATAAAGGGGAAAAAAGCCTCTTACACTGCTAGCAATAAAGTCCTAGAGAAGACTTACTAAGTCATTCCAGCTACAGTCACATTGACAACCAAGAACAGTCATGGCCTGGAAGTTCTTAAAACCAAACCAAACCAAAAATTTAGGTGCCATATTATCCAACTATTCTATTCCCGAGTGTATATTCAAAAGAACTGAAGTCAACCCACAAAAGAAATGCCTACATGCTTTTGTTTATTGAGAAAGTATTTACAATAATGAAGATATTGAATCAACTTAAATGCTCATAAATAGAAGAATGGATAGAGAAAATATATACACAATTGAATATTATTGAACTATGAAAAAATGAAATCTTGTACAGTCAAATAAATGCAATTAGGCTATAATGTTAAATGAAATAAGCTAGACACAGAAATCAGAGTACCACATGTTTTTTCTCTCATGTGGAAATCAAAGCAATCAATGTCCAAGTAGAATAATTTTTACTAGGGGTGAGGAATGATATGAAGGCACTGTGAAGGTAAATAGGCAGATGGTCATGTAAGATCAAGATTTAGTACATAGAAACATAACATTGTCTCATTAACTTATATATATATATATAATTTGTATGAATTAATAAAAGCTAAAAATATAATAAAAACAAGCAATTGAGTTCTTAGAGAATTCCCCTTGGATAACAGTACCTGAAATTGAAGCAAAAGCCAGTTTTTTTAAGATTGAAAGATGCTAAATGGAGATATTATTTCTGAGATACCTAATGGTCATTTTCCAGCTTCACAAATACCTAAGTTCTACAGAATCATTATCAATGGAAAGCCAGTTTGCACAAATATGTCACCTTTCCTTGGGATCCATAAGGTCTCTGCTACAGATAGGAAGACCTTGGTGAGAGCAATGTAGAACATTTAGGAGGTTGACATTGAATGAGTCATTGAAGCTGGATTCAGCCTCCATACTGTATTCTTTATGGGTAGAAACAAGCATTTGTCAAGTGTGCACAATGTCTTGCAAGTTGTGTTATTCAAATATATTCCTTCTTATCCATACCATATTTCTGCTAGGTAGTTTCTATGGCCATTCTGTAAGTGGGAAAGCTGGAATTCACAGAGAAGTGATCTATGCTCAGGCCTCACAGTAAGTGGCTAAGTGGGAGTCAATACCAAAGTCCACTTGATTTGACCCTCAAACCTGCCCTCAAGTACTAAAGCACAGCACTTGGATAACCCAAGACAGGGTGTGCACGCATGTGTCAGCAGTGTTTCTGACTCTTACAGGACATTCCTTCTCTGGCCTCTAAAAGCTTAGATTCTCTTCTCTGGAAGCAGTATGTATCGAGTTACTTATGCATTCAGGATTCAATGGCTTGACCATCCATTCTTGATTTAACACAGCTTTAAAGTTCACTCTGGCTCCTGAGATTCCCAAAGAATTGGCTCATCATCATTTTTCCTTCTTCCTAACCTGCCATCTTTACTGTCATAGGCACTGTTCCTTGAGAATAAAACATCTGCAGGTAACATTCCATTTCAGAGCCTGTTTCCCAGGAAACCTGTTCTACCACATTTGTGATCATCAAATAATGGGAAATAATTGGCAGGATGTTTTTACCAAATAACTTGAAAATTAGAAGCTTTCTACTGAAGATCAAAGTCCAAATTTTATCCACCTAATGTTCTAAATTCCTTCTTACCCGAAGGATTGGGTATATCTTATTTCTGTCCATTTCTCTGTTTACAAAGGGAGAAAGAATGTGGAAACCTAGGCATTAAGGAAACAGGGACCCTACTTGGTCCATATATATCAAAGTCCTTATATATCAAGACCAAGGTCTAGGGAAACTGATCTTCTCAAGTTGCTAAGTTGCTTGGCTATGTTAATGATGCTTGTGGTTGGAATGTGTGCCTTGCTGACACTGCTGGAGTTGCTTGGATCTGTCACAAATGTCCCTCTTGGGATTGTGGGTCATATCAAAACTGCTATATGGATTAGATCATCTTCTGCTGCTGATAACACAACAGCACAGCTGTGTGCATTTTAAAGGAAAAAGCTGTATTTGAGCACAGGGTTCTGGCCCAAGATCAAGGGGTCTCCTGTCATAATGTAGCTCTTGTTGTGAAGCCCTAAGGTAGCACAAACCTTCACAAAGGGAGAGACAAAGTATGCCTGTGTTTTCCCTCTGGCCAGTCTCTTTTCTACAAACCCATCCATTTTAGACCATGTAGGTGACCTTCCTTACTTTTACTAAATTCAAAGGGGCCCTATCTCTAAACAGCAAAGTTGGGGTTACTCTCCATGTTCTTAATGTTAATGAAGATTAACCTGTAATATGTGTTTTAGGGAGACACATAATTTAAGTTGAAACTGTCTGATTTTATGCTTGGCTCCTGAACTTTTTCTTCATACAGCATACAGTACATCATTACTTCAGAATTCCAAAGTCCTGTCTATAATATGCAAAGTAAACTCCTAGCTGTGAACCTGTAAAATCAAGATATATTGTCAACTTCCCATAGATACCAATACCACAGTAGTAGTATGTACTTCCCATTCTGCAAGGAAAGACTAGGGGAACTGATAACACTCACAGGTCTGATGCATGTTCACGTAAAGCCCAGCCTGTCAGATATCCTTTGCTCTCTCTGCTCTTCTCAGCAGGGATTTGGGTGTTGTCCCTGTGGGTCCTAAGCAGAGTTGCTGACTAGGATATCCATGGGCTGTGGTAGGAGAGTAGAGAAGGAAGAGAATCATTAATATTTGCAAAGAAAGAAACCAATGACAGAGGAAAAGAGGAGCTCAACCCCACCCCACGCCGCTTGACCTGTGCTTACATGTAAGGGACAGAGCTCACATGACAGAAAGCAAGTGCTGTGTAGATGACACAGGGTCCCAACTGCTTTGTCCCTGGGCTACTGAACTTTCAATATTTGTCACTCTCAGACCCAGCGTCTTTCTTGTACATGTTCTCTTTCTCAATTGACCATTTCAGCCACTGTCCTTTTGTCCTGGTCCAATTTCTTACTCTGAGTTACAGGAATCTGGAATCCCATCATGTACCCTGATCCATGCCTTCAACAGCTTCAGCCATGATTCAAGTGGACCCAGGCACCGCTCGAGTGCCTAAGGCCTGAGCCATCCTGCCTCTGTGACTATTGTGTCTCTACTTATCTTAAGTACGGAGTATACACATGGTGGGTCATTGCCTTCTTGGGCCTGCTCTGGAGCCTTATTCCTACAGCTGCATAGCTATAGAGTCCTGTGGATCTCTCTATCGAATCTAGAAGCCTGTGTCAAACTTCGTAGTTGATGATTTTTGCTGCTCTTGCTAAGGAGCCAAGCTTAATTTCCACAATTCAACCATCTGTAACTCCTGTTCCAAGGATGCCTATTCCTCTGGCTTTCATAGGTTCCTTCATTCGTGTGCTTAGACATACATACAAATATTTAAAATAATATAAAATTTAAAATAAGTAAAAATAAAATTGTTATGAGAACCACCATGACTCCATATTCTATTTTCTGAGACAAGGTCTCACTATGTAGCCCTGGCTGGCCTGGAACTCATTTTGTAGCTCAGGATGGCATGAAACTCAAAATGATCCACTTGTTTCTGCCTGTCCATCACTGGGGTTAAAGGTTTGTATCATCATGCCTTGGTCTTTTATCTTCTTTCTGTGACTGTATATTAACTATAAACGATAGGTTTTATTATTGACATTTGCATATATGTATATTATATACTTGGGTCATGTTCATTTACCCCCTCTATTACTGTCTCTTGTCCCCCTTCCATCTCTGCTGATCTGCTTTTTCTTCCTCACTAGTTCCCTTTGTACTCTCAGGCCTTTCTCCTCTCCACTAGTTTCAGCAGCGTTTGCTTCCTGCACATGATAGAACCAGTACCATGTGCCTGCCCCTAGTACAAGGTACATACAGTCCACTCAAACCATGGCTACCTCACTGGCATATTTCACCAGTGAAAAGTAAGGCAGCACCATAATGCTTCCCTGCCCTAGGTACCCTGTATGAAGCACCTAGGATCACGACCTAAAACAATTTTGTTCCAGAAATCTGGAGCTAAGGAGGCTGGAAGATTTCAGAGACGGTCACAAGGCCCTTTTCTGTTTGCCTTGACAGTTACCATCCTGTTGCTCAAGCTATTCATTTGCAGTGCTGTTCTTCCTCGGCACATTTTCTTTGACTAAAGATTTTCCAAATGTTTCTACTACATTTTCTTTTGCAGTGGAAATCAATCAGAAGCACCAAGCCAGCTATGTCTGTATCTTGTTTAGATATGTCATCTGTCAGATAAACTAGTTCATCACTTTCAAGTTCAGTCTTCTGTAAAATCTGAGGTCATGGGCACAGTGCTTTGCAATTGTGTAAAATTGTGTAAAAAGACAGACTTTTCTCCTATACACAATCAGATCATTTCCATCTGAGACTAATTTCCTAGTCCGCTTGTCACTGAATTCTTCTGTAACTTACAATGGATACAATTCTAGGCCTTTTCTAGTGTCCCTTCTCCAGACACTACTCTAAGATGTTCAGGGATAGTTTCAACAATGACCACATTACTTGATATCAATTTCCACTATTTCTCAATTTTCTATTTCTACAAAGAATACCTGAGGCTGGGTACATCTAAAAAGAGTTTATAGAGTCCACACTCTATGGATACAAATATATGAAAATGGCTTCTGGTGAGAGTCTCCTGGCAAGTGACACCAGAATGACCAGAGTTCTTGCAAGAGAAGAAATCATTGCCAGATGGGAAGATGATGAGGCTGGGGAATGGCCACCCTTACCTTTTCAAAGCCAGTCTCTCCCAATAACCAACTCAGAGGTACAATAGGAACTGTTACTCACTCCTGAGGATATGAGGCATGTTTTACATTTGTTTGCCTCTTAATTGGTTTTATAGAACTTAGAATTGAACTCACATGCACTAGAGAAGTGCTCTACCCCTGAGGTACGTCCACAAGCTGCTCCCTTAAGTAGCCTGGGACTTCTCACTAAGCACTACCTGTAGTTACCATCACAGTGGGGACCAATGAATCTTCCAATACATGATCTCTTAGGGAATGCACTCAGACCATCCATAGTGATATATGGTTCACAAGTTCTACAACTTCTATATGATAGCGTCAAAGAAAACTGGCAGAAGTAAGTTGAGTATTATGGGTAAGTAGAACGTCCAGAAAGTTAATTAACTCATATTCTTCCTTCTAGTCATTCTCTATCTTGATGAAATCAGCCGCCTTTCTGTCAAGTGCCCAATCATCTAAAAGCCTGAGTGCAGAAAGATTCCACCTATTATCAAAGAAATAAAGTTTAGATCAAAACATTACCAAAGCATTTAGCTTCCCTCGTACTACTGTATGAGTTCTTCCAGAGAGAATACAGTTCAACAACAACAATGAAGGTATTTAAGAATGATAGGCCAGGGTCTGAGGAAACATCTTGGCCGTTAAAGTGCTTGCTGAATAGGCTTGATTGTCTGACTTTGGATCTCTTTCAAACACACAAAAGCTGGCTAGTGGTGGCCTTTACACCTTTCTCTAACCCCAGAAATGTAAGTGGAGACAGGACAATCCTTTGATTGGAAGGCCAGCAAACCAGGGAAAATTGAGCTTTAGGCTCAAGGGGAGAATTTGCCTCAAATAATAATGTAATAGATGATAGAAAACGACATCTGAAAACAACCTCTAACCTGCACATGTGCACACACAAGCAAATATATGCTTAACACACACACACACACACAATATACACTCCAACTAAAAAAAAACAGTCCAGTAATATAGTCAAGAATGATAAAACCAAGTAATTGTCTAGGCAATCAGTTCTTTATTTTTGGTTCCAAAACCCAGGTGGTGCACACCTTTAATCCCAGCACTCAGCAGAGGCAGGCAGATCTCTGTGAGTTCAAGGCTGGCATGGTCTACAAAGCAAGTTCTAGGAGAGATAAATCCTGACTCATCAAAACAAAATTCTTTATTTCCCAGCACCTTTACAGTGGAAAAAGAAAAAAAAATGAAGGAATTGAAATAACATTTGATGGAAGTTAAATGAGTTAATATTTCCTGTGCTGGAAATGAAAATATTACATTTCAAAAATATTTGTTCCTCTAAAATTATAGTAATTAATCCATGCATTCAAAAGTAAAAATAAAAATATTTTCCAAGACAAGAAAAGATTTTGAGAAGGTGGCATATTTGACTTTTGTGTTTAATCCTTTGCAATCCCTTGTTTTGAAATGTATACAGCCAACCTTGCCTAGTGCCAAGAGGCAGCTGGAAGTGTAGGAGTGTTTTAACACCTAACTATCTGTCAATACTGTTTCTTTGATATTACTTTGCAATGCTATATTAGTTTTTAAATTTTAGTTTTAAAGTAAAGTCAAAACCTTATTGGGAATTTTTCATATTTTATGCTATTGAAAATTATTTGGATTGAAATATTTTGAATATATCTTTTATACAATGTATACATTTTTAAATATATATTGGTGGATTGTCAAATATTGGTATATCTACTGGTACCAATTTCCTAAATACTGACAAATTTTCTTACGTCAAAGGCATGTTTATCATGATTCCGATTCCTTAAAGCTATCTCCTGGGATACCATTAATGCATTTACCGCTCTCAGATCTTAGCCCTCAATGAACTAAGCTTGCTTTTCATTTTCACACCCATCCTCTTTATAGATGGTAATGTAGATGGAGTACTAAGTAATAGTACTAGGGTACTATTTCACATATGTCAGTGTATGAGGCTGGTATTACCTAGAAAATGAGTTGACTAAATATTAATTTTATGTGTATGCATGTGTATCTGAGTGTGTATTTGTGCACCATGCCCACAGAGACCAGAAAAGGCATTGGGTCTCTTGGAACTGGAGTTACAGCAGATTTTAATGCACACATGTGTACTGGGGACTGAATGTGTGTCCCCTGCAAAAGCAGCAAGTGCTCTTCTGGCTTGAGCATGCTCTCCAGCCTTAGCTGACTGAATCTTACAGGATGTTTCCTCTTTCACAGTTGTCCTTGCTGACATCTTAGCTCTGCTTTAGACACCCAGCAATTGTACCCCACATTATTTTGTACTGTTTTGTTTTGAATGCCGTTAGATTTTCATAGATGTCATGACAGGTATTTCAATGTGGGTGCTTAGCAAAATATTGCTATGCCTAGATGTTACAGTAGATAGTGTTTTCTCATAAATGAAGTTGGTTTTGAGAGTCTGAAATTATTTCACAAGGGCCCAAGTCTCTTCTAAGGAACAGAGTCATACGTACAGCTATATGTAGCTGAGTCATCTCCGGTTTTCACTCATGTCCTTGTACTTACTTCTAAAAGATTCCATGACAATCTGTCATCCTTTTCCTCACAAGCTCCTGTCCGCAGAAAAACCCTTATTATAGCTGCTGTGATTTGGTAAGTTAGCTCCCTCTTCCTCCATTATGAAGCCCTACAATGTCCACAGCTTGTCAGTTTTCTACATAGCTGTGTCTGCTTTGGAAAAGAAACATTTTTGGGGTTGAGGTGTTATCTAGTGTATTAACATGTATGTTCATGTTACAGGGATTTCGTGCTTACATTTCAAAATTTAACTGTGGGAAAAGAACTACATCATAATATGAAATAAATCTACTGAAATGACTATGGCTTATTCCAAGAGCTTCACTTGCCCTATTTTGTGTGATTAAGTGCATTCCATATGGAATATTTCCAGATTATAAAGGCATATTTATGGTCCCATTTTTGATAGCTACATTTTCATTAAAAATGGCTCTTAAATGTATGGAATGTTTTCATATCATAGCAAAATATGGCCAACAGGAGTTAACATTTTCTTAATGACTTTAGGGTCTTTATCATAAAAATCAGTTGTTCTGTTCTCTGTTACCCTTAGGACTTCTGACCTCTGTGCTCTTCTAGAAAATACCACACAGAGGTGAGGTTGCATTATGATTTTGATATTAGTATTGCTGATTTTCTTTGTCAGCATACATTTCTCACTTGGCTAATGTCACAGTTTTAAGAAGACTAGAGACGTTGTGAATGAGTTAGAGTCAGATCACCCTGGGAGTCCCATTCCCAGACATCTTTGAGTTACTGCTTCATCATCAGCTTTTTAATCATTTTTGTCAGAGTTCTCTGCTTTTGTACTATTCAAGGGCATAGCGTGGGGATGGGGAGCAGTGTTTGTGTACTGTCGTCAAGAATTGGCTAAAAAAGGCTTTCAGGGATGGGGCAAAAGTGACCTCTGTGGCATGGATCTGCAAGCTTGTTTGGCAGTCGTGGAAAAGGGATCAATGCCTTGGAAGCTCTGGAAGATGCCTCCCATTACCAAGGTCAGCCCTGATGGAATGTAGTCCCAGGGGCCAAAGCTCTGTAACTTTTCCTGGTACTGGGTATTTGGGTCTGACTGGGCAGCAGTTAGAAGGTAAAGGGCAGGAAAAAAAATAAGAGAAGGTGGTAAAGGGCAGACTGATAACGTTTCCTCAGGTGAGAGGGAGCCTGTGCTGTCACTGCCTATACAAGCCACCAAGTGTCCTGGAAACATTTACAACAGACACACTTCCTGCATTTCAGTTAAGGGGGAGGAACATCAAGGTCATTTTCTGCATTTGAACAGATGAAAAAAAATAAGTACCTCTATAAAATATGGATAAAGCATCAATCAAAGCTGCTTTTTTCCCCTGTGTGCTATGGTAATACCAGCTATATGGCTCAGTTGCCTTTTATTTTTAAACACAACTAGAACTAGTACATTGGCAGCTCTTCTCCACTTCTTCTTTTTTTTTTTTGGTTTTTCGAGACAGGGTTTCTCTGTGGCTTTGGAGCTTGTCCTGGAACTAGCTCTGTAGACCAGGCTGGTCTCGAACTCACAGAGATCTGCCTGCCTCTGCCTCCCGAGTGCTGGGTTTAAAGGCATGAGCCACCATTGCCGGGCTTTCCCTTCTTTTTCTTCTCCTTCAACCCCCAACTTTAACAAAGACAGAGCCTTCAAACTCTTCATTGCCAGGCTTGGAAATCCTGCTAGTTTTAAAAAAATGTTATTGAAAACCTTTCTCCCCTTACAGGCTCGTTTTGACAGGAAATCTTTGAGAGGCAGCAGCAGTGAGGTGCCCAAAGATTTCATCTCTCTTCTTTTGCTTTAGATGCTGAGCACAAGGCTTTTTATTAGGCAAATAAAAAGAGCAGCAAATTCACCCCCTCACCCCAACACTCATCTTTCCCTGGTGCCTGGGCTGACAGCCTTCTGTGCATTGGACCGCCAGACAGAGCTGGCCACACCCACTCCCTCCCCCATGCGCTGAGGCAGGCTGATCTTCAGCTTCCTGCCTGACTTCGCGCTCTTTTCCAAGTTCCTGCCCCTTTCCCAGTTCCCGCTCTTTTCTGTTGCCTCCTGGAGAGGCAGCTTCACTCTGCCTCTCTCCTCATTTCTCCGCTCTCTCTGTCCTCTTCTTCTTCTTCTTCTTCTTCTTCTTCTTCTTCTTCTTCTTCTTCTTCTTCTTCTTCTTCTTCTTCTTCTTCTTCTTCTTCTTCTTCTTCTTCTTCTTCCTCTCTCTCTCTCTCTCTCTCTCTCTCTCTCTCTCTCTCTCTCTCTCTCTCTCTTTCTCTCTCCTCTAAGTTGACATCCAATTCTGACAGTGTGACTTCCACCTCATACCACCATCTAGCTGGGACCAGCCTGCCCGTGAGTTGTCTCCTTGCCTGGAACCAGCCACCCCTCAGGGGACCGGCAGCGCCTCTGGCTGGGATTGGCTGCTCGGAGGGCCTGCTGCCACATGACCCGCTACTACCATTGGTAAGTACAAAATAAATATTTTATATATCATTATGAAATTTTAGAACACTACAAATGTGGAAACCTCAACAATTTCAGAAAGAAAGACGCACTGGGGGCTGGGTAGCATAGATTGACTCTTGACCCCATAGCCTCGCTCCAGATATAAGGTTCCTATGTCCCATTCCAGGCTGGTATTGGGTAGGGCCTTGGACTCAGCTTTCGGGTGACCTAGTCTCCTCCAGAGACAAGGCTTTAGTTCTCTACTCTAGAAGACGAAGCTTTGCTCTCGGGATGGCAAAGCTTTCTGTCTGCTCAGAAAACGAAGCTTTGTTCTCTGGATGGCAAAGCGTTCTGAAAGGCAGAGTATCTTGTCTGTTCTTGGGAGACAGACCTTCAATGTCCACTCTCAAGGAATGAGGATTTGCATTCGGGATGCAAGACGTTAAATGTCTGTTTTCCGGAGATGAAGCTCTGTACTTGGGAAACAGAGCATTAAATGTTTGGGCAAGGCATTTAATATGACTGCTTTTCAGGAGGCAGGCTAGGAGGATCTCTCTTTTCACGGAGGCCTGATGCCAGAGTCATTGTGAGAAGTGAGAAAACTGTCCTGCTTCAGCCACCTCTTTTAAGTCAGTTCGAAACTGCCCCTCGTTTGATCCTTCCAATAACCAGGTGTCCTAGGTTATCAATATTGACTGGCCAGAGAAGGGTGGGGTCCCTCTTGTGTGGCAAGATTATTTCATTACCATGGTTGCTGGGTGCAGCCCCCACATCTGGCAGGACCAGATGGGTGTGGCAGCCTTCAAGCGGGCAAACGTTCTCTTAATATTTGACCTTAGTAATTTTCCACATCACACACAAGAAGAAATGCTTTTACATTACACCAAGTTGCATTTATTCTTATTCTATAAATTTCCTGCTGTATCTACACTACAGATTCCCCTATTTTATTCATTCAGAGGAATCTGCTTCCATGCTCATTACATTCCATCCCCTGACACCTGACATGTTGTCAACATTAAAGGAATCACTATGAGGCTCGCAGGCCTGAGGATTTACATAGGCTATCAGTCGTCTTCTATATGCTATGTAGGCCATGTGGTCATTTACTGATCTTAAATTCCAATCTTCAGGTGTGCATGCTGGTATACTCTGTAGGGTGCATCCTTTATGGCAGTTTTGTGTGCATTTTATGGGCATGAAGCTAATAACCCTGCAATTCCTACTCTTCCATGTTTTATATCTATCATACCAGCACAAATAAGCACAATATTAAAAAAGCATATCTTCTAAAAATATTTTTTTCTAAAAATATTTTTGATATTGCACTGATGCAATAACTTTCTAGCACTTGGGTGTATGAATTCTATCCAATTTACTCATTTGGCTATACCAGTCTCCTTCTAGTAATGTAAATGTTCCCCATCTATCATGTCTTATCAGACTTCTGATTAATTCATAATGTGTATAACTTCCTTTACTAAGAAAGCAACTGACTAAACTAGCTAAGATATGAAGCATATGATCAAATGGGTGTTTATGCCCTCTTTCTTTTACTCCATGTTTCATGTGCCAAACTATATGATTAAGTAAGCATGCCATCAAATCTTGTTTATTACTCATAGTTCCCAAAAACATCATATTATATTTATTCTTACAAAAATGACATCTATCTCTATCTGTCCCTCTATGTATTCCCATGCTATCAAACAAGTCCACAAGTGCACTCCAGTGTTTATTATAATAATGCCAAATTACCCTTCTAATACCTCCTTTAGATAGTAGGTCCAAATTCCTTTTAGAGAGTCCATTTCTTCCCATTGTGGCACCTTAAAAAGAGTAATGCTATCCTTCTTACTTTTTGTAATCTTGTTTTGGTTATACTGTTGGTGCTGGCTATAATTATTTTCCAACAAAATGCCACCAACAAAAGGTAATGTTTACAATTAAATCTTTTGCATATACTGCTTTGCTCCCTTTATTTCTATTGAATGATTGTAAATGTTCAAACATAATTTTCCTTTTAGAGTTACATAGATTATTGGTATCACCAGGTACATGCTGATTAGGCACAGTGCCAGGCACATGTTTAGTGTCCTGCACTGTGTTTTCCATGAGGGCCATTTGCATCCCATTCCTCATGCAAGATTTTCTAACCTTACCAATTTTAGGTCAAATTTACCTTGTGATATCCACATGTTATTTGCGTGCCCTTCTGTTATTATTTCTGCAGGTGATATTCCCTGTTTTTTGGGGGGAGGTTCCTGTAAATGGCGTGATGAGGTCTAATTAGTTTGTTATCTTGTACTTCAGGATATTCTATTCTTATATTTTTATGAATGGCTTCCTGTATTGGCGACTGCCTGTTTAGCCTTGGTCTTTGATTTAATTCTATTACTGCTAAATGTAAGGCTTTCCATAATGGTTGCTCTTTATTCAACAGTTGTGCTTTTAATAAGCCATTAAATCTTTCTATACTTCCTGCTGCTGTGGGTGTATAGGCTTGATGAAATTCCCATAGTATTCCTAATTGTTTGGCCAATCACATTAATTTTCCTGTAAAATGTGTGCCTTGATCACGCTGTATTATATCTGGCTGTCCATATGCTATTGTCTATGCTAATATTGTTATTATGCATGTTTTCTGATCTGATTTACATCCGTCTTTTGCCATCCCCAGACCTATACAAATATCTACCATTGTACATGCATATCTGTTCCTAAATTTTGCTAGTGGGCCTATAAAATCTATTTGTACTATTTTATTAAAGTATCATCTAGGTCCCACTGTAATTCTGTAATTATGTGTAAATATTTTGCATTGTGATGGACAATTATTGCAAAATTTTATTACTGATTTGATTTGGGACCAACTTGATTTTATATTTTGTTGGTCAAACCATTGTTTTAGTGCATGTGTTCCTATGTATCCAAATTCTTCATGTAATTTTAGAATTTCTTGTAGGTGTACCTCTTTAGTTAGGTCTGGGTTCGGGATTTTAATCCAATCTAGTTTTATCTTTATTTTGTTTCCTTCCTGGGGTATTGTTTTGTAAATTGCCTTTAATTTAATTGCCACTGCTGCCAGCTTATCTACAGTGTCATTATATTTATGCATTTCATCTGTTTTACCTGTATGTGCATCTACATGGAACACTATAATTTTCATCATTTTTGCTGCTTCTGCCATTTCTATCCATGCTTCTTTGGACCAGATATCTTTGCCTGCTATTTTCCAATTATTTTGTTTCCATTTTCCTGACCAATTCGCTATACCATTGGATACACACCAAGAATCATATATGTATAATATTCTGTTTTTCTCTTTGAGAGTGTGCTATAGCTATAGCTGCAGCTGTAACTTCTGCATGTTGTGCTGACTTGCTCATACCACTATTTGTTAATATTGTGCCATCTTTGGGTCTATATGCTACTGCTTTCCAATGTATAATATTATTTTTTGAGATTGAGGATCCATCTGTCAACCACACATTTATCATCCCTGGATTATATTCTTCTGTCCCCCACAGCCCTATTGGCTTTGGTATATCAGGGGTTTTGGTTATTTCTGGCAATGTTAATGTTGGTTTTTGTAAAATTTGTTCTGAAATGTTAGGTATGTTTCCTTTTTGGGATATTTGGTTATTTTTCAAAAATTCTTGTAAATACCATTTTCATTGTATGACTTTACCGTCCATTGGTAATCCTGACCATGCTTCTCCTGGTGCCTTAATCCAGTCAATTATTGGTGTGATTGATCTTATGATTATTCCATTATTTCATAATAATGAATGTATTGTTCTTAATGCCTCATATACTGTCCAAATAATTTTTTCAAATAAACTAAATTTATTTTCAGACCAGGGAAAGCATCTACTATAAAAACCTACTGGTGTAATAGTTTTATCTGTTTTTGTAAAAATATTCCAATTGCCATATCCTTGATAATATAAAATATCCAATATTACTGTATGTTATGGTTGTATAAATGTTAATTTACTAAATTCCTTAAAATATTCCTGGCATGTTTTTAATGCCTCTTCCTGTTCTTTTTGTCACACAAAGTCTTCTGATTTTCTTATTATTTTATATAAAGGTTGTAAAATAAGACGTAAATAAGGAATGTGTTGTCTCCAATACTCAAAGATTCCCATAATATGTTGTACCTCAGTTTTATTTTTTGGTGGTTCTAGGGCTTGTATCTTATCAATAACATTCTCTGGTATTTTAGGTCCATCAGTGCTCTAATGGACTGTTAAAATTTTCATTTGTTGTACTGGACTTTGTATCTATCGTATCCTTATTGATTGTCCATCCATTATTTCTTAAATGTTGGACTAAAATTCTTAATGTTTCTGTAGCATCTTCCTTTAGTTGTGCTATAATTAATACGTCATCTACATATGATAATATTTTACCTTTAACTTCTGGTAATGTTTCTAATGTTGTCATCAGTGTTGCATGTGCTATGATAGGACTATTTAAATATTTTGTGGTAATCTTTTAACTCTATATTGTTCATCTTGCCATGCAAATGTTGTAATTTCCTGGCTTTCTGGATGCAACAGTATCCCAAAGAACATATCAGTCAAGTCTATTGTTGCTAGCCACTTTAGTGCATATTGTCTTATTTGTAGAAAAATATCTTCTATGTATGGTAGATTACCTGGCATTCTGGGTGATTTTTTTTCATTAATCCTCCTGTAATCACTGTAAATCTGTATTTTACATTTGGCTTAAGTATTGACCACATGGTGAGTTGTAATTAAAAGATTGTGCTTGTTCTATAATGCCCTCTTTTAAAAGAGTCTGGACCGTATCTGAAATTTCAGCCATACCTCCTTTTATGGGATATTGTGCTGTAAAAGTTGGAGGAATTTTTGGTAATTTTACAGGTTCAATTTTAACTTCTGCTAAATTTACATAGTATTTCCTTATGGACTTGTAATTCAAGAAGACTGGGAATAGTTTACTAATTTCTTATTTCCTAAACTATTTAGTGGTGCGGAAAAACTAGCTACTTCTATCTTATGCTTAACATCATAACATTGAATAATTATTTCTATTACTGGTACTGTTCTTTCTGTGTTAACTCCTTGTATTGTAATCTGTTTTTTATTTTTATAATTATCTGTAAATTCTGTGTAGATACTTATTTCACTTCCTGTATCTAAAAGCCATTTTGTTGGTACTATTATTCCTTTTTTAACTACTGGCAGGTTTATCATTGGTCTTAGTGGCTGCTGTTCCTGGGTGTGGCATTTTGTCTCTGCCACCTGTTTTGCCACCTGTTTTTCCCCCTTGGTATGGGTATTGATCTGCTCCTGTCTGGTTGCCATCTGTTTTGTTGAATTTGTATGCGAGGACCAGTATTTGCTGGTCCTCTGTTGTACCCTAAAAAAGGTCTCTGTGGGAATGGTTTCCTTCTTTGTCCTACTACAGCCCTCCATTGGTTCCATGGTTGATTAAGTCTTATGGGAAGCCCTGTTCTAGCCTTTCCAAGAGGTTTAATTTTCCTTATATTTTGCAAAAATCGTCTTGGTTTCTTTCTGACTGTAAATGACAGTACCTTATCATTATCTATCTCTCTGAAGTTTTTGAAAAAATTAATGGCTTCTGCCACTGTTTGGCAATTTTGAATTGGTCCTGCTAAACTCATTCTGAGGTGTGGTGGCTCTTCCTTACTTATTATTTTCTTAAATTGTGGAATTAGTGGAGCTGCCTGTGGTATGTTTGTTTCATTGTCTATGAAATACAATATGCCTAATTTTCTTGCTAACTGTATACCTTCCTGGTATGTCATCCATTTACCTGCTGCTTAAAACTGGGTAAGAGCCATAGTAGGGAATGCATGTCTCTAAGCTGCTGTAATCCAGACTAATAAGGGGTGGGTATCACCCTGGCTTATGTTCAAACAATGCTCTAGAGCTTCTGCTATACTCGGATTTTCTACTATATTACGGATTTTTCTCATTTCATGTTCTGTCAACATAACTGTGTGTGCACCTTTTCCCCACAGTTTCACTATCCATGTGGCATCTTTCATGACATTTTGGGCATATTCTCATCTTAACTCCCCTGGAGTAAATGGTCTTAGCTCCTCTACCCATTCACCTCTGTGCGGTGCAGTATCTTCTATATCTGGTCCATCCCCTGATAGGGGTACCCACCATGACTGTCCTTTTAATTTTGCCAATAGGGGAGTCTTTTTTTGTTAGTGTACTTACTGGAAAAGAGGGAATGGCTTCAGACTGTGGCTGACTGGCCAGGTCTGCCCTATGTCTGGTAATATTCAAGGCTAGCCTTTTTCCCATTAATCTATCTTTATCAATATCTTGTACCAATATTGCTGGTACTTCTTTCTTGGGGGCCCTATTTAGAATTGGATTTAGCAACTGTGGATATGTTAATTCCATTTTTATGTTTGTTGGTTTCATATACCCTATCTTGTCTTTTGTTATTTTGGCTGTATCACACCATTTTTGTTCTACCTCTGTTGCTGGTTCTTTTCCTGTTACTGGTATTACCTTGAGTTTCCTCAATTTTTGGGTTAACTTGTTCATTTTAGTAGGTCCTATCTGCCAACCAATACAGAGTATATATAAGTAGTATATTTTCATTCTCAAAGTTTTTTTTAAAGTGTGTACCAAGTAAAAATGTTAGAACAAATAGGTAATAGCAAAAAGAGAGCAGAAAATCACCAAATGGGTCACATCCAACATCTATCAGATAAGATCTAGTAAGCTGACTGAGAGAGCAAACAGTAATGACACCATAGAGATAGACATTTGCCACATCCAACAGAAACTAGTGAGGGAATTCCACCTACACAATCAGGCTGGGGTTCCAGACTGACGGATGGGCAGAGCACATTGGTCCCTTCATAGACGGGCTTCTTGTTCCCACAGCAGACCCTTTGATACTGTGAGGATGAATAACAGTGCCCTGTTTCAGAAACAGTTTACAGTCTAAGGGAGGACATTTGAAATGCACATGCGGAGGTGGGTGAAAGGAGTCTTTCCTTACTCCCAAAGTCTGCATTTAACAACAAAAACAGAGCCAGGCAGTGGTGGCACTCGCCTTTAATCCCAGCACTCGGGAGGCAGAGGCAGGTGGATCTCTGTGAGTTCGAGGCCAGCCTGGTCTACAAGAGCGAGCTCCAGGACAGGCTCCAAAGCTACAGAGAAACCCTGTCTCAAAAACCAAAAAAAAAAAAAAAAAAAAAAAAACCCGGCACACGACAACACTATTGTAATTTATCTAGGGAGTGCCCAAGTATCGGGCAGCAGGTGAATAGTTGGCTAAACCAGGATCTGACTTGAGAAAAGAAGCCGAAACTTCTGGATTCTTCAGTTGAACCCATAGGAAACACAGACAATTTTAAACACTTCTCAAATTTGACTAAAATACAAAGGAAATGAAAGTTTTTCATACCTAAGTCACTTGCTGCAGTCACATCTGGTGTCTGTTTCGTGTTTTAGTGTATGAAATTTGGGGCTCTAAGTGCCACTCAGAAACTTTCTATATGCCAGATACTTAGCTTGCTAAAAGAAATCATATTCAGATGTGTCCAACCTTTTGAAATTGCACAGTGCTATCTATCCTCTACAGATTAATGTTCAAGAACCACACAATTGACTCTCACACCCCTCTCCCAATTACTTAAACAATCATGAACTTTTTTGTAGGTTAGCAGTTTCATGATGTTTGCGTTGTTTAGAGCCTTTATGGATGCTACAACCTGCAGGTTTAGAAGTTCTAAAGAAGAATTAAAAAGTATGCTCCATGTTTGTAGACAGTGTCTTCTAGAGAGTAAGCCATACATTAGTGGACAAATCTCATAAGATCATTTGCAGCCACCCTTGCTTGTACAGGCAAGGCGCTGCTAGTCAGCAAGCCCTTCAGATGTGTCCCTTTCCTGCATTTGAGTTTGAGTTTGGCCCATTTGGTGCTGTCTTGAGCAAATTGTTTAATTGCTAATGGTTTCAGCATCATCATTTGTAAAATGAAAATAACATTTGCCCCAGTAGGTTATACTAACAAACAGCATTACTTGTTGATACCTTTTAAAATCAGATCCGGTGCATTTGCTATGAGTAGTCTGCACATTTACAGAGTGACTTTACTTCGAAATGGTAACAGCTTCCTGGCAGTGGTAGAATCATATGCTTAAGGAGTCTTTCTTCCTCAGCTGGAAGGAAAAGGAGTTTTCTAGGGTTTCCAATACATTCCTGTGTTGGAAACTTCAGCCCCAGCATGGCCCTGTTGAGACCTAGACAGAGGTAGAGAAGGCTGATTTGATCAAGAGAGCTCTGCCCTCAAGAATACTCTTGCACGGGGGTGGATTCACCAAAAAATATAGGAGCACCCTCACTGCCTGCCTTACCTTTGACCTCTCCTGACCTTTTGCCCTGGCAGTGAGGTGATACAATATGAAGACTCTCCTGAGATGCTTTTGAAATTTCCAGTGTGCAAGACTATGAACTGAATGGATATCTGCTCTTTATAAATTACCCAATCTGTAGTTTCCTGGTACAGCTGCGGAGAACACTCTAAGAGTACTAGCAATGGTGTAACTAAGGTTTGCCTCTGGTATTGTTTACTGTTGCATATGTAAGTAATCCTCAGATTTGCTTTGTTTTTACTGATTTATGAAAAGTGACCATATTATGGACTTAGATAGTTCTATATTTAGTTGCATCCTAAGAATGTGTCATCAGAAATTGATGTATTAGATCTGTAAGAAAATACTCACTCTGTTACCCTAGTATAACCCAGAAGATTAATATGAACAGCCATTAAATAAAAGAATATTTTAATAATTTTTCACACAGTCCTTTCCTCTATTTACTTGATATGAGATATTTTCATGAAAAATTTCACAACCACCCCTTTATTATATTTTCAAAGACTATACCCTCTGCTTCCTATCCCTCTTCCTTAAAGGTAAATTGAAAAAAGAAGTCTCAATATTGAAACTGCATGCAATTAACTTTTTAAAGGAATGGTTTCCATCTGTCTGTAGGTGTGTGAACTGCATGGATTCAGTGATTCATAGGCTGATAGGGGTGAAGATTCACACTTGTTCTCCCAGTTCTCCATGGATAAACCCATGCAGTGGCTGTGGTGTGACAGGGCTGCTTCTCCCAGTCTCCTGATGGAATCTTAATTTTGGGTCAATGGGGGGACAGTTGGAGCCTTTGGGGAAGTCTTTAGGTTGTCAGGTGGAGACCTTGTAAATGCTGTTAGGGGCCTCATAAAATGATCACGCGAGAGGGCCATTTATGAACCAGTACTGAGGTCCTCAGGACACAGAAAATATGCAGGCATTTGCACTTGAATGACCCAGCCTTCAGAGCTTTGAGAAATGCAGGAACACACACACACACACACACACACACACACACACACACACACACACACACCACCCAGTTATGATATTTTATTAAAGCATTCCTAATGGTTTGAGAGAAAGAGAAACCTGCACCACAGAGTGAGAATGTTGCTTTAACCAGTACCCCAAAGCCTAAGAGCGGTTTTGAGACTGGGTTAATATGTAGACATAGGACAAGGTTTTACGCTATTGTGAACAGCATACCTCTCCATGGACAGACCACTGAGGGAAGCTCTAACATGGGCCCAGACTCACATAGACAGAGAAAGGGGCAAGGAATCAATCACATTAGTGACTGTCCAAATTCTGGTGATAAGACTGGGCAGAAACATGGATCGTAGAAGCTGTGCAGGTGAGGAGCACATTACTGGGAACTAGAAAAGGTTCTGTCACACAGAGTCAATGACCTTGACTTCATTGTTCCTGTGTTCCAATGTTTTCTGAGTATTAGCCTTCAGAGTTATAAAGGGTTGGATATTTGCATGAAGATGTTTCTAAAACAGTTCAGGTTTCTCCGGAATGTCTATAGTAAAATGCCGAAAGATAGAGAAACACTCAAAGACAGAGTTCTTAATTAGAATACGACATGGGTTCTTAGCTTAATAGTTCAAAAAATGAGAAAAGTGTGGTCAGTCAGCTGTCCAATGCTGAGATTATTAGTAAGTGTGGGCTAGTGGCTATTCAGAAATGACCTTACACACTTCTCAGGGATGCTCACCATTGCCACACACATCATACCTCAAGCAGCAAGGGCATGACAATTGTTTCAAAGGAAGGGGCCTGAACCTTTCTGTCCAGCCCTCCTCAATCTCATCATTGCTCAGCTCACTGTACTGTTCTAGAGTTTCTGCATTGCTTCAGGCATAGCTCCAAAGAGCTCTGGGGGGGGGGGGGCGGAAGCTTCTTATAGCTCCTGGGGGTCAATGCAGATGCCTCCCGCTAGAAGCTTTCAGCAGATCCCCTGGTGAGCCACAGAACCCACCCAGGAGGCCACCTTGGGATTTACTTAGCTTTCAGATTAATAGATGAACAAACAAAAATGAACTTCTACTTCAAGATGGCTGTAGGTACATGACCAAGGAATAAAGTTTCTTCTGAGGTGGGACTATGACCTGAAACTGCCCAGTGACACCAAGGCAGCGTTCCTCCTAGCTTCAAAGGCAAGGCCTCTGCTCTACTGAATTCACAGGGCATAGAATTGAGTCATTAAAGGTGAGTCTGCACTTGGACTTGCTCAGAGTCCATTACTGCTCCCTTCATTTGTACTGCTCCTGTGCTGGGTTGTCGGTTGTGTCCATCTTGGTTTAATTACATCAGTTCCCAGTCGGTGTAATCCTAATTTACCCAAGAAGAGATGGGGACTGATTTAAATGGTTTTCAGATTGAACTTTAACTTTTAAGTTAGATTGACGCTGAAACATATAAAGATTTGGGTACTGTTTTTTTTATTGGAATGAATCTATTTTACAAAATGAGAGTGACATAAATTTGAGACACTTGGGCCAAAAGTATTATGGTTTGAATATTTGTTGTCTACATGAAAATGTGTGTGATTGTGTATATTTTATTATTTATTCACATATAATTTATACCCCACTTGCCTCAAACATGAGTATTCCAACAAAGAAAACCTCACAGTAGTACTGACCTGATTGTCATTGATGGCATAGTAATAAAGTATGCTAATGAATGACCCATGGCATTTCCTTCCTTGTCAGGGTGACTGAGGCCTCAAGCACTACTGAAGGTTATCCCAACCTGGGCAATTATATACATTGACCTTCAAGGAAGTCACAGAGTTAGGTAGGGTCTTTTGTGGGTGACAAGGTTTTTAGGGAAAACTCTAAATAAGTAATATTTGTACATTTAAAAAACAGGCCTTTAACTACCATGTTACTCAAGAACATGGCAAAAACCTGGCCTTGTGCAACCTATGAGTAGTGAACCCTTACCAGAGACAGATGATATCACTAATTGATTATGGGCTTCTCCACCTCCATAAGTGATCGGTGAATTTCAGTTCTTTCCAACCACAAAACCTGATGGCATATTTTTTAAAAATTTTTGTTTATTATGTATATAGGGTTCTTCGTGCATGTATTTTACAGCACAGAAGAGGACACCAGATTTTATTACAATTGGTTGTGAGCCACCATGTGATTGCTGGGAATTGAACTTAGGACCTCTGGAAGAGCAGCCAATGCTCTTTGCCTCTGAGCCATCTCTCCATTCCCCCTGATGGTATATTTTTGCAGAAATTTAAATATAGTGAGATACCACGTGGTACTTAGAGGATATGCACAATACCATAATGTTCTAATAGTTGTCTATTTTAATGTATAATTGATATTTATGTATATATGCAAGAGTGTATGTTTGTGTGAGTAGGTACAGGTTTGCTATGGTTTGCATATGAACACACCAAGTTAATAGGTTTTCTGTACCCAATAATATATTTGTTCGCCAAAGCATTAAGACAGATCAAGCCAAATTAAAAAGTAAAATACAAGATTTTTGCTGAGCAAAGCAACTCCCTGGTGACTCCTTCAGGTGCCCAATTACGGTACCCATTCTTCAGGGTCTTGTGATATTGGCAACTTCAAACTTTGGGGTAGGAGCCAAAAACATTGAGAATGTGGAACTGAGCTTTTGACATCTTCCTTTGGAAGAAGGTCTCTTTCTCTGAGATAGTGGGATTTGGGCAGAGAGAGCCAGTAAAGAGAGAGAGAGAGAGAGAGAGAGAGAGAGAGAGAGAGAGAGAGAGAGGGAGGGAGGGAGGGAGGGAGGGAGAGAGAGAGAGAGAGAGAGAGAGAGAGAGAGAGAGAGAGAGAGAGAGGGAGGAACATTAAGGACTTCTCAGGAGTCTGTTCTTTCCTTTCACCTTGTTCGGAGGCAGGGTGTCTTTTGTGCTTTCTGGCTGATGCTCTGTATACACCAGGTTAACACATTTTGAAGCTTCTGGGTCTTTCTGTCTCTATCTGCTTTCCCTCACTAGGGGCACTGAGATTGCATTGCTCCATATGTGTCTTTCTATGGGTGTTCTGAGGATCAAACTCTTTGACCTATCTTCCCAGCCCATGTCTAACATGTTTAAACCATGATTTCATGGATATTAAGCATTCATATACATTTTTCTCAAGGAACATAGCTAAAAGAGACAGTCAACAATACTGGACAAATACTACCATTAGCATGAAAATTTGCATAATGGTTCAGTGATTGACTAGATTTTTGAGACTGTACCCTCTACATAGGGATGAATGCCTGTCACAGTACAATAAAGACCAAAATGCACATTGGCAGGTGTGAGTCACACCTATACTCTTGTTCTTTATACCTTGGTAATCCAAAGAAATGCCTGCTTCTAAGATCCTCCTTCAGATGTTCTGTTGGAACTGGAGATGATGAAAGGCACAGCGATGGGAGTAGATACCTTTTGTGTTTTCAGAGTCTGCCAATTTCTATCCTTCCAGAGGGTGAGTTGGAGCACACTCAATAGCCCCTCCATCATAAGCATCCTCTTCGATAACTTGATCATAGCAAAATATGCAAGATCATTTGGTGTCAGTATTGTCAGTGTGTGAGCAGAGACTGTGACCATCATTCATTCTAAAGAAAACTAAAGGCATTGTGTTCTTATAATTTTGACTATAGAACACAATCTATAAATTGTCTGAATTATGATCACCATAGGATGGGATGGGAGAAACTCCTGAGCAGCTAAATTTTTTATGGCAACTGAATAATTGAAACCTCTCTCCCTTGGGTAGTGACTGTGTTTATGACTGTGGGCTTATCAGACCAGGAGTAAATCATTTAGAACTTCCAATTCTTCAGAGACAAATATTTTGGCTACTTTTTTATGTATAATTCGTATCCCACCTGGCTCAAAACATGTGTTACAACAAAGAAAAAGTTACAATAATCTATACTTGATTGGTACTGAAGGCACAGGAATCCACTATGTTAACATGCACAGTAATACGCTATGTTAATGACTGGTATATAGTATTTCCTTTCCCTTCCAGTTGACTGATGACTCAAAGACCATTCCAGGTTCTTCCTTCTGAGGCTCCTCCAGGCACAGCAAAGGTAGAACAAAAACACTTAGAGATAAAAAACACCAACAAAGCCTTTCAGGATCTGATGAATCCAGTTCGATTTCTGTATAGATACACTTAATGATTCCAAGTATTCAGTGCCTTCCTATTTCAAACCATTTATAGATAAGCACATTAGCAATACAAAGGGTTAAGAAGATGTTTCTTTTTTTCTGGATGAGGTAGGTATGTGCAAGAACGGTATGAGTATTTCTCCAAGATATCAGAAGTAGTCGCTATGAGAGCTGTTGTCTGATTTCTCACTGTAGAATAACCTACTTAGGAAAATAAAATGAGACACAGCTGCTGCCATTTTAAAAGACATGGGCTTAGGTTCTTAATTCTCATCATTCTTTATAGAAATCCATTTCTCTCTTTGCTATCCTTTTCAAAAATCTTTGTCTAATAATGCTCAGTAAATTAGGCCTCCATAGGCTTGGCTTTACCCCATCCAACCAGTTGCCTTGCTTTGTTGTTGTTGTTTTACTGGGTTTATGAGTGTAGTGTGTGTTTTACCCCCCAAGTCCTTAAAATAGCTGCTAAGAGTCCTTGATTTGAAATGTTAATTAAGATGGGCCTGGCCTCCTATTACACTTTGTATCTCTTTTTACATGCAAAAGAAATATGCTAATTAGGCTATTTTCACCCTGGGTCAAAGAGAAAGGCTGTCAGAGTCACAGAAGTCCCAGCATATCCCAGGTCTACTGTCCTGCTCCTAAGGTAAGACAGATCCTGAAATGAGTTCTCCACACAGGAGCACGTGGGGTTAATGTCTAGCCACCCTTTCCCTTCCTAATCTCGTGGTGTTGTTTGTACACAACCACCATAGATAGAAATTGATTTAATTACCGTTCATAAAGTCCATATACTCAAACAATTCCTTTTTACTGATTCAAGCAGTCAGACTACCTTGAGTATTTT
This sequence comes from Microtus pennsylvanicus, assembly GCF_037038515.1. Taxonomy (NCBI): domain Eukaryota; kingdom Metazoa; phylum Chordata; class Mammalia; order Rodentia; family Cricetidae; genus Microtus; species Microtus pennsylvanicus. The sequence goes on along the minus strand of NC_134590.1, from coordinate 235,846 downwards.
TGAAGCTTGGATGATGGTCTCAAGGTAATTTTCATTGGAGTCTTTAGTTTTAGTCTCTTGGTAACTTTTAAACATAGAGACGTTATTAGTCACACTGAAGCACAGTTTCCAATGTTCTGTGCACTTTGTGTGGTGTGGGTACAAATGGGAGGTTGCTGGAAATAATGTGTACGAGGTTGTAAATGCGCTCACTACACAGCCCTACTGGCAAGCAAGATTTAGAAAGGCAAAAGTCTACATTTGAAAGCATGGGTATCCTAGAGGTTAGCTTTAAATCATGTAACATGGGGCACAAAGAAATTTATATTGTTGTGGGGAAGTATTCTAAATTAGCCACCAGAGACAGAAATTGCAAAATAAATGCAAAAGTTATACCTTTAATTACTGCCGTGGAAGCTTTGAGATTTTGAAACATGATTTTGTAGAAATAACACTGGAAAGTATTCGCGGACTATTTTGATTATAATGTTGGAAATGAGGACATGTAGATTTCATTATTCTCATACTTGAGATGTTTAAATTTTTCCCTTTTATTAATGTGAACATTAATTTTCATTGGAGTCTTTACTTTTAGTCTTTTGGTAACTTTTAAACCTAGAGACGTTATTAGTCACACTGAAGCATAGTTTCCAATGTTCTGTGCACTTTGTGTGGTGTGGGTACAAATGAGAGGTGCCTGGAAATAGTGTGTACGAGGTTGTAAATGCGCTCACTACACAGCCCTACTGGCAAGCAAGATTTAGAAAGGCAAAAGTCTACATTTGAAAGCATGGGTATCCTAGAGGTTAGCTTTAAATCATGTAACATGGGGCACAAAGAAATTTATATTGTTGTGGGGAAGTATTCTAAATTAGCCACCAGAGACAGAAATTGCAAAATAAATGCAAAAGTTATACCTTTAATTACTGCCGTGGAAGCTTTGAGATTTTGAAACATGATTTTGTAGAAATAACACTGGAAAGTATTCGCGGACTATTTTGATTATAATGTTGGAAATGAGGACATGTAGATTTCATTATTCTCATACTTGAGATGTTTAAATTTTTCCCTTTTATTAATGTGAAAATATTGCATCTGGAGTTGATAATCATTCAGGCATACAAAACGGTATTGAGTAAAGAACGTCTATTTTTGGGAGTCTCAGCTCTCTGGTTCTTTTCCTCACAGTTAGGTGGTCTTCCTTTCAAGCCGGAGTTTTAGTATGTGATAGAAAAGAGAGATGCTGGTGTATAGTAAACAGGGCTAAGGGCTCCAGGGAATGTTGTTTAAAGCTATTGCTTCAATGTTTTGTGCGCCTGTTCCATAAGCTGGAAACAGTTCAGTGTGTTTGGGTCCTCTGCGAACAAGGCGGGTGGCATATGTGCCTTACTGCTTATATCTGATAAGATGTTTTGTTTTTCTGTGACACAGACAATATTCTGATTTCATTCAAATCAGACTTTGATGTGTTTAGGCTTTGGGTTTAATAATTTTGAGATTTACATGAAATGAAGTCTGTTAAACACGAACAACCATACCTCCCCATCCCCGGAAACCCACCAATTGTTGAAAGTAGTCAGAATTGAGAGAGAATTCCTTCGTGCTGGTGTAGGCTTGGTATAGAGGGTTTTAGAAAGAGGAACTCCTTAGTAATGTACTATGCCTTTCAGATGCATTGGAGAGATGTGTGGTTGAATGATTTTTCCTTTCTTCTTTAATATAATTTGAATGCTATTTATTGTGGTTCCAGCATTTTAACAATTAAATGTATCAATGTTTTTAAGTGCTGTGGATGGCATGCTTTCTTTGTTTTAGTATGTGATAGGAAAGAGAGATTTTGGTGTATAGTAAACAGGGCTAAGGGCTCCACGGAACATTGTTTAAAGCTGTTGCTTCAATGTTTTGTGCGCCTGTTCCATAAGCTGGAAACAGTTCAGGGTCTTTGGGTCCTCTGCGAACAAGGTGGGTGGTGTATTTTTTTTGTTTTTTTTTCTTTTTTAAAACTTCATTTATTTATTTATTAAAGATTTTTGCCTCCTCCCCGGCACCGCCTCCCATTTCCCTCCCCCTCCCCCATCAAGTCCCCCTCCCTCATCAGCTCGAAGAGCAGTCAGGGTTCCCTGACGTGTGGGAAGTCCAAGGACTTTGCTGGAGAGGTTGTGGAGAAAGGGGTACACTCATCCATTTTTTTGGTTTTTCGAGACAGGGTTTCTCTGGTTTTGGATCCTGTCCTGGAACTAGCTCTTGTAGACCAGGCTGGTCTCAAACTCACAGAGATCCGCCTGCCTCCCCCCCCCCCCCAGTGCTGGGATTAAAGGCATGCACCACCACGGCCCGGCTTTGGGTGGTGTATTTTATGTGTTAAAATGTTTTTAACATATAAGGCTAATTTGTAGAGACTAATTCTCGTGTAAATTCTGGAATTTTTTAAATGTAGAAATGTAAATGAGGCTGAGCAGGCGGATCTCTGTGAGTTCGAGGCCAGCCTGGTCTACAAGAGCTAGTGCCAGAACAGCCTCCAAAGCTATAGAGAAACCTTGTCTTGAAAAACTAAAAAAAAAAAAGGAAAAAGAAAAAACAAAAGAAATGTAAATGAAAACAGTATAGCTATGTTTAAGTAAACCTCAAAATTGAAAAGCATGAGTTTACATACATTCAAACTGTCTCTTTTCTAATAGCACAAATAGCAGGCCTGCCTGTGACACCAAAAAATAAGTAAAATACATATGTATTCATACTCCAGTGATTCTCAGCAACAGAGTCTCACAGTTAAAGTCATTTTCCTTTTGGGAAACTGATTATGTGAGCCTGGGAAGGTGAATTACATTAGGGAGGACAGAAGATTCAAGGAACCTGAGGAAATCACTTCTGAGTGTTCCGCTCTTCTGCATTGAAAGATCAACCTGCAGCTTCTAGAGGGTTTTCTAGTTCTCGTGTTCTTTCCCACATTCTTTCACTTCATTTTTTTTAAATTTTCTTCCACAGCCTCGAGCAGGATTTTGGATTCCTGTCAATTTTATTCCTAGTCTGAGGATCCCCCCATATTTTAAAAACATAGGTAGCTTCTTACTTACACAAGTAATAATAAAAAAAGTCCCACTTATTTTGTTACCAGATAATTTCAGATTGGTCCAAATTTGAAAGCTTCCTACCGATTAAATTTCATGTCAGGAACAAAGAAATCTGTTTGTGGCTTTAGTAAATCCCATTAATTTGGTTTTATGATATGGTATCTGTTTCACAAAATGCTAAAGCATTAACAAAGTTACTTTTCTGGCATTTTAGTTGTGTATTTTAGCTACAACTGAAAATAAATCCCATCAGATGCCCTTACATTCTGCAACTACGGCCTTTTGCTTTCTGTTTTAAATTATACTAATTACTTAGCTATGTATTTAGCATTTTAGTTTTTATTTATCCATAGTTCTCCTAACATCAAAAATGAATAGAAACAAATCAGAGGAAAAAAAACCGCTCTTGTTCTGGATCAAACAATCCTTTAAAAATGGAAGATTCATTGCAGAGTGTTCGAAAGGAACACATATTTTGTATTACCTGCAATCCCAGACTCTATCTTCCCTGTTTTACTTCATTTATGAAACAAATACTTTTTTTTGTTTTTGTTTTTCAAGACAGGATTTCTCTGTGGTTTTGGAGCCTGTCCTGGAACTAGCTCTTGTAGACCTGGCTGGTCTCAAACTCACAGAGATCTGCCTGCTAAGCATTTGTTATGCTCTCTTCTCAGTACTTGAACTTCTGAGAAGCCATTGCAGAAACATGTAAATGAAGGGTTGGAGAAACAGAAAGCAGGCTGGTAAAGGAAGAACAAACATAATAAATGCTGCCTTAGTAATAAGAACTCAGGGAGATTTCTCCCAGTAGCTGGTAACTGAGAGTTGGTTTCTAGCTCCATGCCTCCTGCAGTGAACAGTCTACACCTTGAAAAAGCAGCATGATAACCTAGGTTTAGAGTCACGTTTTGAATATCAGCCTTGAGTTTTGTAGACAGGAATGCTTACACAGATCATTTCTTTTTTTCTCTTCTTTTGATTTTCGAGGCAGGATTTCTCTGTGTAACAGCTCTAGCTGTCCTGGAACTAGCTCTTGTAGACCAGGTTGGCCTTGAACTCACAGAGATCTGCTTTTTTTCTGCCTCTCAAGTGCTGGGATTAAAAGTGTGCATGACCACCTCCTGGCTACAGATGGTTTCTATTAAGTCCCATTTTCTGTATTTCTGATTGTGTTTGCAGGCAAGTGGTACATACACAGAAATGATCAGAATTAGCAAATAACCCCATATTCCTTGAGAAGCCTCTTCAGAGGCTCTCCTTCCACTCTAGGTATTACTTTAATACATGTATATTGATATGCCTGTTTATCCCCTGCAGAGCCTAGCTATTCCCAAAAGTGGATATTAAGACAGTAGGGGGAAAATCATGCAGATACTTTTCAAAAATTTGGAATAGAAATTGGCTCTTTTCCATCCTTAATCTATGAAGCATTCCAGTTGTTTAGGTGTATATTTTGCCACTAATCATTAAAGGGTCCATTGTTTACTTTTTATATATTATATATATATATCGGCATAGATTTTTTTTTGGAACTGTCTCACTGGGTGTCCCAGGCCAGCATCCAACCGGAAATCTTTCTGCTTCATCTTTTTTTTTTGGTTGTTCTAAACAGGGTTTCTCTGTGGCTTTGGAGCCTGTCCTGGAACTAGCTCTGTAGACCAGGCTGGTCTCGAACTCACAGAGATCCATCTGCCTCTGCCTCTTGAGTGCTGGGATTAAAGGTGTGTGCCACCATCGCCCGGCTCTGCTTCATCTTTTTATGTAGTTATGAATCAGGTACTCTGCTACCTAATTTTGTATGCCATTTCATGTCCTTTTGACAGTGAGTACTGACTGCTCAAGTGTATGATAACCTTCGACTCAGCTACACCTTGGTATGTTTATTACATTTGTTATCTAGTGACTAAACTAAGTCAGGAAAGAGAAGGGATCATCCTTACTATTTCCCAGATAACAGTCATTTTAAAAGAAAGTTCTGGGACCCAAATAAACATTAAACAAAAATAAAGGTAGGGCCCAGAGGTTATTCATTCTTCAGCTGATGACTGTGCTTTAAAAAAAGTAAAATTGTATTTTTAGGTTATCCTTTGATCAAATAAAGTTATCATCTATAATATAAAACTCTTTCATGTTGCAGTTTATAGATTATTTTCAAATTGGCTGTCAGTCACGCATCTAGCTCAGAGGAGCAGGGAGCTTATCTTTTTCAATATCATTCTTAAGACTTTATTATGTTATTGTCCATTGATGAAATGGGTGACTGGTGTGAGGGAGATTAGTCTCAGCATGTGCACATGTGTGTCAGGTTCCAAACTGGTCAGAATTTGTAACCAAACATTTCTTCCAGATTTTGAGAATGTTAAATAATTGTATGTTTGCTTTCTTAAGGGTTTCACGTTTAAACAATGTCTATCCATGGGATTCTTTAAAATTAAAGGTGATAAGAGGTTATAGTATGAGAGTTACAATTTTCCATTAGACAGATGAGATAGTAGTTGAATTGAAAGTATATTGAATTCTTTAAATTTAAGGTATGTAAAATTTAAGGTTCTTTAAATTTAATGTAGTTCCCATTATTACTTGATTCATCACTAATAATAAATAATATGTACAAAATCAAAATCCATAGGTAGTTAAATTTTCCACAGTAATTAATTCTTATACAAGATTATAGAGAATAAAGTGAAAGTATTTTTTTGATCCATCATAAGATTTTTACAGTAAACATATGCACAGAAAATATTTGACAAATAAAATGTTAATTATGAAACTTGGTTATAATAGCTGTAAGTTAATTATTGTGACATGAAATGGATATCAGCAGGAGCAGGGAAATTGATGTCAGGTGAACCTGGAATCTCCCTGGGATGTGCTTGATCCCAAATAAAGTGCCTGGAAAAGCAAAAAGGCTATTGTGATGTGGGTACACATCCCCTGACAAAGCCCAATTAATTCTAAAAGCTGATATTAAGTCAGTGGGGGGAAAAGTCCACACCGATCCTTTTACAAGATTTTGATTAGATTAGCCTGTTTCCCATCTTTAACATAGGAAGAACGCGGTTTGTCTAGGAGAATATTTTGCCACTATTCATTGAAGGGTCCACTGAGCCTTGCATCCACCACCTTCCTCCTGCAATTGTTTCAGGTCCCATGATACTGAGTGTAATTTGTTCTTTTTTTATTGTCTTCTCTTTATATGAAAGGAAAAGCATGTGGCTTTTAGATTCTTTTGTTTCATTACACGACAAATTAGGGATCCTTCCACTAGGCTGGTTTTGACATTTCATTATTTCTGGGCCGAGCAATGAGAGGAAGAAAGCACTGACAATACCTGGCAAAGCCACATCTCTTGATTTCTCTTTCTTCTTTCAGCATTAGGTGTAGATGGGCCAGGAATCTCCGCTGATGGAAGCTGAAGATGTCTGTTTATTAAGCCTGTCCTATCTATAAAATCTGTATTGGTTTACTGTCAGCTTTTGTTTCTAAACTTAGAATTTTAGGAGACAAATGGGAAAAGCATACACATCTATATTTCACACAATTTCCAACTGTTGCCTTAATATTTAGAATTAAGGATCTAGAAATTGAAGAGAAGGCTCAGGGGTTGAGAGCTCTACTGGTCTTGCAAGGCTGGAGTTCAATTCTTAGCACCCGGGATGGGCAACTTACAACTCCAGCTTCGGAGACTTGGTGCCTCTGGCCTCCAGGGACACCTCCACTCACATGTAAAGTCTCTGCTCTTCATATGCATAATTAAAAATAATAAGCAAGAAAATATTTAAGAGAAAGAATTGAGGGTTCCAAACGGAAACCAGGAGGATGTTCTACCTCCCTCCTGGTTTGACTTGGCAGATCCAGCATACACACTGCCCAGGTATGTACATTAGCCTCCTTAGTCTTTGACAGTGCTGTATGAGGAGTGTTAAACATAGCCCTAGTAGTAATCAGAATTAAAGAAAACGTGTATCTAACATACCACCTTTGCTATAAAAAGAGAAACAGTCAAAGGCATGTTTATCATGATTCCAATTCCGTAAAACTATGTCCTGGGATACAATCAATGCATTTAGCCCCCTCAGATCTTAGCCCTCAATGAACTAAGCTGCTTTTCATTTTCACACCCATCCTCTTTATAGATGGTGATGTAGATGGAGTACTAAGAAATAGTACTAGGGTACTATTTCACTTATTTCAGTGTATGAGGCTTTTATTACCTAGAGAATGAGTTGACTGAGGGCTCTTTTGAAAATATTAATTTTATGTATATGTATGTGTATCTGAATGTGTATTTGTGCACCATGTACAGGAACCCACAGAGACCAGAAAAGGCATTGGGTCACCTGGAACTGGAGTTACAGCAGATTTTAATGCACACATGTGTGCTGGGGGCTAAATGTGGGTCCTCTGCAAGAGCAGCAAGTGCTCTTTCGGCCTGAGCACGCTCTCCAGCCCTAGCTGACTGAATCTTACAGGATGTTCCCTCCTTCCCAGCTGTCCTTGCTGACATCTCAACTCCAATTACAACACCCAACAATTGCACCCCACATTATTTTGTACTGTTTTGTTTTGAATGCTGTTAGATTTTCACAGTTGTTCATAACAGGTATTTCAATGTGGGTGCTTAGCAAAATATTGCTATGCCTAGATGTTACAGTAGATAGTGTTTTCTCATAAATGAAGTTGGTTTTGAGAGTCTGAAATTATTTCACAATGGCCTAAGTCTCTTCTAAGGAACAGAGTATATGCTCATACGTACAGCTATATATAGCTGAGTCATCTCCGGTTTTCACTCATGTCCTTGTACTTAATACCTATAAGATTCCATGACAATCTGTCATCCTTTTCCTCACAAGCTCCTGTCCTCAGAAAAACAGTTCCGTTATTATAGCTGCTGGGATTCGGTGAGTTAGCACCATCTTCCTCCATTACCATAGCGTGTCAGTTTTCTACATAGCTGTGCCTGTTTTTGAAAAGAAACATTTAGTGGGGGGACTGTTATCTAGTGTATTAACATGTATGTTCATGTTACAGGGATTTAGCCCATACATTTCAAAATTTAACTGTGGGAAAAGCAATGCATCATAATATGAAATAAATCTACTGAAATGACTATGTCATATTCCAACACATAATAGAGTTTCACTTGTTGTATTTGGTGGGATGAAGTGCAGTCCATATGGAACATTTCCATATTATAAAGGCATATTTATGGTCCCATTTTTGATAGCTACATTTTCATTAAAAATGGCTCTTAAATGTGTGGAATGTTTTCATATTATAGCAAGATATGGCCAATAGGAGTTAACATTATCTTAATGACTTTAGGGTCTTTATCCTAAAAATCAATTGTTCTGTTCTCTGTTACCCTTAGGACTTTTGACCTCTGTGCTCTTCTAGAGAGGTGAGGTTGCATTATGATTTTGATATTAGTATTGCTGTCTTTTTTTGGTCAGCATACATTTTTCACTTGGCTAACGTCACAGTTTTAGGAAGACTAGAGACACTGTGAATGAGTTATAATCAGAGAACACCCTGGGAGTCTCGTTCCCAGACATCTTTGAGTTACTGCTTCATCATCAGCTTTTGAATAATTTTCATCAGTGTTCTCTGCTTTTGTGCTATTCAAGGGCATAGCGTGGGGACGGGGAGTTGTGTTTGTATACTGTCCTCAAGAATTGACTAAAAAAGGCTTTCAGGAATGGGACAAAAGTGGCCTCTGTGGCAAGGATCTGCAAGCTTGTTTTGCAGTTGTGGAAAAGGGATCAATGCCTTGGAAGCTCTGGGGGATGCCTCCTATTACCACAGTCAGTCCCAATGGAATGTAGTCTCAGGGTCCAAGGCTCTGTAACTATTCCTGGTACTGGGTATTTGGGTCTGACTGGGCAGCAGTTAGAAGGTAAAGGGCAGGAAAAAAATAAGAGAAGGTGGTAAAGGGCAGACTGATAGCGTTTCCTCAGGTGAGAGGGAGCCTGTGCTGTCACTGCCTATACAAGCCATCAAGTGTCCTGGAAACATTTACAACAGACACACTTCCTGCATTTCAGTTAAGGGGGAGGAACATCAAGGTCATTTTCTGCAGTTGAAGAGCTGAAAAAAATAAGTACCTCTATAAAAATGGATAAAGCGTCAATCAAAGCTGCTTCTTTTTCCTGTGTATGCTATGGTAATACCAGCTATATGGCTCAGTTGCCTTTTATTGTTTAGGTTTTTTGAGAGTTGCCTTTTATTTTTAAACACAACTAGAACTAGTACATTGGCAGCTCTTCTCCCCTTCTTTTTCTTCTCCTTCAACACCCAACTTTAACAAAGATAGAGCCTTCAAACTCTTTTCATTGCCAGGCTTGGAAATCCTGACAGGTTAAAAAAAATGGTATTGAAAACCTTTCTCCACTTATAGGCTCATTTTGACAGAAATTCTTTGAGAGGCATCGGCAGTGAGGTGCCTAGAGATTTCATCCTCTTCTTTTGCTTTAGGAGTTGCTGAGCACAAGGCTTCCTATTAGTCAAATAGAAAGAGCAGCAAATCCACCCCCCACCCCAACACTCATCTTCCCCTGGTGCCTGGGCTGACAACCTTCTGTTCCCTGGACTGCCAGAGTTGGCACTGAGGAGCCTAGCATAAAGATGCATGTGAAAGTTTCTGGCAGTTTTTCACAAAAAATATCATTTTGTCTCTATTTACAGATTAAGTGGCACTATAAGTTTTGCATGGGCTAATCAGAATAAAATCTATGATCCCCGGAAGGTGTTCCTTTGCAGGGTCTCTGCTTCTGTTCTGCACAGTTTTGAGGCGGGCTTCCTGTCTATGTCTGTCCCTCTGTCACTGTGTATGATTGGTTGAATTTCATGAGCCATTAGCAGCGACTATGTAATATCTGATAAGAGGAGGCTGTTGTCTTCAGAGATTTTTATTTTTTTATGGGCAGAAGTCAAGTTTAAATTTCAGACAAACGTACCAAAATACAGAACACCAGCTCATGGGAATTTTGCAAAAATATAAGCAGATACACTTTAGATAATAATTAGGCTGTGTAAAACTCATAGTGGAAGTTCAGAAGAATCTCATGATTTCAGGCATACTTATTTATATTAGTTTGTATTTTCTTTCAAAAATGCCTAAAATTAGAAGTTTAAGTTTGTGAATAATTTCAACAAAAATGTGATAGAATGTAGAATATATTATGTTCGAAATGAATCATACCATATATTCAAATATAGATTAAACAGCCTGTGTCCTAGGAAGCAAAAGCAAGGCAAAGGTGGATACAGTATCTGTAACGCCCAAAGTAGCAGAATTGCTTACATCTGTGAAGAGAAAACAATTCCAAATAGGCTGCTTGTCATCCCCCCTTTCTTTTCTTTACAGGCTATTAAAATTAATTTGTGTCATCTAGGTTCCTATGTTTGCCATTAGTACTGAGCCAAAGTAATGAGAACAATAGATGCAGAGAAATTAAGTACAGGATCTGAGGGTAAGGTATGCAGGGGCACCCTGGTACTTCTCAGTCCTGCCTGGGCTGAGCAGGTCCTGCCAGCAAGCAGCTGCATGGTCATAGTCTTCCAATTTGAAGGTATAGAAATTCTTTAGCAAATTTTGATGTGGAGATATCCAAGTCCCTCTTGATGATCCTGCCTTGTATCTAAGGTCACTCTCTTAAATGTTTTCACTATCATGACTGATCCTGTGACATTAACTAAATACTTTCTGTGATACAGCAGCCTATGTACATCACCCCTAATTAATAAGTTGCTAAAAATAGGTGGAAGATAAATGAATATTTTGGTTACCTCTTCAACATTCCTTTTCCCAGCACCTCTCTTGATGTTTTGTTGTTTTTGGTGTGTGTGTTTTTTTTGTGTGTGTGTGTGTTCAGGTCCCCAGCTGGTCTTGTGAGGTAGGGGGACCTCATCAGCCCAGTCTACAGAGGCCAGCTTTCAGAATGTTATAAGCCAATCAAAGCATACTGCACGTCTCTTAGTTTAGGAAAGGGTCTGTGTGAGGGAAGATTTTGGGGGAACTTCTTAAAGTGTTCCAAGGAATGAGTCCTTCTGTTCCCCCTAGTAACCCCCTTCTAGTTACTAATTTTGTTTGGCAACCACGCCAGTCAGCTGGTGAGATGACTTTCGATGTATTGTTGTTTAGGAATTTCAATAGTTAGGTTCATGCTTGAATTATGCATTTTACGGGATTGTGTATAGCAAACCACTAGAGAATTTTCAAGATTACATGTAGAATGTTCCCACAGAAAGGCTCAGAGTCCAGGGTCACAGGTGATTATGGTATATTATATGTATATATTTAAATGTCAAACTGCGCCCTTATGGGCAATTACTATGTGTCAGTTGAAATTAAAAACATTGAAAAAAATCATGCCCGGAGAGTCTAAAAGACATCAACCCATCAATTGTAATAAAGGTTACAAAGTGTCCTAATGTAGAATGTACTAGCAATTAACTTCAGGACGTGAGTGCAGTCTGAGTATAGATTCTTTTCATTTTCTCTTGGGTTTAGTATGTGGTAACATGATGTCAGTAAAGGATGTTTAAAAGACGATGTCCCATCATAAGAGACATAACATGTAGAGAGTCAGGAAATTATTTGAATTTTCAGTATTTTGAAGGAAGGTGGGTGATGGGAAATAGGAACTGATCAAGCAGAGCACTATGGAAGCCTGCCCCACATACTGCCTGTGGGTGTTAAGTCCGACTTCAGGGAAGATGGTTCCCTAGTGTCCTTTCCCTGTAGAGAGGGTTGCCTCCTTGACAGTCAGCAGGAGGTCAGGTTGGGATTGAGGTAGAGCAGATCTTCACACTGCAGCACCCGCTGCACCAGCCGATAAACCTCACCAATGTGGAGAGTGGTTTACATCTGCCTCAGCACATAGACTTAAAAACTTACAAGCTGTGTGTGTGTCGGGGGTACACACCTCTACAGACACATGGAAGTCAAACAACCATTTGCAGAAGTCTCCCTCTCTTTCCACTACAGGGGTTTTGAGGATTGAACTCAGGCCTCAAGGGGCAGATAACTGTTTACTGAATTGAGGAACGCATTTGTCATTTGAAGGAAGCTTACAAGGAGAGATGTAAATAAAAACAAGGAAAAAAATCAGGACAAATTATGCCCAACAGAAATAGAATTTTCTCCTGTGAAAATTCTCTCAAAAAGGAAATTTAAAAAATGTGTAGAATAACCTGAAAATATCAAGTCATTAAAAATCTACATGAGATAATATGAAGGAGACACAAAATATAAGGGACTGAGAAATCAAAATGGCATCTGCTAATTTTTTTTTTAAAAAACAACAAACCAGCTGAAGTATAGTTAAAAAAATAATGCAATGGTGCTACAAGAGTTAAAAAGAGGGACCGGGCAATCCCAGCACTTGGGAGGCAAAGGCAGGCGGATCTCTGAGTTTGAGAGGAGCCTGGTCTATAAGAGCTATTTCCAGGATAGGCTCCAAAGCTACAAAAAAATTCTTTCTCAAAAAACCAAAAAAAAAAGTTTAAAAAATGGTGAGAAAGAATAGATAGAATTATTCTACCTGGCAAGTCCTGTCCCCAATATTAAGAATGCCAAAATTGAATGAAATATCAAAGAGAAGATTAGTCTCTATATAAATACTTAATGAAAGTATCCCAAAATGGAAATAACACATAGTTTCAGAGAATGTTGACCAAGCACCAGGGGAACTTTGCAATAAATAATTAGTGTTATGATTTTTTTAAAAAAACTGTTGCAAGATCCCTGGTGGCAGTAGGCAGCAGAAATGCTATGGGTCCCCAAATAGTGGTAACAGGCCATGTTGCAAGCCTCGCCCACTTCCTTCCCCATCTGCTGAGGCAGGCTGATCTCCAGCTTCTGGCCTGTGTTTGTGCCCTTTCGCAGTTCGCGCCCTTTCGCAGTTCGCGCCCTTTCGCAGTTCGCGCCCTTTCGCAGTTCGCGCCCTTTCCCAGTTCGCGCCCTTTCCCAGTTCGCGCCCTTTCGCAGTTCGCGCAGTTCGCGCCCTTTCGCAGTTCGCGCCCTTTCCCAGTTCCCGCCCTTTCCCAGTTCCCGCCCTTTCCCAGTTCCCGCCCCTTTTCCCCAGTTCCCGCCCCTTTTCCCCAGTTAGCACACTGTCTCTCTGTTCTCTTCTCCTTCTCCCTCTCTCTCTCTATCCCTCTCTCTCCCTCCCTCCCTCCCTCCCTCCCTCCCTCCTTCTCTCTCTCTCTCTCTCTCTCTCTCTCTCTCTCTCTCTCTCTCTCTCTCTCCCTCTCTCCCTTTCTCTCCCCAATTCTATTCTGCATGACGTCAATGTGACTTGCACCTCACACTGCCTTCTAGCTGGGACTAGCCTGCCCTCCTCGTGTCTCCCTGCCTGGAACCAGCAACTGCTCAGCAGTCGCAGCTCGGTACCGGCCCGCTGCTCGGTACCGGCCCGCAGCTCGGTACCGGCCGGCAGCTCGGTACGGGCCCGCAGCTTGGTAAGGGCCCGCAGTTCGGTACGGGCCCGCAGCTCAGTACCGGCCCTCAGCTCTGTACCGGCCCGCAGCTCAGTATCCGTAGCTGCAGCTCTGGACCGCCACATGACCCGCTATCACCATTTGGGGACCTACCGTATTTCTGCTGCCTTCTAACGCCTGGGACCTTGCAGCATTTTTTTTAAAAATCATAACAATTGGTAAGTACAAATTGAATATATTTTATATCATGAAATTTTAGAATACTACAAATGTGGAAACCTCAACAATTTCCAGAAAGAAAGACGAGGAAGAGAAAGAGATGTCAGGAGGAAGGGAAGAAAAAGAAAATTCCTTATTTAAAACAAAAGTCCAAACAATTATTGATATCTGTTATGAGCTGGGGCACTTCAGCTCCAGGTTCTTTTTGAGTAATATCTATGTTTCTAATGTCATCAGTGTTGCATGTGCTATAATTGGACATTTAAATATCCTTGTGACAATCTTTTAAATCTATATTGTTTATTTTGCCACGTAAATGTTGTAATTTCCTGGCTTTCTGGATGCAACGGTATCCCAAAGAACATATCAGTCAAGTCTATTGTTGCTAGCCATTTTGGTGCATATTGTCTTATTTGTAGAAAAATATCTTCTATGTATGGTAAATCTACCATACATACCTGGCATTCTGGGGGATTTTTCATTAATCCTCCTGTAATCACTGTAAATCTGTATTTTCCATTTGGCTTCAGTATTGGCCACATGGTGAGTTGTAATTAAAAGATTGTGCTTGTTTTATAATGCCCTCTTTTAAAAGAGTCTGTACCGTATCTGAAATTTCAGCCATACCTCCTTTTATGGGGTATTGTGCTGTAAAAGTTGGAGGAATTTTTGGTAATTTTACAGGTTCAATTTTAACTTCTGCTAAATTTACATAGTATTTCCTTATGGACTTGTAATTCAAGAAGAATGGGAATAGTTTACTAATTTCTTTAATTCCTAAACTATTTAGTGGTGTGGAAAAACTAGCTACTTCTATCTTATGCTTAACATCATAACATTGAATAATTATTTCTATTACTGGTACTGTTCTTTCTGTGTTAACTCCTTGTATTGTAATCTGTTTTTTATTTTTATAATTATCTGTAAATTCTGTGTAGATACTTATTTCACTTCCTGTATCTAAAAGCCATTTTGTTGGTACTATTATTCCTTTTTTAACTACTGGCAGGTTTATCATTGGTCTTAGTGGCTGCTGTTCCTGGGTGTGGCATTTTGTCTCTGCCACCTGTTTTGCCACCTGTTTTCCCCCTTGGTATGGGTATTGATCTGCTCCTGTCTGGTTGCCATCTGTTTTGTTGAATTTGTATGCGAGGACCAGTATTTGCTGGTCCTCTGTTGTACCCTAAAAAAGGTCTCTGTGGGAATGGTTTCCTTCTTTGTCCTACTACTGACCTCCATGGGTTCCATGGTTGATTAGGTCTTATGGGAAGCCCTGTTCTAGCCTTTCCAAGAAGTTTAATTTTCCTTATATTTTGCAAAAATTGCCTTGGTTTCTTACTGACTGTAAATGGCAGTACCTTATCATTTCCATCTCTCTGAAGTTTTTGAAAAAATTAATGGCTTCTGCCACTGTTTGGCAATTTTGAATTGGTCCTGCTAAACTCATTCTGAGGTATGGTGGCGCTTCCTTAATTATTATTTTCATAAATTGTGGAATTAGTGGAGCTGCCTGTGGTATGTTTGTTTCATTGTCTATGAAATGCAATATGCCTAATTTTCTTGCTAGCTGTATACCTTCCTGGTATGTCATCCATTTACCTGCTGCTTAAAACTGGGTAAGAGCCATAGTAGGGAATGCATGTCTCCAAGCTGCTGTAATCTAGTCTAATAGGGGTTGGGTATCATCCTGGCTTACGTTCAAACAATGCTCTAGAGCTTCTGCTATACTCGGATTTTCTACCATATTACGGATTTTTCTCATTTCATGTTCTGTCAACATAACTGTGTGTGCACCTTTTCCCCACAGTTTCACTATCCATGTGGCATCTTTCATGACATTTTGGGCATATTCTCATCTTAACTCCCCTGGAGTAAATGGTCTTAGCTCCTCTACCCATTCACCTCTGTGCGGTGCAGTATCTTCTATATCTGGTCCATCCCCTGGTAGGGGTACCCACCATGACCGTCCTTTTAATTTTGCCAATAAAGGAGTCTTTTTTTGTCAGTGTACTTACTGGAAAAGAGTGAATGGCTTCAGACTGTGGCTCACTGGCCAGGTCTGCCCTTCGTCTGGTAATGTTCAAGGCTAGCCTTTTGTCCACTAATCTACCTTTGTCCATATCTTGTATTGTTTTTAACCAGTATTGCTGGTACTTCTTTCTTGGGGGCCCTATCTAGAATTGGATTTAGCAACTGTGGATCTGTTAATTCCATTTTTACGTATGTTGGTTTCATATACCCTATCTTGTCTTTTGTTATTTTGGCTGTATCACACCATTTTTGTTCTACCTCTGTTGTTGGTTCTTTTCCTGTTACTGGTGTTATCTTGAGTTTCCTCAATTTTTTGGTTAACTTATTCATTTTAGTAGGTCCTATCTGCCAAGCAATACCGAAATTTAATATAGTTCTTTCTTATATACCATGGAATATTTGAGGGATTTTTCTTATTTATTAATTTTTCAAATTTTAAATCTGCCTTCCCTTCTATTCTCTTACTTAGTCATGACCTCTGGGGTTGCACAGAAGATCCTTTTTACTTGTGAAGCCAACTATGCCAATCTGTTATGAGTTGGGGGACTTCAGCTCCAGGTTGTTTTTGAGTCATATCCATGAGGACTTTGTGCCCTTCTCCCCAGAGAGTGATGAGTAACCAGACCAAGCAACAGAATTGTTTTTATGATGATTCTTTACTAGCAACATCAATATCCAATGCATCATGGGTTTTGCAATCTTAATAGGCATGGGGGATTGATGATGGGCAACACACAGGCAATTCAATATCACAATTATTAATCCTACTAAACTTAATAAATAGAACCAATTCATAACCTTAATTTAACTCCTCACTTATTCATAAAACACTTTTTAACCTTAACTTATCCATTAACATTTCCTAATCTTATCAATTATGCGTAAGATATCTCTTAACTTTTCACACACTAAACATATGTGTTAACACGTCTATGCTCTTCTCTTAACGTCTCATACAAGCATGATATAGCATCATACAACCTGGTTTTCTTCAGCTTAAAAAGGGCTTTTGAATTTCTTCAGGCTGGATGCCTGACCATAATGGGGGCTGGACAGCGAGGCTTTACTCTTGACCCCATAGTGGGAGATAAGGTTCCAATGTCCTGTTCCAGGTTGCTAACTGGTCCTGTATCAATCCTTGACCACATTGTCTATGGCCTGGTGCTAGGCCTTTGGACTTTGCTTTTCGGGTGACTGAGTCTCAGGAGACAAGGCTTTTAGTTCTCTACTCTCGAAGATAAAGCTTTGCTCTCCTGTCTGCTCAGAAGATGAAGCTTTGCTCTCTGGATGGCAAAGCATTCTGAAAGGCAGAGTATCTTGTCTGTTCTTTGGAGACAGACCTTCAATATCCACTCTCAGGAAATGCAGCTTTGCATTCGGGATGCAAGACGTTAAATGTCTGTTTTTCCGGAGATGAGGCTCTGTACTTGGGAGACAGAGCATTAAATGTTTAGGCAAGATGTTTAATATTTATTCTTTTTGGGAGGTAGGCTTGGAGGATCTCTCTTTCCACGGAGGCCTGGTGCTAGAGCCATTGTGAGACGTCAGATAAGTGTCCTGCTTCAGCCCTCTCTTTATGCCAGTTCAAACTGCCCCTCGTTTGATCCTTCTGATAACCAGATGTCCTGGGTTATCAGTATTAACTGGCCACAGAAGGGTGGGGGTCCCTCTTGTGTGGCAAGATGACTTTGTTACCATGGTTGCTGGGTCCAGCCTTTCCATTTCGCCCTGGGGATGTGTGGCTGCCTTCAAGTGGGCAAATGTTCTCTTAATATTTCATGTTAGTAATTTTTCACACTACACACAAGAAGAAATGGTTTTACTTTACACCAAGTTGCATTCATTCTTATTCTAAAAATTTCCTGCTCTGTCTACAGTACAGATTCCCCCTTACTTATTCCTTCAGTGGAATCTGTTTCCATGTTCATTGCAATATAGCATGCAGTAACCAAAAATAAGGAGCAGAAGACAGGGTAGCTAGATAGAGCTAGGAGAGAAAGAACAGAATGAATTCTGCTGGAGAAGTAAACTGTGCTCCTTTCTGACCTGTACAAAGTCATGGGCAGGTAATAGCTGTGTCTCCTGGATGAACTTTGGGCTTCCATTTCCATCTTCAGAATCTTGATGCCATGGATAACCAATAAGAACCTCTTTGGGGCATGGCTTCTCTTTCCGTTTTCAAAAGCATGGTGCTTTGTTTTTTGGGCTGATTTGACATTTTTTTCTGTCCCTGTCACTGTCTTAGGGGGCCACCCTGACACAGGCCAGGGGTGTTTGGAGGATATTTGACATAAACAAGGTTGTCTGAGATAAGGAAGGGCTTCCTTATTCCCAGAGTCTGCTTTCCAGAAGCTTAAACAGCACGTGACAATTATCCACTACAACACACGCTGCACACCTCAGGAGAACCAAAACACTCAGGCAAATGCAAAAAGAAGAGCTCACTGAAACTGAGAGCTCCTCTGACAACAGAGGACAGACAACCAGTCTCTTACAAGTGGGATCGCAGCAGCCTTCATGCACCTAGTTTTCAGTTTTGCATCTCTTTTGTTTGTTGTCACTGGTTAGTTTCTGACTCTCCTGCAGCTTCTACCTCCTTTTTTTCCAGACTAGATCCCACATATCCACACTAACTCTGGATGCCATATGTAGTTAAAAATAACTTGCCTTTTGCCATGCCTTAGAAATAATGTTTGAAAGAGGAAATCCAGTGTATTGGGGTCACCCCAGGTTTTTACTGATGCATGTTGGAGAAACCAACAAATAGTCATACTTGGTCATATGAATACCAACATCACAAACTAATGTATTCCAGCCTCATATGCAAAGTGGTGAAGTTGTACATGAATGGAAAGCAAGAAAAATTAGCTTAAATTAAATTAAAAAATTTATGACGAATTTTGAAATTTCTAAATTCTAAATGTTAATTTTAAATATTTGAATGAATTTAATGATGTGTTGCTACTACAACTTAGGCAGATATCTCATGTTAATCAATACATGTTTCCTTTGCAGAGGTTTTTAAACAAATGAATTAAAAATCATTACTGTATCTAAACACAATTCAGACTATTTTAGCCATTAAATATACATAAAAAATTTCATGTATTTCTAAATATCAAACAGCAAATATTTATCTATTTTAATCAACTTTTTCAAAATATGTTAATATGCAATATATGTTGAAGGGAGCGGGCTGCTTGTTCTTCCCGGCTGCCCAGCTAGCTTACACCTGAAATAAACACACAGAACCTGTATTAATGCTTGTTCCATTAGCTCTAACTTCTCATTGGCTAACTCCTACATCATAATTTAACCCATTTCTAATAATCTGTTTATCACCATGAGGTAGTGGCCTACCAGCAAAGTGTCAGCACATCTATCTCTGCCTGAGTGGGTCCATGATGTCCCTCTGACTCTACCCTTCTTTCTCCCAGCATTCAGTTCTGTCTTCCCTACCTACCTAAGTTCTGCTCTTTCAATAGGCCAAGGCATTTTCTTTATTCATTAATGGTAATCACAGCACACAGAGGGGACTCCCACATCAAATATATGTATTTCAGAGATAGGTAGCCAGAATAGAGGTTGCTGTAAGAACAGAGAGGTGTCTATGCTGAGAACATGTTTATTATCTACACACAAAAGCCAAATTTTCCTTGCTTAGGACACAAGCCACAAAGTTTGTGGGAAAGTCCTTTTCATAATTGCACTTATGTGACTTCTGTTCACTGTGTGTCAAAGGACAGGAGAAAACTGTAACTTGAGAAAGAAAACAAAAACTGTTGCTTTAAATATTTCTGCTAAGTACAGTGTTCATCCAAAATGTTTATTCCCAAGGAGCAAGCCACTTGCCCCTGTAGTGCCGATGGATTTCTTTGATGGTTATAAAACCTGTAGCACTTTAAAACTGTTAAACTGAAAGAAAATCTATGCACCAAGTTGACGGAGTCATCTGACTCCCTAAGCCCTCATTCTTTACAAAGTAAACTATAAAAATTAACAGTCATGAAAATCAGTTCCCAATCATAGTATGTGCACAGACCAAGTCAACAATATTAAAACACTTGCTTTATGCCTGCTACTTGTTTGTATACTTGGAACTCATTGTTGGCTTGCCTGCTGATGAATCCCATGAAGACACAAAGCAAAATAGAAAGAGAAAAATCAAGGTCAAATTTAAAATTTCAACTGCTGTAATTCTGGAAAGTTGCTTCAGGGTGAAAGTGGGGCTAAGGAAACTTCAGCCCTTTAATTTGGCACATTTAAGCCTTCCTTGATTGGTTCCTCTATTCTAAGTGCTAAGGCAGTTATAAAATGAACTGTAAGGTAGCATGTTTTGGAGTAAGAAAATGTTTTCAGCAATTGTTGGTGAAGTAGGATCCATGAATTCACACAAATCAGCATATCCAAGCCAAGTGTGCTTTCTCTCAGTGGCCAGCAAGGTTGGCTTCCTTGCTGGAGCCCTTTCTTGAAATATGGACTGCCAACAATGTACAGAGCATAAATGTCACTGTTTGTCACTATTTTGGTGTTAATAGTGAGCCTTGAAATATTTTTGACTTAGTGATAATCACTATGGTCTAAGTGGTCTCCAAATTTACTAGGTTGGAACTGAACTGTGTTATATCTGAGTTGAGGCAAAGCTCTGCCCAAGTTAGTAAACCAATGAATAAATGGCCTCAGTGAATGCCTTGCTGGCTTTTAGCTTTTGTTGACACTCAAGATAACAAATATTACTGGGATACTCTGGAGGATGCATTAATAAGATGCCATCCCCTAAGTCAGGGACTGGCCTTCACCAGGCACCAGCTGTTTCATATATTGATTGGTAAGAGAGTGCCCAGCTCCAGACCATTTTATTAATTTGTCATGTAGTCAGCAGTCTTTTGCTCTACTTGCCCAGATGGAGAAAACAAAAGTACCATGACAAGGATACAATTCTCCAAAAACATGGTCCAATGGGGCTTATAGGTGAATTTATGTGGCACAGAAAAGAAAAACACGTATTCCACGGTCCCCACCAGATACAAATTTTATTAAAGTTGAACCAGCTTCTTGCCTGTACAACTTCTATGCAAAATGGTTTCAAGAAGGGATGATAAAATGCTAGGCTCCAATTTACAAAATGTCTGTGTTATAGAAAAATGCACAAAGAGCATAACCAACAACCTGTGGTCAAACTGCATTTAACTGTCTTGCTTTCCTGTACTCTAAGCAGCTAGTTCAAATGTTGCTGTGGCTTAGCCAGTAGCTATCCTGTTTTCTGTTGCCACATTTAAACACTGGAAGCAAACTCATCAAAATGCTGGTATCTTTTTATCCCTTACAGATATCCTTGTTCCCTGATAAAGAAACCATTGGGTTGTTGCCATTTTAATTAGGCTTAGCTACAAAAAAGTCTTAATCTGCCATTGAGATGAATATTTGCCTGTTTTATTAAAGCTTAGGGGATGGGGAAAGGTAACTTTCCATTGCAGAAATTATGTAATAGTACCGATAAACCTTGTTCAAGAGAGTTTTACAATTTAGAGCAAATTTGAAACATAATTGATGAGTTTGAAACTCTTGCCAAAATAAAGAACAATTTCATGGTATTTTTAATAATCATATTTTTTCTGTCATTATTGAAGTGATTATTTCTTGGAACAGTTTTAGTTAGTATAGTGTTTTATGACAGAAGAACCTCCTGGTCATGTGTACCAAGTACTTTTGTCAGGATAAATACCACTAGGTGTTAAATGGGCTTCAAAATGTGATGTTAGTAGCCTGCTATCATAAAGTACTTCCGACTTTTATTCTGAGTAGATGATTGCGCAAACTTTGAAAATTATAGACTGCTTTTCTTGGAATTTTTTAACACTTAACTTTGTATGTCTTTGGTCCAAATGATTCTGGGTTCATAGAACTACTTTGCTATAAATATTTGTTTTAACATAATACATTTCTAAAGATAAAAGTTGATGAAAATGGAGGAGTATCATAAGCAGTACTCCAAAGCTGGGCTTGGTTCCACACACCTTTAATCCCAGCACCTGGTAGGCAGAGGCAGGTGGATCTCAAGTCTGAGACTAGCCTGATCACATAGCTGGTTCCAAGTCAGCTAAAACTCCATAATGACACCCTATTTCAAACCAAGCAAACAGGGATGCATTAGGTAGAAGCCCACTGCTTAGTTTGAAGGTCTGATAAATGTGTATATTTAGTGTATGTTTAGAATGATGTACCCAGAGATTAGTCCAACCCCTGATATCTTAGAAACGGCATACAGGGGCTGGAGAAATGGCTCAGTGGCTAAAAGTGCTGATTGTCCTTGCTGAAGATCCACACTGGGTTCCCAATACCCATGTTGGGCAACTTTAGGCCTTGAACTCTAGTCCAGGGAAGCTGATGCTCTCTTCTGGCCTCCTTTGGCCTTTGTTCATGCATTTGCATGAATGTTTGCATGCATGCAATTTAAAAAAATGGAGTGCAGGAGTAGAAAGTGACACAGACAATGCTAGATAAGCCCAGTCTGCCCATTATGGCTTGTGTGACCTTGGAAAAGCCTCAAACCGCAGTGCCACAATCTCCTCACAAACAAAAAGTTAGACTATCACTAACTACTTGAAAACTTTAGAGACTAAGCAATCTGACATTCAGAAAGTGCCTCAAATAATGCCCCACATGTAGTTCCCATTAAAAAGACTGGCTTTGTTGCCACAGATGTAAAATTCATTTCAGATTGTCTCATTTCACTGTAGACATTTTGGTTCCATATCTGTCTTTTACCTGCTGTGGTTGCCTTAGTCTGTGGTCACCAAATACTTCCAGGTGAACAAGTAAGAGTGGGTCAGTGTGCTGGAGACAGCCGGCTGTGGAAGGCTTTAAACTGGGAGTCAGGGGATGCGGGATGCTTGATTCCAAAGTCCCCACATCTCCAGCAATGTTGACACAAGAGGACCGCATTTACCTTTCCAACCAATTTACAAGTCCATGGCTAACCTTTTTTTCTAAAATATTATTGAATGAAACCATCAAGGGGCAGTGATGGCTCTCACAACATAATTTTTCCTAATAATGCATTTGTGACAAATACCTGAACTGGGGAAAAATGCTATTCATATAGTGCCCTTTGAACCCCACTCGTATTTAGGAAAATATGCTTCAGGACACAATGTCGTTTTCTTATTATTTGCACACTATATGTTTGAACAATATTTTTATTCTAAAAATTGTAAAATGAGTCATTTACTTGAGACTTCAGTTTGTCATTAAAAGGAAGCATGGTAGGGGCTGCTAAAAATGCCACAGCAATGGGACCCTTGAAGTATTCAGTGTAAGATTCCTGGGTGCAACATCTGGTTCTCTTTGTTTTTGTCTTTACCTATACTTTCCAATGCCTTCATGCCCAAGTATCATGTGGTGTACTCCATCAACCAACCAAAGCCTGAAGATGAGGCAGGGCTGAAAGGCACAAGAAAACTAAAGGGATATGAGTGGGGAGAGGACTGCTAACTCCAGAGTCTGGTTAAAATCTCTTACCAGGTCAGAGAAGAGAATGCTAGCAAAATCCACAAATTTTTCTGGGAATATTACCTCCCTGGAGACAATATTCCTTTTACACAGATATCTCAAATGAGAGTGGTAAAGCAGTATTGAGCCTTGTTTAGGGCTCTATCATCTATGATCTTTGAGTTAACACTCCTTCCTCCTTCCCAGCCAACCATCTGCATGTTTTAAAGAATCTTTCAGTTTAGATGCTACACCTTTTCTCTAGTCCATATACATAGTGAGTACTATTAGGGATATGTGGTGTTTGGCTTTATCAGTCTACATTCCCATTCTGGAAACCTGAGAAATCATCCCATGATATTCTAGACTCTGGAGATCACCTCTCATCATCTCTTGTTACAGAGTTCTCTTCAGGCATCCACAGAGTAGAGTCTTCCCAACCCAGACTGGGGCGCCCTTCTCCCTCTTCACCCAAGGCTCCAGAGGAATCCGGAGGAAAACTGTGGCTCTGGCTGAACTACAGTCAGAACTTCCAGGCTGACACTAGTCCCTCTGTGCAGAGAGAAGTAAGTCAAAGCCAGAACTGTGAAAAAGCAGATAGAGTATTCGGGATATGGATCAAGCGGGTAAACTCTTGGCTATAGTGGTTCCGTGATTGGGTGTAAGAACATTATTTTAAAAGTGGACTTTTTGAAAATACAGTCTGATGCTAATGACAGATGAAGAAGGGAGAAAAATAAAAAGCAAGAGAATTTTGAGGAAAATACGTTTTTAAAGTTGTATGCTTACTTTGACTATTTTTTAAAATCCAAATTGTACTAATTCTAAAACAAATAGAACCATTTGGTCAGAAATTGGTAATAGAAGCTAGAAGTGTATATATATTAATCACATAAAAACGATGCAACTTCTTATGAAAAATTAATTATTGAGATTTTTTTTACAGATAAAAACAACAATTCACACCAGATTTTCTCAATTACATATTCAACTTGCCTATCTTTCCCTTCTTGGTTCTTTCCTCAAAAACAAGTAATATAAAGCCTAGAGAGTAAGAATGTGGTCTAAATGAGGCTTCCTGTAGAAAGAGCAGCCAGCAAGAGCAGTAAGTCTTTTCCAATGGCTGGAACTTGGTCTCTTGGTGGGGCAGATAGCACAAAGAGAGGGTGGGATGTCATTTGTGAAAGTCTACTTCACAGGAGCAACATGCTCTATGTAGCAAATCTTTAGTAGGATACACTGTTTCTGGAGATATAAAGCATCCACCTACATCCTTGCCTCTATGGACTTAGATTCTGGGGAGTATTAACGAAATCAAAACAGAGATCACCATACTGAACTCAGTCCTGTATGTGACAGTATCACACTAATTTAATTACAACACAGTGTATACTTTAAATATTTACTCCCCTAATGTGATATCTTCTTAGCAAAGAAAGGAAGTTAGCAAAGAATGCCGAGGTGCACAGGGTAAAATTCAAGCTGTGTGACGTCCTTTTACTCCATGCCTATGAGAGTCCTTGTGATACCTCTTGGAAAGACCATCTTTTTATGATTAGAGCATAGGGTGCAGTGTCTTGCTGACTAAATTGCCTTCTCTGATGTCTGATGTACCCACCCACCCACCCACCATGTCAGACTCTCTAGTGCTAATATGTAGGTTCCTTTCAACCAGGAGGTTACACATCAAGCTTCAGGTTTGAAGCTCTGGAAGATTCTCAAAGATGACAGGTTAAAATCTCACCAGGTCCAACACAAAAGCTTTCATTCTTCCAGAAGGGATAAATCAGCTGGCATGTACTTCACTGTATTGTTGTGTTTCAGATGGGAGCTTATAAACTTAGACTCCTTTGCTTTGTAATGACATTAAAGGTCTTATGGACTATTTGATCTAAGGGCTGGAGACTGTTCTTAAACCTTGAGCCATTTTTGCTTATCTTGAAGTATGGATGGTGGGATGTTTGGACACTAATAGGATAGTAAGGTTTTGATCACCCACATTGAGTTATGAAAAATAAATTATTCTGAAGCACTTCCAGAATTAACATTATCTCTATAGCTATAGATTACACTGTATGCTTGTCCCAATTTCTTCTCTTGTAATAGAAAAGAACTTTCTGTGCTTCTCAGTTTCATAACATGGCACCTATCAATTCCTATGAAGTTCTATATATGCATGAAAATTTTACATATCAAAAACTAAATGTTAGCAATTAATAAGAGGCATGACAACAAGGCAGGCAAAGGATCCTAATAAATGCTCCCCTAAAGTGACTAACTTATGTCTCCTGTGGGTCCACTCACTTTCTAAATTCACCATGTAAAGATGGTACCTTATATACATTCTCTTCACACATACAGGTTGAGTCTCGCCATATAAAATTTTACAGTGCACTAAGAATTCATGCATTTGTGTTTCTAAAACTCATTATATAGCATGACTATATTCATATTTTCAAGGGAGAAACCCTAGGTTAAGAAAACATTAAGTCATTAAACTAAAGTGGAATAATTAGTAGGAAATAATGATTATAAGTGAATAGTCAAGGTTTAATTCCCCCCCCCCAGTATAAATCATTGCTTGTAGGAAGAACTATGGGGATCACCAAATATGACCTATTCTTACATTGATTTTCAGTAACACAGTGTTTCCTACCTCGTGGGAATGGAGAAACAAGCATACATTAACATCATAAATTTTAAATATAGCGAAAACATTATAGTTCCAAGAATCATAACAATAGTATATCAATATACATATTCAACTCATCCAAATCATTATTAGGCATTTCTAAAATATTGAAATGGGTAAGTCCTAAATCTAATGAAAAATTTATTTACATATTACACAGGCAAGATTCCATTTTACAAGGTTCAAGGTCCTGTAAAACCTAGTTCCCACCAACCCATCTATCCAACATTTATGTCATTCTAAAATCTAGAAATATAGAAACAAACTGTGTTTAGCCTTATCTAGAAGACTGTTAACTTAGTATCATTTATCTCACTAAAGTATTTCCCCACTCTTTCTACCTTAAATTACTATCATTAAGATTCATCACAAATGTGACTCCTTTAACTGTTTTCCATCCAGAATACCCCACTCTTTTGCACATAGCAAGACACTGGTCACACCAGAGGTTGCCTGCCACTGCCTGAACTGAACCCTAAACTTAGAGAAGGAAGCTTTAGGGATATGATGTGCAGCTGACTAATAGAGAGCACTTAGCTATGTGCCAAGAAGAGGCAGTGAATTTTGACTGTAGACACAGGAGCCAAGAAGGTAAATGACAAGCAATAGAGGGACACCTGATTAGAAGCAGCACCACGGGCAGAAAGCTTGATGAGCAACTAAAGACAGTGGTGGTGGCGGCAAATTTGGATGAAGTCTTGAGATGTTATACTAAAAAGATACCACAGGCAGAGAATCTTAGTTTCCTACCACATGGTCCTTGAAATTATGCTTCTGTTGATCGGGTGCCACTTGCAGTTGTGGAAATCTCACACTTTTTGCTTTAGGGCTTTCCTAGACCATATTTCCTTCTTTGTGTCTGTGCCTATAAAGAGTAATGCAGCCATGAGACAGAGGTGCTGGAGAACTCATGCACCACTCCAGGACTGCCATTCAAGACCCTTGCCTGGGGGGGTACTGAGGACATGACTGAAAGTCCCTGCTTGCTCAAGCTTGAAGTGAGAAAATTCAGTTCCACATACCACAGAGTCTCAGTGTTGCTCAGTGAGTGGGAGCTTGGAACCCTTAATATTCCATTTTTAACTGGGCCCTCTGCCTTCTCTACCTATCTTCTCCACCTATCCACCACTGTGCTTTCTGACTTCACTATGCCAAATAAGCTACTTGCATTTGTACCTGCTTTCAAAGGACACAATGAAAACGAGAAATGCTGACGGTCATTCAGGAAAGAAGATTCTTAAAATGTAATTCAAATATTGGATTGTTTTCCTTGCCATATGGAAAAAAAGTCTGATTGCCACTGATGAATGGACTAGTGAGACTATCAGACTTGTAATTATCCAGAATTAACAAGTCTTTGACTTGTGCTAAAATGTGTTTTGGAGCTACAGTGAAAAAGATCTTATCAAAGTTATAGAGAAATCAGCTTTCTGTAATAACCATCAAGGCTGTGAAGAAAGACAGTGACAAACTCTCATTAATGCCTAAGCAAGTCATTGGAAGCAGAAAAAGCAGAATTGGTTCTCTGGAGTTAGTAGTTTTCTGAATGATACAGCCTGGATCTGATTTCAAAAATAGAACACAAATACTAGGTAGATTAAATTTGACTTCACAATCCTCCTAAAGTTCCTGAGATATTTGATTCAGTCCAATTGGAAATCTTGAAGCCTTATAAGTGTGTATTGGCATGCAAATCCTATCAACTGTAGGGTAACAGGTTCCTCTCTCTTAGAGGCCATTCTTCAGCTGCTCTTGACATGATTGCTTTGCAAGAAGATGCTCAGGTTCACTCCAGATCCACCACATGCCTGACCTTTAGTTCAACTGGCAAAGACAAAGACTAGCTTTTCCCCACTGGAAGAGAGTAACCCATGCTATAGAAACAGAACTTTTGCATTAAAAGGGTGAATAAGCTCAATGGTACTGGTATAATATGTGTGACAATGATATTCAGGGTTCTGGAATAATGGGTGGATTGTAAAGCTGGACAAGAGAGATATATTGATATGGAGGCAAGTTTCTGTTACTCTGAATTTAATATCCTGGCAAGGACCACTGGAGCCAGCTCTAATGTACTGCTTGGATAGTTCCTTGAAGTTTGGATAAAAATGATGGCTTACAATAAAAGGTGGATATGCCTGGGATGTTTTGGCAAAGTGTCATGGAAAGAATGTTAAAAGGTTCTGAGAGAACTGCTGCATCATTGTGTGGCTTAAGTCCTAGGAGCCTGACTAGGGGCCTTGAGGTAAAGAAAAAGAGACAGACATGTTGGGGTGGCAACAATGAGAATGGCCTGCATTGGTTCATGCATTTGAATACTTGGTCCCCAGTTGGTAGACCCTTTGGGGGTGGGTTATAAAGTGTGGACTTTTTAGAAGAGGTGTATATAGGGCTTTTGCTTTTGAGCCACCAACCAGCTCCCAAATAATGACACAGAGACTTATGAGTTTTGGATGCTCGGTCTTAGCTTAGGTCTTTTCTGGTTAGTTTTTATACTTTAGCTGGCTTCTCTTTGTCTACCCTTTGCCTTGATGTTTATTTATTTTTCTTTTAATCTTCTCTTACTTTCTTGCTGTTTCTATGCCTGGTTGGTGACTGCCTGACTTCAGGCTCCAGGTGTCTCCCTTGTCCTCTTCTCTCCTCCTTTTTCTCTTTCTCATGTGCCTACATTTCCCCCATGTGTTCTCTCTGCCTGGCAGCCCCATCAATCCTTTCTCTTGGCTAATTATTGACTGTTCAGCTCTTTGTTAGACCAGTCAGGTGCCTTAAGCAGGTGAAGCAAATGCAACACAACCTTTTCATCAATAAACAAATGCAGCACGAACAAGTGTAACACGTCCTTACTTCATTAAATAAATGAAGCATAACACATGTAACACACCTTTACACTTCCAGTGATATCCCATAGCATAAACAAATGGAAAACATCTTTACCTAGTTAAAATAATATTCTATGGCAGAGGCATGTCATAAGGTGTGGGTTTTGAGGTTTCAAAAGCCTTCCCCATTCTTAGTTAGTTCTTTCTCTGCCTGTGTTTGTTGATCTAATGTGAGCTCTTGACTTCCATTGCAGCACCTTGCCTGCCTGCCTGCTGCTGTGCTGCTCTATCATCACAGTTATGGACTTTTACCCTCTGCAACTGTGAGTCCCCAAATGAAATGCATTGTTTTCTCTAAGTTACCTTGGTCATAGTATATATTTGTGGCAGTAAAAATGTAACTGAGACCAGCATGAACACAGACAAGTTGGGATTGAGTGGTCTGAGATCTCTGGAGAAGCTGCAACACTCTAGAAGTTCCATTTCTTAATACATATGATTGAAGAGAGGGTTATTGCACATGGTTGAACTAGGAGGCAAGTTAGCTAATCTCAGTTGAAAGTCTCTGTAGATGAGAGTCTTCAGGCTGTATCTATCCATGGAGTTGAAAGCTATATTGGACATTTTCTTCACATGCTATCAACATCCCCACATATGGACCTGTAAAGGGCTTTGCCATTTACCTGTCTTTTCATTTCCCATGCTCCTAAGGCATTGGGGTTCTTGACAATGGTCATGCCTATGCCCATTGGAAACAACAATACCTTTTCACTCAGGATATCACTAATTTCCCTACAAAAGCTTTACATGGATTTAGTGTATCAAATCGAAGAACTCATTGTCTAGTTATGCTCCCTGGATCATCTCAATGTATGCTCTTTTCACATAAGAAGCAGGAAATATCCACTTTATCTTCCATCATAAACATTCCCCATCACCCTCTTCCTTCATAATGCATGCTGTTTTTTAGACATAAAACCCATATGCACAGTGGAAATGAAAGTAGATTAGTTTTACCCATTCTTCTATCACAGGCTCAAGAGATTTGCTCATATTTCACCTTTGAATGAAAGGTAAATTTATTTACTTTTTATCCAAACAATTTTATGTTGTTCTTGACTACACTGAATTCCTATTTTTATTTTAAAACTGGCTTATTTAACCCTCTACAGTGGTTATTTTGACAACTAATAAGGCAGGGAAGTTAACAATATCTTACATGTGTCCAATCACTCACTACGATCCTGAGTAGATCAAAGATTTTTTTCCTTTTTATAAACTAAGGATATCTCTTGCCTATTTCATCAGTTTGAATTGAATATAGGGCTTCAGTACAGAAAAAGAAATACATCCTGGGAAAGCTTAACTACTATTGCTTTTTGTTATTTTAATTAATTATTTTTTTCCCAACTTGGTCATAGTTTCCTTTCTTCCCTTTCTTTCCCTGTCGCTTCCCATTACAAAAGTGGAGTTCTTCTGTGTATATCAGCCAGCCTTGGGAAATCAAGTTGTGGTCATCCTACATACTTCCTCTCTTGTTAAGGCTAAATGAGGTAAAGAGGAAAAGGATGCGAGAACCAGGTAAGAGAGTCAGAGGCAGATCCCAATGCCTTTGCCAGGAGTCCCATAAGAAGACAAAGCCACACAACTGTAACACCTGCTCAGAGGGCCCAGACCCGTCCCACAAAGGATCTCTGGTTGGCGGTTCAGTCTTCATGTGCTCCCATGTGCCCAGGTCAGTTGTACCCTTTATGTTTTTGAATGGAAGTGTTGGTCTCTCTGGCTCCCATAATCGTTCCTCCTCATATTCTGTAGGATTTCCTGAGGTGCACCTAATGTTTGGCTGTGGGTCGCTGCATCAGTTGCTGGGTGAAGCATCTCTGATGACAACTGGGCTCAGCATCAATCTATGAGTACAGCAAAGTATCACTAGGAATCATTTCATTGACTTTTTCCCTCTCTTTTTGCCTATCATGTTTGGTTCTATCCTATGTCTCTGAGCTATTTCTTTTTTTTCTTTCTTTCTTTATTTAAAATTTCCACGTCCTCCCATCCTCCCATTTCCCTCCGACTCCCCCAACTCACCCTGCCCATACATAGTTTCTTCATCATGTGTGGGACTTTGTGTTCACATTCCTTACTTTTTATGGCATTTTTCCTTGTTGAACTTGTGCATGTCATGTGCACGCTGTCATCACCTCTTTGAGTTCATATGTGCATGATTCCTGTTGTATCTGGATGACAATATTGTCTTAGCATCACCAAACATTCTGAGTCTGCAATCTTTATGCCTCATTTATCCTCTCAGATCCCTGAGCTTTGGGAGGAGGGATTTCATAAATACATCACACTTAGAGATGAGTGCTCCGAAGTCTCATACAACACATTTTCCAGTTGTAGTTCTCCGTGTTAGTTATAATCTACTGCAAAAAAGGGCCTCTTTTATGAGGAATGAGTGAGGCATTCATCTGTGGGTATTGTAGTAAGTCATTTGAGTTATTTACTGTTATCTCCCTTTAGTAAAATAGTAGGAGTAGGATTTCCCCCACTGCTCCTGACATATGTGGTCATGTTTGCAGTTAATTTAGCTAGGTCAAATATGGGTTCCATCTCATACATTGAGCTTTAAACCCTAGTATAAAATTATGGGATTATTTCTATAACATTTGTGCCATTACTGCATTAGTATGTCTTGCAGACAAGTTTGATGTAGGAGGTGATGATCTATGCTGTGAACAAGCTTTATTGCCATTGGTTAACAAAGAAGCTGCTTTCAGCCAACAGAATATAGCCAGGCTGGAAGAGATATATTTATAGAGGGAGCAGGCAGAGTCAGAGATAAGCTGTGGAGCCACCATTGAGAAGCCTTGTAGCCATTACCCAGGACAGATGCCTTTCCTGGAGCCCACTAAAACTTTGCTGGTAGGCCACAACCTCATGGTGATACACAGATTAATGGCGATCGGTTAGTTTAGGATGTAAGAGTTAGCTAGAAATATGCTTAAACTATTGGCCAAGCAATGGTTTAATTAATAAAGTTTCTCTGTAATTGTTTCTGGGAGGCCAGAAATAAATGAACAGCCTTCCACCAGCTTTTGTAGATCGAAGAGGTTGTAGCTATGTGATATTGATGATTAGCTTTCTCCCCTGTTAATGAGCAAAGTAACTTTTAGCACCATGAATTCTTGTGGGTAGAACTGAAGCTCATAACTGAGTACTAGTTTGATTTTTTTCCCTCCTGTGTTTAATGGTATGTGACAGCCATTTCTCTAGCAACAGAACCTTACAGGCAGGTTGTGGTGGGTAGCTGATAGCCTTGACTAATTTCTGTAGTTTGAGTTATTTTTGAGATTCCTTTGGCCCATGACTCAATAAGGTGTAACCCAGTCCACGCAGTGGAAGTTATGCTTGTTGGCATAAGTTGGGACATTTCTTCTCCCATTATATGGTGACTCCATTTAAATTCATTTCAAATGTACATACATTTAGGATGTGCTCACATGGGGTAGTTTTCCATGGCTTTTTAAAAGGCCTTTAGGGTTCATACAACCATTATGGAAATCACTGTGGATGTTCTCTAAAAAGCTGAAAGTTGAACTACTAAAAGATCCAAGAATATCACTCTCAGGAGGATAACCAATGGATTCTACTTTCTACTTCAGAGAAACTATCTCATATGTGTTCACTGCACTTCTGCTCATCAAAGCTTAGACAGACTCTGTAAGGCAGCATTCTACTTTTAGTTGGTTTAAAAACAGGTAAACTATAAATATTCCTTTGGCTTAGTAATGGGTTATGATGATTATTCCTGGAGAAAAGATAAAAAAACTGGAAGGTTTGTTGCTTTGTTTGTTGTTTGGATTTTTTGTTTGTTTGTTTGTTTTGATTTACTTGAACTTACTGATGTTGAGTGGTTACTAAACAGTTACTATGAAGCTGCACCATAGAAGCTCACCAGGTATCCAGCCAGGGAAGGAGGTAAGATAACTGTAGTATTTCACCTCTCTCTAAGATTTTCCAAGTTCAATCTCCCAATTTTATTCACACATCTGCAGTAGAACACCTTCACCCTTATTTCATCTCAGAAGATCCAGCAGAATTTCATTCTTCACCTACCTCTTCCAACTCAGTGATTGTCCCAGTCCTCAATTCCACCAGTAGAACCCACTGGTTACTCATACCTATGAAGCAGGTAGGATTTGTACATATCTTCTCCTCTCCCCCATCTTTGAGAACCTGTCTCTCACTTTCACCCATGAATATACAGTAGAATGTCAGCTGCTGAGACCCTCTACCCCTTTTATCCTGGTCCCATCTCCAAAAGATGTCACAGATCTTTGTGTCTCTTAATTCCATCCTCTCAGCAATTGATTGGTCCCAGTCATCAAATCTACTAATAGCACCCATAGCTATTCATACCAGTGAATCAGATAAGATAAAAACTGATCTTGCATTCTTCCTCTGGTCCGCACCATCCAATCACAAAGTACCATCTAGAGATATATAGTAGAAAGTATGCTGAAGACTCCCTCTGTCCCCAAAGTTGTTTCATACCTCCAGCAGATCACATATACCATCATTCCAAAACCTTAATCTCCAATTTATTGATTAGACACTGACCAAAATCTACCAGCACCTCCCTAGAAACAGAGAGGTAGTCCGGCCCTCAATGCAGATTGACATCATAGAGCTCTTTAACTCTATGTCTGATCTTCAAGATCTGTTCCCGTTTCATTTGGATCCACCTTAGACTATCCGCTGGCAAGAAAGCCTATAGCACTCACCCTGCTTCCTTTTCCAATAGACACTGCAGATCATTACACCTCAAGGCCCTCTGACAACATCAATATATCTGAGCAGCCAAATACAGGAGGATTGCCACGAGAACATAGGGATCACTCCACCTAGTGATATTTAGGATGAACGAAGAGATGAACTTCAATTACTCATCCTTAAGATCCAAGCACTAAGTTTTATTTACAGTTATGTAGAGGACCTCATGCTTGGGCCTCTCTCTATCCAACCAGGACTGCACCTATCTCCCATAGACCTCATAGAAATCCAAATCATCTACCTTGTACAGTTCATTGATTTCTCCCTGGCCCCAGTTTGGCCAGGACTCAATGTGAAATAATATACCTCTCATGGCAGTGAAGCAGGTAGGATGAATATAGTTATTCAACTCCACCTTTAAGACTAGAGAGCAAGTAACTGAACTCCTGAGTTGCCTACACAGGTCTGCAGCAAAACATCTGTTTATGTGTCCCTACACCCATATTATAATTCCAGAAAACCCACACCTAACTCATTGACTTACACCAGTCCCCAAAGCTAGAAACTCCCTAGCACAAATAGTCTACTCATACAAGAGTTTCAAATAAGATGACTGCAGATCATCAGTAGTAATGCTGATCCCCATGATCTCGTCCCAATGGTTCATCAGCTGAGCTGCAGGGGAGTTTCTACAGCTAATTCCACATACCAAGCACAATACTTATCTCCAGTACATGCCACAGATCTGCATCTGTCCCTTACCAACTCTGAGTCATTGATTGCTGAAAGACCTGAATTATAAATAGAACTACCTGGACTGCACAAGACACTCATGAGAGGGAATATGGTAGTAGAAATACAGATTGGGAATCTAAATCAGATCAATGAGACTGAATACCCCAGTATAATGCAGAGATCTGGAATAGAAAATCTGATGTTCAGTTTTACTAAATTCAACGCCTGTTGCCATCTCCAAGAAATTCAGGACACTTTACGCCAGAAGTATCTCCAGAAACTATTGGATATGTACCAGCCTACAACTCCATAAATCACTTCCTCAGAAAATATATGCCACTACAGCAATTGAAGCAGATACACCCTTTAAGAGTTTCTGTCTCTACTTCTGACACTTGCAGTCCAGTCCCCCATTCTCCTCCTCTGTTCTGCAGTAGAACCCCTGCCACTGGTGCAGATGGAATGCCCACATTTTCAAATCTGTCTGATCATTGAGATCAGGTCCTCTCATTCCATCCATAATCTGCATTAAAGCATGAGCTGCTGAGTCGTTGTATGACCGATTTTGTGCTGCCATCTCAAAGAGATGCCAGATATCTTTACCCCTCAAGTACCTCATCCAACTAACTGATCCGTCCCAGCTCATAAATCATCAGGTACTAACTGCCTGGGAACCCATAGCTCACGACAACACTGAAGGAGGTACAACGAATGGAAACATAAACATATAAACCTCTAACTCTGATCTTCAAGATCTAGTTCCCTGTCTCTATCCTAAGATAGTGGAACACACAGGTCACTGCTGCCAGTGATGCTGTAGGATGAACACAGACATTGCCTTGTGTCTCTCATCCTTGCCAGTCAAGCCGAGTTTCATTTATTGATCTGCAGCAAGCTTCATGCCTAACGCCTCCCTCTATGGGAACATGGGTGCACCCATATCCAGTAGACCTCATCGAATATCTCCAATCACCTCCCACAAAACACACATTGATTTGTCCATGCCTTCGCCCCCACCACGCCCTGACTTGCCCCAGCCCCAGACCCTGCCCAAGCCCAAGTCCCAGCTCCAGCCCCCCAATTGGTCAGCACCTCCCTGTTGAAACATATAGCATTCATGGCAGTGAAGAGGTTAGGAGGATTAGAGATATACAACTCTACCTCTGAGCCGGGAGAGCAAGTCACTGAGTTCCTGAGTTCCATTCACAGATGTGTAGCAGGACATCTCCCTATGAGTCCCTACAGCCATATCCCAACTCCAGGAAACACACACCCAACCACTCATTGATTGACACCAGTCCCAAAAAAGAAACTCCATAGCACACATAAGGCCACTCATAATGGTGATTCAAATGAGATGACTGCTGATCTTCAGCTGTAACTCTGATACCCATGATCCGGTCCCCGTGGTTCATCCACTGATCTGTCGAGGGTATCTGCCGCTAATTCCCTCTCTCAAGCAGATTACTCCTCTCTAGTAGATGCCACCTATCTGCATCTGTCACTTACATACTAGGAGTCACCGATTGGTCACAGATACCAAATGCAAGAGGAACTCACTGCAGTGCCCAGGCCACTCCTGCCAGTGAAGCAGATAGGCACCTTAAGGGTTTCTGCTTCTACCTCTATTCCTTGCGGTCCATTCCTCCATTCTCCTCCACTGTCGTGCAGTAGAAACCCTGCCACTGATGCAGATGGCCTGCCCACATTTTCAAAACTGTCTGATCCTTGAGATCAAGTCCTCTCATTACATCCATAATCTGCATTAAAGCATGAGCTGCTAAGTCGTTGTATGACCAAATTTGTGCTGCCCTCTTAAAGAGATGCCAGATATCTTTACCCCACAACTACCTCCTGCAAATAACTGATTTGTCCCAGCTCATAAATCACCAGGTACTAACTGCCATGGAACACATAGCAGACGTCAACACTGAAGGAGGTACAATGAATGGAAACATAAACATAAAAACCTCTAACTCTGATCTTCAAGATCTAGGTCCTGTCTCTATCCTAAGGTAGTCAGTGGAAACCACAGATCACTGCTGCCAGTGACGATGTAGGATGAACACAGACATTGCCTTGTGTCTCTCATCCTTGCCAGTCAAGCCGAGTTTCATTTATCGATCTGCGGCAGGCTTCAAGCTTAACGCCTCTCTCTATGGGACCAAGGATGCACCCATATCCAGTAGACCTCATCGACTATATTCCATCACCTCCCACGTAACACATATTGATTTGTCGATACCCTCGCACCCGCACGGCCCCAACCCGCCCCAGCCCAAGCCCCAGCTCCAGCCCCGAATTTGCCACTAATTCTCTGTCAAAACATGTAGCGCTCATGGAAGTGAAGCAGGTAGGAGGAATAGAGATATACAACTCCTCCTCTGCTGAACCTTGAGAGCAAGTCACTGAGTTCCTGAGTTTCATTCACAGATGTGTAGCAGGACATCTGCCTATGAGTCCCTACAGCCATATGCCAACTCCAGGAAACCCACACCCAACCACTCATTGATTGACACCAGTCCCCAATGCCAGAAACTGCCTAGCACACATAAGGCCACCCATACCGGTGATTCAAATAAGACGACTGCTGATCTTCAGCTGTAACTCTGATCCTCATGATCCGTTCCTGTGGTTCATCCACTGATCTGTCGAGGGTATCTGCCGCTAATTCCCCCTCTCAAGCAGACTACTCCTCTCCAGTAGATGCAACCGATCTGCATCTGTCACTTACCAACTCTGAGTCACCGATTGCTCACAGATTCCAAATGCAAGAGGAACTCACTTGAGTGCACAGGCCACACCTGCCAGTGAAGAAGATAGGCACCTTAAGGGTTTCTGCTTCTACCTCTGACCCTTGTGGTCCATTCCCCCATTCTCCTCCACTGTCCTGCAGTAGAATACTTGCCAGTGATGGAGATGTCCAGCCCTCATTTTCAAATGGGTCTGATCCTTGAGATCAAGTCCCCTCGTTCCATTCATAATCTGCATTAAAGCATGAGCTGCTGAGTCGTTTTATGACTGACTTTGTGCTGCCATCTCCAAGAGATGCCAGATATCTTTACCCCTTAAGTACCTCCTCCAACTAACTGATCCGTCCCAGCTCATAAATCACCAGGTACTAACTGCCTGGGAACACATAGCCCACGTCAACACTGAAGCAGGTAGAATGAATGGAAACATAAACATATAAACCTCTAACTCTGATCTTCAAGATCTAGTTCCCTGTCTCTATCCTAAGATAGTCAGTGGAACACACAGGTCACTGCTGCCAGTGACGCTGTAGGATGAACACAGACATTGCCTTGTGTCTCTCATCCTTGCCAGTCAAGCCGAGTTTCATTTATCGATCTGCGGCAGGCTTCATGCCTAACGCCTCGCTCTATGGGACCATGGGTGCACCCATCTCCAGTAGACCTCATCGACTATCTCCCATCACCTCCCACATAACACACATTGATTTGTCCATGCCCTCGCCCCCGCCCCGCCCCGCCCTGCCTAGCCCCAGCCCCAGCCCCAGCCCCAGCCCCAGCCCCAGCCCCAGCCCAAGCCCCCGTTCGAGCCCCCCGATTGGCCAGCCACTCCCTGTCAAACCATATAGCGCTCATGGCAGTGAAGCAGGTAGGAGGAATAGAGATATACAACTCCACCTCTGAGCCTTTAGAGCAGGTCACTGAGTTCCTGAGTTTCATTCACAGATGTGTGGCAGGACATCTGCCTATGAGTCCCTACAGCCATATGCCAACTCCAGGAAACCCACACCCAACCACTCATTGATTGACACCAGTCCCCAAAGCCAGAAACTGCCTAGCACACATAAGGCCACCCATACCGGTGATTCAAATAAGACGACTGCCGATCTTCAGCTGTAACTCTGATCCTCATGATCCGTTCCTGTGGTTCATCCACTGATCTGTCGAGGGTATCTGCCGCTAATTCCCCCTCTCAAGCAGACTACTCCTCTCCAGTAGATGCAACCGATCTGCATCTGTCACTTACCAACTCTGAGTCACCGATTGCTCACAGATTCCAAATGCAAGAGGAACTCACTGGAGTGCACAGGCCACTCCTGCCAGTGAAGCAGATAGGCACCTTAAGGGTTTCTGCTTCTACCTCTGACCCTTGTGGTCCATTCCCCCATTCTCGTCCACTGTCCTGCAGTAGAATACTTTCCAGTGATGTAGATGTCCAGCCCTCATTTTCAAATGGGTCTGATCCTTGAGATCAAGTCCTCTCGTTCCATTCATAATCTGCATTAAAGCATGAGCTGCTGAGTCGTTTTATGACTGACTTTGTGCTGCCATCTCCAAGAGATGCCAGATATCTTTACCCCTCAAGTACCTCCTCCAACTAACTGATCCGTCCCAGCTCATAAATCACCAGGTACTAACTGCCTGGGAACACATAGCCCACGTCAACACTGAAGCAGGTAGAATGAATGGAAACATAAACATATAAACCTCTAACTCTGATCTTCAAGATCTAGTTCCCTGTCTCTATCCTAAGATAGTCAGTGGAACACACAGGTCACTGCTGCCAGTGACGCTGTAGGATGAACACAGACATTGCCTTGTGTCTCTCATCCTTGCCAGTCAAGCCGAGTTTCATTTATCGATCTGCGGCAGGCTTCATGCCTAACGCCTCGCTCTATCGGACCATGGGTGCACCCATCTCCAGTAGACCTCATCGACTATCTCCCATCACCTCCCACGTAACACACATTGATTTGTCCATGCCCTCGCCCCCGCCCCGCCCCGCCCAGCCCCAGCCCCAGCCCCAGCCCAAGCCCAAGCCCCAGCTTGAGCCCCCCCGATTGGCCAGCCACTCCCTGTCAAACCATATTGCGCTCATGGCAGTGAAGCAGGTAGGAGGAATAGAGATATACAACTCCAACCTCTGAGCCTTGAGAGCAGGTCACTGAGTTCCTGAGTTTCATTCACAGATATGTAGCAGGACATCTGCCTATGAGTCCCTACAGCCATATGCCAACTCCAGGAAACCCACACCCACCCACTCATTGATTGACACCAGTCCCCAAAGCCAGAAACTGCCTAGCACACATAAGGCCACCCATACTGGTGATTCAAATAAGACGACTGCTGATCTTCAGCTGTAACTCTGATCCTCATGATCCGTTCCTGTGGTTCATCCACTGATCTGTCGAGGGTATCTGCTGCTAATTCCCCCTCTCAAGCAGACTACTCCTCTCCAGTAGATGCAACCGATCTGCATCTGTCACTTACCAACTCTGAGTCACCGATTGCTCACAGATTCCAAATGCAAGAGGAACTCACTGGAGTGCACAGGCCACTCCTGCCAGTGAAGCAGATAGGCACCTTAAGGGTTTCTGCTTCTACCTCTGACCCTTGTGGTCCATTCCCCCATTCTCCTCCACTGTCCTGCAGTAGAATACTTGCCAGTGATTGAGATGTCCAGCCCTCATTTTCAAATGGGTCTGATCCTTGAGATCAAGTCCTCTCGTTCCATTCATAATCTGCATTAAAGCATGAGCTGCTGAGTCGTTTTATGACTGACTTTGTGCTGCCATCTCCAAGAGATGCCAGATATCTTTACCCCTCAAGTACCTCCTCCAACTAACTGATCCGTCCCAGCTCATAAATCACCAGGTACTAACTGCCTGGGAACACATAGCCCACGTCAACACTGAAGCAGGTAGAATGAATGGAAACATAAACATATAAACCTCTAACTCTGATCTTCAAGATCTAGTTCCCTGTCTCTATCCTAAGATAGTCAGAGGAACACACAGGTCACTGCTGCCAGTGACGCTGTAGGATGAACACAGACATTGCCTTGTGTCTCTCATCCTTGCCAGTCAAGCCGAGTTTCATTTATCGATCTGCGGCAGGCTTCATGCCTAAAGCCTCGCTCTATCGGACCATGGGTGCACCCATCTCCAGTAGACCTCATCGACTATCTCCCATCACCTCCCACGTAACACACATTGATTTGTCCATGCCCTCGCCCCCGCCCCGCCCCGCCCAGCCCCAGCACCAGCCCCAGCCCCAGCCCCAGCCCCTGCCCAAGCCCAATCCCCAGCTTGAGCCCCCCCCGATTGGCCAGCCACTCCCTGTCAAACCATATAGCGCTCATGGCAGTGAAGCAGGTAGGAGGAATAGAGATATA
Source organism: Microtus pennsylvanicus (assembly GCF_037038515.1). Taxonomy (NCBI): domain Eukaryota; kingdom Metazoa; phylum Chordata; class Mammalia; order Rodentia; family Cricetidae; genus Microtus; species Microtus pennsylvanicus. The sequence goes on along the minus strand of NC_134590.1, from coordinate 195,446 downwards.
CAACTCCAACCTCTGAGCCTTGAGAGCAGGTCACTGAGTTCCTGAGTTTCATTCACAGATGTGTAGCAGGACATCTGCCTATGAGTCCCTACAGCCATATGCCAACTCCAGGAAACCCACACCCACCCACTCATTGATTGACACCAGTCCCCAAAGCCAGAAACTGCCTAGCACACATAAGGCCACCCATACCGGTGATTCAAATAAGACGACTGCTGATCTTCAGCTGTAACTCTGATCCTCATGATCCGTTCCTGTGGTTCATCCACTGATCTGTCGAGGGTATCTGCCGCTAATTCCCCCTCTCAAGCAGACTACTCCTCTCCAGTAGATGCAACCGATCTGCATCTGTCACTTACCAACTCTGAGTCACCGATTGCTCACAGATTCCAAATGCAAGAGGAACTCACTGGAGTGCACAGGCCACTCCTGCCAGTGAAGCAGATAGGCACCTTAAGGGTTTCTGCTTCTACCTCTGACCCTTGTGGTCCATTCCCCCATTCTCCTCCACTGTCCTGCAGTAGAATACTTTCCAGTGATGTAGATGTCCAGCCCTCATTTTCAAATGGGTCTGATCCTTGAGATCAAGTCCTCTCGTTCCATTCATAATCTGCATTAAAGCATGAGCTGCTGAGTCGTTTTATGCCTGACTTTGTGCTGCCATCTCCAAGAGATGCCAGATATCTTTACCCCTCAAGTACCTCCTCCAACTAACTGATCCGTCCCAGCTCATAAATCACCAGGTACTAACTGCCTGGGAACACATAGCCCACGTCAACACTGAAGCAGGTAGAATGAATGGAAACATAAACATATAAACCTCTAACTCTGATCTTCAAGATCTAGTTCCCTGTCTCTATCCTAAGATAGTCAGTGGAACACACAGGTCACTGCTGCCAGTGACGCTGTAGGATGAACACAGACATTGCCTTGTGTCTCTCATCCTTGCCAGTCAAGCCGAGTTTCATTTATCGATCTGCGGCAGGCTTCATGCCTAACGCCTCGCTCTATCGGACCATGGGTGCACCCATCTCCAGTAGACCTCATCGACTATCTCCCATCACCTCCCACGTAACACACATTGATTTGTCCATGCCCTCGCCCCGCCCCGCCCAGCCCCAGCCCCAGACCCAGCCCCAGCCCCAGCCCAAGCCCAAGCCTCCGCTCGAGCCCCCCAATTGGCCAGCCACTCCCTGTCAAACCATATAGCGCTCATGGCAGTGAAGCAGGTGGGAGGAATAGAGATATACAACTCCACCTCTGAGCCTTTAGAGCAGGTCACTGAGTTCCTGAGTTTCATTCACAGATGTGTCGCAGGACATCTGCCTATGAGTCCCTACAGCCATATGCCAACTCCAGGAAACCCACACCCAACCACTCATTGATTGACACCAGTCCCCAAAGCCAGAAACTGCCTAGCACACATAAGGCCACCCGTACCGGTGATTCAAATAAGACGACTGCTGATCTTCAGCTGTAACTCTGATCCTCATGATCCGTTCCTGTGGTTCATCCACTGATCTGTCGAGGGTATCTGCCGCTAATTCCATCTCTCAAGCAGACTACTCCTCTCCAGTAGATCCAACCGATCTGCATCTGTCACTTACCAACTCTGAGTCACCGATTGCTCACAGATTCCGAATGCAAGAGGAACTCACTGGAGTGCACAGGCCACTCCTGCCAGTGAAGCAGATAGGCACCTTAAGGGTTTCTGTGTCTACCTCTGACCCTTGTGGTCCATTCCCCCATTCTCCTCCACTGTCCTGCAGTAGAATACTTGCCAGTGATGGAGTTGTCCAGCCCTCATTTTCAAATGGGTCTGATGCTTGAGATCAAGTCCTCTCGTTCCATTCATAGTCTACATTAAAGCATGAGCTGCTGAGTCGTTTTATGACTGACTTTGTGCTGCCATCTCCAAGAGATGCCAGATATCTTTACCCCTCAAATACCTCCTCCAACTAACTGATCCGTCCCAGCTCATAAATCACCAGGTACTAACTGCCTGGGAACACATAGCCCACGTCAACACTGAAGCAGGTAGAATGAATGGAAACATAAACATATAAACCTCTAACTCTGATCTTCAAGATCTAGTTCCCTGTCTCTATCCTAAGATAGTCAGTGGAACACACAGGTCACTGCTGCCAGTGACACTGTAGGATGAACACAGACATTGCCTTGTGTCTCTCATCCTTGCCAGTCAAGCCGAGTTTCATTTATCGATCTGCGGCAGGCTTCATGCCTAACGCCTCGCTCTATCGGACCATGGGTGCACCCATCTCCAGTAGACCTCATCGACTATCTCCCATCACCTCCCACGTAACACACATTGATTTGTCCATGCCTTCGCCCCCGCCCAGCCCCAGCCCCAGCTCAGCCCCAGCCCAAGCCTCCGCTCGAGCCCCCCAATTGGCCAGCCACTCCCTGTCAAACCATATAGCGCTCATGGCAGTGAAGCAGGTAGGAGGAATAGAGATATACAACTCCACCTCTGAGCCTTGAGAGCAAGTCACTGAGTTCCTGAGTTTCATTCACAGATGTGTAGCAGGACATCTGACTATGAGTCCCTACAGCCATATGCCAACTCCAGGAAACCCACACCCAACCACTCATTGATTGACACCAGTCCCCAAAGCCAGAAACTGCCTAGCACACATAAGGCCACCCATACCGGTGATTCAAATAAGACGACTGCTGATCTTCAGCTGTAACTCTGATCCTCATGATCCGTTCCTGTGGTTCATCCACTGATCTGTCGAGGGTATCTGCCGCTAATTCCCCCTCTCAAGCAGACTACTCCTCTCCAGTAGATGCAACCGATCTGCATCTGTCACTTACCAACTCTGAGTCACCGATTGCTCACAGATTCCGAATGCAAGAGGAACTCACTGGAGTGCACAGGCCACTCCTGCCAGTGAAGCAGATAGGCACCTTAAGGGTTTCTGCTTCTACCTCTGACCCTTGGGGTCCATTCCCCCATTCTCCTCCACTGTCCTGCAGTAGAATACTTGCCAGTGATGGAGATGTCCAGCCCTCATTTTCAAATGGGTCTGATGCTTGAGATCAAGTCCTCTCGTTCCATTCATAATCTGCATTAAAGCATGAGCTCTGAGTCATTTTATGACTGACTTTGTGCTGCCATCTCCAAGAGATGCCAGATATCTTTACCCCTCAAGTACCTCCTCCAACTAACTGATCCGTCCCAGCTCATAAATCACCAGGTACTAACTGCCTGGGAACACATAGCCCACGTCAACACTGAAGCAGGTAGAATGAATGGAAACATAAACATATAAACCTCTAACTCTGATCTTCAAGATCTAGTTCCCTGTCTCTATCCTAAGATAGTCAGTGGAACACACAGGTCACTGCTGCCAGTGACGCTGTAGGATGAACACAGACATTGCCTTGTGTCTCTCATCCTTGCCAGTCAAGCCGAGTTTCATTTATCGATCTGCAGCAGGCTTCATGCCTAACGCCTCGCTCTATGGGACCATGGGTGCACCCATCTCCAGAAGACCTCATCGACTATCTCCCATCACCTCCCACGTAACACACATTGATTTGTCCATGCCCTCGCCCCCGCCCCGCCCCGCCCAGCCCCAGCCCCAGCCCCAGCCCCAGCCCCAGCCCCTGCCCAAGCCCAAGCCCCAGCTTGAGCCCCCTCGATTGGCCAGCCACTCCCTGTCAAACCATATAGCGCTCATGGCAGTGAAGCAGGTAGGAGGAATAGAGATATACAACTCCAACCTCTGAGCCTTGAGAGCAGGTCACTGAGTTCCTGAGTTTCATTCACAGATGTGTAGCAGGACATCTGCCTATGAGTCCCTACAGCCATATGCCAACTCCAGGAAACCCACACCCACCCACTCATTGATTGACACCAGTCCCCAAAGCCAGAAACTGCCTAGCACACATAAGGCCACCCATACCGGTGATTCAAATAAGACGAGTGCTGATCTTCAGCTGTAACTCTGATCCTCATGATCCGTTCCTGTGGTTCATCCACTGATCTGTCGAGGGTATCTGTCGCTAATTCCCCGTCTCAAGCAGACTACTCCTCTCCAGTAGATGCAACCGATCTGCATCTGTCACTTACCAACTCTGAGTCACCGATTGCTCACAGATTCCAAATGCAAGAGGAACTCACTGGAGTGCACAGGCCACTCCTGCCAGTGAAGCAGATAGGCACCTTAAGGGTTTCTGCTTCTACCTCTGACCCTTGTGGTCCATTCCCCCATTCTCCTCCACTGTCCTGCAGTAGAATACTTTCCAGTGATGGAGATGTCCAGCCCTCATTTTCAAATGGGTCTGATCCTTGAGATCAAGTCCTCTCGTTCCATTCATAATCTGCATTAAAGCATGAGCTGCTGAGTCGTTTTATGACTGACTTTGTGCTGCCATCTCCAAGAGATGCCAGATATCTTTACCCCTCAAGTACCTCCTCCAACTAACTGATCCGTCCCAGCTCATAAATCACCAGGTACTAACTGCCTGGGAACACATAGCCCACGTCAACACTGAAGCAGGTAGAATGAATGGAAACATAAACATATAAACCTCTAACTCTGATCTTCAAGATCTAGTTCCCTGTCTCTATCCTAAGATAGTCAGTGGAACACACAGGTCACTGCTGCCAGTGACGCTGTAGGATGAACACAGACATTGGCTTGTGTCTCTCATCCTTGCCAGTCAAGCCGAGTTTCATTTATCGATCTGCGGCAGGCTTCATGCCTAACGCCTCGCTCTATCGGACCATGGGTGCACCCATCTCCAGTAGACCTCATCGACTATCTCCCATCACCTCCCACGTAACACACATTGATTTGTCCATGCCCCCGCCCCGCCCCGCCCCGCCAAGCCCCAGCCCCAGCCCCAACCCAAGCCCAAGCCCCAGCTTGAGCCCCCCCGATTGGCCAGCCACTCCCTGTCAAACCATATAGCGCTCATGGCAGTGAAGCAGGTAGGAGGAATAGAGATATACAACTCCAACCTCTGAGCCTTGAGAGCAGGTCACTGAGTTCCTGAGTTTCATTCACAGATGTGTAGCAGGACATCTGCCTATGAGTCCCTACAGCCATATGCCAACTCCAGGAAACCCACACCCACCCACTCATTGATTGACACCAGTCCCCAAAGCCAGAAACTGCCTAGCACACATAAGGCCACCCATACTGGTGATTCAAATAAGACGACTGCTGATCTTCAGCTGTAACTCTGATCCTCATGATCCGTTCCTGTGGTTCATCCACTGATCTGTCGAGGGTATCTGCTGCTAATTCCCCCTCTCAAGCAGACTACTCCTCTCCAGTAGATGCAACCGATCTGCATCTGTCACTTACCAACTCTGAGTCACCGATTGCTCACAGATTCCAAATGCAAGAGGAACTCACTGGAGTGCACAGGCCACTCCTGCCAGTGAAGCAGATAGGCACCTTAAGGGTTTCTGCTTCTACCTCTGACCCTTGTGGTCCATTCCCCCATTCTCCTCCACTGTCCTGCAGTAGAATACTTGCCAGTGATGGAGATGTCCAGCCCTCATTTTCAAATGGGTCTGATCCTTGAGATCAAGTCCTCTCGTTCCATTCATAATCTGCATTAAAGCATGAGCTGCTGAGTCGTTTTATGACTGACTTTGTGCTGCCATCTCCAAGAGATGCCAGATATCTTTACCCCTCAAGTACCTCCTCCAACTAACTGATCCGTCCCAGCTCATAAATCACCAGGTACTAACTGCCTGGGAACACATAGCCCACGTCAACACTGAAGCAGGTAGAATGAATGGAAACATAAACATATAAACCTCTAACTCTGATCTTCAAGATCTAGTTCCCTGTCTCTATCCTAAGATAGTCAGTGGAACACACAGGTCACTGCTGCCAGTGACGCTGTAGGATGAACACAGACATTGGCTTGTGTCTCTCATCCTTGCCAGTCAAGCCGAGTTTCATTTATCGATCTGCGGCAGGCTTCATGCCTAACGCCTCGCTCTATCGGACCATGGGTGCACCCATCTCCAGTAGACCTCATCGACTATCTCCCATCACCTCCCACGTAACACACATTGATTTGTCCATGCCCCCGCCCCGCCCCGCCCCGCCAAGCCCCAGCCCCAGCCCCAACCCAAGCCCAAGCCCCAGCTTGAGCCCCCCCGATTGGCCAGCCACTCCCTGTCAAACCATATAGCGCTCATGGCAGTGAAGCAGGTAGGAGGAATAGAGATATACAACTCCAACCTCTGAGCCTTGAGAGCAGGTCACTGAGTTCCTGAGTTTCATTCACAGATGTGTAGCAGGACATCTGCCTATGAGTCCCTACAGCCATATGCCAACTCCAGGAAACCCACACCCACCCACTCATTGATTGACACCAGTCCCCAAAGCCAGAAACTGCCTAGCACACATAAGGCCACCCATACTGGTGATTCAAATAAGACGACTGCTGATCTTCAGCTGTAACTCTGATCCTCATGATCCGTTCCTGTGGTTCATCCACTGATCTGTCGAGGGTATCTGCTGCTAATTCCCCCTCTCAAGCAGACTACTCCTCTCCAGTAGATGCAACCGATCTGCATCTGTCACTTACCAACTCTGAGTCACCGATTGCTCACAGATTCCAAATGCAAGAGGAACTCACTGGAGTGCACAGGCCACTCCTGCCAGTGAAGCAGATAGGCACCTTAAGGGTTTCTGCTTCTACCTCTGACCCTTGTGGTCCATTCCCCCATTCTCCTCCACTGTCCTGCAGTAGAATACTTGCCAGTGATGGAGATGTCCAGCCCTCATTTTCAAATGGGTCTGATCCTTGAGATCAAGTCCTCTCGTTCCATTCATAATCTGCATTAAAGCATGAGCTGCTGAGTCGTTTTATGACTGACTTTGTGCTGCCATCTCCAAGAGATGCCAGATATCTTTACCCCTCAAGTACCTCCTCCAACTAACTGATCCGTCCCAGCTCATAAATCACCAGGTACTAACTGCCTGGGAACACATAGCCCACGTCAACACTGAAGCGGGTAGAATGAATGGAAACATAAACATATAAACCTCTAACTCTGATCTTCAAGATCTAGTTCCCTGTCTCTATCCTAAGATAGTCAGTGGAACACACAGGTCACTGCTGCCAGTGACGCTGTAGGATGAACACAGACATTGCCTTGTGTCTCTCATCCTTGCCAGTCAAGCCGAGTTTCATTTATCGATCTGCGGCAGGCTTCATGCCTAACGCCTCGCTCTATCGGACCATGGGTGCACCCATCTCCAGTAGACCTCATCGATTATCTCCCATCACCTCCCACGTAACACACATTGATTTGTCCATGCCCTCGCCCCCGCCCCGCCCCACCCTGCCTAGCCACAGCCCCAGCCCCAGCCCCAGCCACAGCCCCAGCCCAAGCCCCCGCTCGAGTCCCCCCGATTGGCCAGCCACTCCCTGTCAAACCATATAGCGCTCATGGCAGTGAAGCAGGTAGGAGGAATAGAGATATACAACTCCACCTCTGAGCCTTTAGAGCAGGTCACTGAGTTCCTGAGTTTCATTCACAGATGTGTCGCAGGACATCTGCCTATGAGTCCCTACAGCCATAAGCCAACTCCAGGAAACCCACACCCAACCACTCATTGATTGACACCAGTCCCCAAAGCCAGAAACTGCCTAGCACACATAAGGCCACCCATACCGGTGATTCAAATAAGACGACTGCTGATCTTCAGCTGTAACTCTGATCCTCATGATCCGTTCCTGTGGTTCATCCACTGATCTGTCGAGGGTATCTGCCGCTAATTCCACCTCTCAAGCAGACTACTCCTCTCCAGTAGATGCAACCGATCTGCATCTGTCACTTACCAACTCTGAGTCACCAATTGCTCACAGATTCCGAATGCAAGAGGAACTCACTGGAGTGCACAGGCCACTCCTGCCAGTGAAGCAGATAGGCACCTTAAGGGTTTCTGCTTCTACCTCTGACCCTTGTGGTCCATTCCCCCATTCTCCTCCACTGTCCTGCAGTAGAATACTTGCCAGTGATTGAGATGTCCAGCTCTCATTTTCAAATGGGTCTGATCCTTGAGATCAAGTCCTCTCGTTCCATTCATAATCTGCATTAAAGCATGAGCTGCTGAGTCGTTTTATGACTGACTTTGTGCTGCCATCTCCAAGAGATGCCAGATACCTTTACCCCTCAAATACCTCCTCCAAATAACTGATCCGTCCCAGCTCATAAATCACCAGATACTAACTGCCTGGGAACGCATAGCCCACGTCAACACTGAAGCAGGTAGCATGAATGGAAACATAAACATATAAACCTCTAACTCTGATCTTCAAGATCTAGTTCCCTGTCTCTATCCTAAGATAGTCAGTGGAACACACAGGTCACTGCTGCCAGTGACGCTGTAGGATGAACACAGACATTGCCTTGTGTCTCTCATCCTTGCCAGTCAAGCCGAGTTTCATTTATCGATCTGCGGCAGGCTTCATGCCTAACGCCTTGCTCTATCGGACCATGGGTGCACCCATCTCCAGTAGACCTCATCGACTATCTCCCATCACCTCCCACGTAACACACATTGATTTGTCCATGCCCTCGCCCCGCCCCGCCCAGCCCCAGCCCCAGCCCCAGCCCAAGCCCAAGCCCAAGCCCCCGCTTGAGCCCCCCAATTGGCCAGCCACTTCCTGTCAAACCATATAGCGCTCATGGCAGTGAAGCAGGTAGGAGGAATAGAGATATACAACTCCACCTCTGAGCCTTTAGAGCAGGTCACTGAGTTCCTGAGTTTCATTCACAGATGTGTCGCAGGACATCTGCCTATGAGTCCCTACAGCCATATGCCAACTCCAGGAAACCCACACCCAACCACTCATTGATTGACACCAGTCCCCAAAGCCAGAAACTGCCTAGCACACATAAGGCCACCCGTACCGGTGATTCAAATAAGACGACTGCTGATCTTCAGCTGTAACTCTGATCCTCATGATCCGTTCCTGTGGTTCATCCACTGATCTGTCGAGGGTATCTGTCGCTAATTCCCCGTCTCAAGCAGACTACTCCTCTCCAGTAGATGCAACCGATCTGCATCTGTCACTTACCAACTCTGAGTCACCGATTGCTCACAGATTCCGAATGCAAGAGGAACTCACTGGAGTGCACAGGCCACTCCTGCCAGTGAAGCAGATAGGCACCTTAAGGGTTTCTGCTTCTACCTCTGACCCTTGGGGTCCATTCCCCCATTCTCCTCCACTGTCCTGCAGTAGAATACTTGCCAGTGATGGAGATGTCCAGCCCTCATTTTCAAATGGGTCTAATGCTTGAGATCAAGTCCTCTCGTTCCATTCATAATCTGCATTAAAGCATGAGCTGCTGAGTCGTTTTATGACTGACTTTGTGCTGCCATCTCCAAGAGATGCCAGATATCTTTACCCCTCAAGTACCTCCTCCAACTAACTGATCCGTCCCAGCTCATAAATCACCAGGTACTAACTGCCTGGAACACATAGCCCACGTCAACACTGAAGCAGGTAGAATGAATGGAAACATAAACATATAAACCTCTAACTCTGATCTTCAAGATCTAGTTCCCTGTCTCTATCCTAAGATAATCAGTGGAACACACAGGTCACTGCTGCCAGTGACACTGTAGGATGAACACAGACATTGCCTTGTGTCTCTCATCCTTGCCAGTCAAGCCGAGTTTCATTTATCGATCTGCGGCAGGCTTCATGCCTAACGCCTCGCTCTATGGGACCATGGGTGCACCCATCTCCAGTAGACCTCATGGACTATCTCCCATCACATCCCACGTAACACACATTGATTTGTCCATGCCCTCGCCCCCGCCCCGCCCCGCCCAGCCCCAGCCCCAGCCCCAGCCCCAGCCCCAGCCCCTGCTCAAGCCCAAGCCCCAGCTTGAGCCCCCCCGATTGGCCAGCCACTCCCTGTCAAACCATATAGCGCTCATGGCAGTGAAGCAGGTAGGAGGAATAGAGATATACAACTCCAACCTCTGAGCCTTGAGAGCAGGTCACTGAGTTCCTGAGTTTCATTCACAGATGTGTAGCAGGACATCTGCCTATGAGTCCCTACAGCCATATGCCAACTCCAGGAAACCCACACCCACCCACTCATTGATTGACACCAGTCCCCAAAGCCAGAAACTGCCTAGCACACATAAGGCCACCCATACCGGTGATTCAAATAAGACGACTGCTGATCTTCAGCTGTAACTCTGATCCTCATGATCCGTTCCTGTGGTTCATCCACTGATCTGTCGAGGGTATCTGTCGCTAATTCCCCGTCTCAAGCAGACTACTCCTCTCCAGTAGATGCAACCGATCTGCATCTGTCACTTACCAACTCTGAGTCACCGATTGCTCACAGATTGCAAATGCAAGAGGAACTCACTGGAGTGCACAGGCCACTCCTGCCAGTGAAGCAGATAGGCACCTTAAGGGTTTCTGCTTCTACCTCTGACCCTTGTGGTCCATTCCCCCATTCTCCTCCACTGTCCTGCAGTAGAATACTTTCCAGTGATGGAGATGTCCAGCCCTCATTTTCAAATGGGTCTGATCCTTGAGATCAAGTCCTCTCGTTCCATTCATAATCTGCATTAAAGCATGAGCTGCTGAGTCGTTTTATGACTGACTTTGTGCTGCCATCTCCAAGAGATGCCAGATATCTTTACCCCTCAAGTACCTCCTCCAACTAACTGATCCGTCCCAGCTCATAAATCACCAGGTACTAACTGCCTGGGAACACATAGCCCACGTCAACACTGAAGCAGGTAGAATGAATGGAAACATAAACATATAAACCTCTAACTCTGATCTTCAAGATCTAGTTCCCTGTCTCTATCCTAAGATAGTCAGTGGAACACACAGTTCACTGCTGCCAGTGACGCTGTAGGATGAACACAGACATTGGCTTGTGTCTCTCATCCTTGCCAGTCAAGCCGAGTTTCATTTATCGATCTGCGGCAGGCTTCATGCCTAACGCCTCGCTCTATCGGACCATGGGTGCACCCATCTCCAGTAGACCTCATCGACTATCTCCCATCACCTCCCACGTAACACACATTGATTTGTCCATGCCCTCGCCCCCGCCCCGCCCCGCCAAGCCCCAGCCCCAGCCCCAGCCCAAGCCCAAGCCCCAGCTTGAGCCCCCCCGATTGGCCAGCCACTCCCTGTCAAACCATATAGCGCTCATGGCAGTGAAGCAGGTAGGAGGAATAGAGATATACAACTCCAACCTCTGAGCCTTGAGAGCAGGTCACTGAGTTCCTGAGTTTCATTCACAGATGTGTAGCAGGACATCTGCCTATGAGTCCCTACAGCCATATGCCAACTCCAGGAAACCCACACCCACCCACTCATTGATTGACACCAGTCCCCAAAGCCAGAAACTGCCTAGCACACATAAGGCCACCCATACTGGTGATTCAAATAAGACGACTGCTGATCTTCAGCTGTAACTCTGATCCTCATGATCCGTTCCTGTGGTTCATCCACTGATCTGTCGAGGGTATCTGCTGCTAATTCCCCCTCTCAAGCAGACTACTCCTCTCCAGTAGATGCAACCGATCTGCATCTGTCACTTACCAACTCTGAGTCACCGATTGCTCACAGATTCCAAATGCAAGAGGAACTCACTGGAGTGCACAGGCCACTCCTGCCAGTGAAGCAGATAGGCACCTTAAGGGTTTCTGCTTCTACCTCTGACCCTTGTGGTCCATTCCCCCATTCTCCTCCACTGTCCTGCAGTAGAATACTTGCCAGTGATGGAGATGTCCAGCCCTCATTTTCAAATGGGTCTGATCCTTGAGATCAAGTCCTCTCGTTCCATTCATAATCTGCATTAAAGCATGAGCTGCTGAGTCGTTTTATGACTGACTTTGTGCTGCCATCTCCAAGAGATGCCAGATATCTTTACCCCTCAAATACCTCCTCCAACTAACTGATCCGTCCCAGCTCATAAATCACCAGGTACTAACTGCCTGGGAACACATAGCCCACGTCAACACTGAAGCAGGTAGAATGAATGGAAACATAAACATATAAACCTCTAACTCTGATCTTCAAGATCTAGTTCCCTGTCTCTATCCTAAGATAGTCAGTGGAACACACAGGTCACTGCTGCCAGTGACGCTGTAGGATGAACACAGACATTGCCTTGTGTCTCTCATTCTTGCCAGTCAAGCCGAGTTTCATTTATCGATCTGCGGCAGGCTTCATGCCTAACGCCTCGCTCTATCGGACCATGGGTGCACCCATCTCCAGTAGACCTCATCGACTATCTCCCATCACCTCCCACGTAACACACATTGATTTGTCCATGCCCTCGCCCCCGCCCCGTCCCACCCTGCCTAGCCACAGCCCCAGCCCCAGCCCCAGCCACAGCCCCAGCCCAAGCCCCCGCTCCAGTCCCCCCGATTGGCCAGCCACTCCCTGTCAAACCATATAGCGCTCATGGCAGTGAAGCAGGTAGGAGGAATAGAGATATACAACTCCACCTCTGAGCCTTTAGAGCAGGTCACTGAGTTCCTGAGTTTCATTCACAGATGTGTCGCAGGACATCTGCCTATGAGTCCCTACAGCCATATGCCAACTCCAGGAAACCCACACCCACCCACTCATTGATTGACACCAGTCCCCAAAGCCAGAAACTGCCTAGCACACATAAGGCCACCCATACCGGTGATTCAAATAAGACGACTGCTGATCTTCAGCTGTAACTCTGATCCTCATGATCCGTTCCTGTGGTTCATCCACTGATCTGTCGAGGGTATCTGCCGCTAATTCCACCTCTCAAGCAGACTACTCCTCTCCAGTAGATGCAACCGATCTGCATCTGTCACTTACCAACTCTGAGTCACCGATTGCTCACAGATTCCGAATGCAAGAGGAACTCACTGGAGTGCACAGGCCACTCCTGCCAGTGAAGCAGATAGGCACCTTAAGGGTTTCTGCTTCTACCTCTGACCCTTGTGGTCCATTCCCCCATTCTCCTCCACTGTCCTGCAGTAGAATACTTGCCAGTGATTGAGATGTCCAGCCCTCATTTTCAAATGGGTCTGATCCTTGAGATCAAGTCCTCTCGTTCCATTCATAATCTGCATTAAAGCATGAGCTGCTGAGTCGTTTTATGACTGACTTTGTGCTGCCATCTCCAAGAGATGCCAGATATCTTTACCCCTCAAGTACCTCCTCCAACTAACTGATCCGTCCCAGCTCATAAATCACCAGGTACTAACTGCCTGGGAACACATAGCCCACGTCAACACTGAAGCAGGTAGAATGAATGGAAACATAAACATATAAACCTCTAACTCTGATCTTCAAGATCTAGTTCCCTGTCTCTATCCTAAGATAGTCAGAGGAACACACAGGTCACTGCTGCCAGTGACGCTGTAGGATGAACACAGACATTGCCTTGTGTCTCTCATCCTTGCCAGTCAAGCCGAGTTTCATTTATCGATCTGCGGCAGGCTTCATGCCTAAAGCCTCGCTCTATCGGACCATGGGTGCACCCATCTCCAGTAGACCTCATCGACTATCTCCCATCACCTCCCACGTAACACACATTGATTTGTCCATGCCCTCGCCCCCGCCCCGCCCCGCCCAGCCCCAGCACCAGCCCCAGCCCCAGCCCCAGCCCAAGCCCAAGCCCAAGCCCCCGCTTGAGCCCCCCAATTGGCCAGCCACTTCCTGTCAAACCATATAGCGCTCATGGCAGTGAAGCAGGTAGGAGGAATAGAGATATACAACTCCACCTCTGAGCCTTTAGAGCAGGTCACTGAGTTCCTGAGTTTCATTCACAGATGTGTCGCAGGACATCTGCCTATGAGTCCCTACAGCCATATGCCAACTCCAGGAAACCCACACCCAACCACTCATTGATTGACACCAGTCCCCAAAGCCAGAAACTGCCTAGCACACATAAGGCCACCCGTACCGGTGATTCAAATAAGACGACTGCTGATCTTCAGCTGTAACTCTGATCCTCATGATCCGTTCCTGTGGTTCATCCACTGATCTGTCGAGGGTATCTGTCGCTAATTCCCCGTCTCAAGCAGACTACTCCTCTCCAGTAGATGCAACCGATCTGCATCTGTCACTTACCAACTCTGAGTCACCGATTGCTCACAGATTCCGAATGCAAGAGGAACTCACTGGAGTGCACAGGCCACTCCTGCCAGTGAAGCAGATAGGCACCTTAAGGGTTTCTGCTTCTACCTCTGACCCTTGTGGTCCATTCCCCCATTCTCCTCCACTGTCCTGCAGTAGAATACTTGCCAGTGATGGAGATGTCCAGCCCTCATTTTCAAATGGGTCTGATGCTTGAGATCAAGTCCTCTCGTTCCATTCATAATCTGCATTAAAGCATGAGCTCTGAGTCATTTTATGACTGACTTTGTGCTGCCATCTCCAAGAGATGCCAGATATCTTTACCCCTCAAGTACCTCCTCCAACTAACTGATCCGTCCCAGCTCATAAATCACCAGGTACTAACTGCCTGGGAACACATAGCCCACGTCAACACTGAAGCAGGTAGAATGAATGGAAACATAAACATATAAACCTCTAACTCTGATCTTCAAGATCTAGTTCCCTGTCTCTATCCTAAGATAGTCAGTGGAACACACAGGTCACTGCTGCCAGTGACGCTGTAGGATGAACACAGACATTGCCTTGTGTCTCTCATCCTTGCCAGTCAAGCCGAGTTTCATTTATCGATCTGCGGCAGGCTTCATGCCTAACGCCTCGCTCTATGGGACCATGGGTGCACCCTGCTCCAGAAGACCTCATCGACTATCTCCCATCACCTCCCACGTAACACACATTGATTTGTCCATGCCCTCGCCCCCGCCCCGCCCAGCCCCAGCCCCAGCCCCAGCCCCAGCCCCAGCCCCTGCCCAAGCCCAAGCCCCAGCTTGAGCCCCCTCGATTGGCCAGCCACTCCCTGTCAAACCATATAGCGCTCATGGCAGTGAAGCAGGTAGGAGGAATAGAGATATACAACTCCAACCTGTGAGCCTTGAGAGCAGGTCACTGAGTTCCTGAGTTTCATTCACAGATGTGTAGCAGGACATCTGCCTATGAGTCCCTACAGCCATATGCCAACTCCAGGAAACCCACACCCACCCACTCATTGATTGACACCAGTCCCCAAAGCCAGAAACTGCCTAGCACACATAAGGCCACCCATACCGGTGATTCAAATAAGACGACTGCTGATCTTCAGCTGTAACTCTGATCCTCATGATCCGTTCCTGTGGTTCATCCACTGATCTGTCGAGGGTATCTGTCGCTAATTCCCCGTCTCAAGCAGACTACTCCTCTCCAGTAGATGCAACCGATCTGCATCTGTCACTTACCAACTCTGAGTCACCGATTGCTCACAGATTCCAAATGCAAGAGGAACTCACTGGAGTGCACAGGCCACTCCTGCCAGTGAAGCAGATAGGCACCTTAAGGGTTTCTGCTTCTACCTCTGACCCTTGTGGTCCATTCCCCCATTCTCGTCCACTGTCCTGCAGTAGAATACTTTCCAGTGATGTAGATGTCCAGCCCTCATTTTCAAATGGGTCTGATCCTTGAGATCAAGTCCTCTCGTTCCATTCATAATCTGCATTAAAGCATGAGCTGCTGAGTCGTTTTATGACTGACTTTGTGCTGCCATCTCCAAGAGATGCCAGATATCTTTACCCCTCAAGTACCTCCTCCAACTAACTGATCCGTCCCAGCTCATAAATCACCAGGTACTAACTGCCTGGGAACACATAGCCCACGTCAACACTGAAGCAGGTAGAATGAATGGAAACATAAACATATAAACCTCTAACTCTGATCTTCAAGATCTAGTTCCCTGTCTCTATCCTAAGATAGTCAGTGGAACACACAGGTCACTGCTGCCAGTGACGCTGTAGGATGAACACAGACATTGGCTTGTGTCTCTCATCCTTGCCAGTCAAGCCGAGTTTCATTTATCGATCTGCGGCAGGCTTCATGCCTAACGCCTCGCTCTATCGGACCATGGGTGCACCCATCTCCAGTAGACCTCATCGACTATCTCCCATCACCTCCCACGTAACACACATTGATTTGTCCATGCCCCCGCCCCGCCCCGCCCCGCCAAGCCCCAGCCCCAGCCCCAACCCAAGCCCAAGCCCCAGCTTGAGCCCCCCCGATTGGCCAGCCACTCCCTGTCAAACCATATAGCGCTCATGGCAGTGAAGCAGGTAGGAGGAATAGAGATATACAACTCCAACCTCTGAGCCTTGAGAGCAGGTCACTGAGTTCCTGAGTTTCATTCACAGATGTGTAGCAGGACATCTGCCTATGAGTCCCTACAGCCATATGCCAACTCCAGGAAACCCACACCCACCCACTCATTGATTGACACCAGTCCCCAAAGCCAGAAACTGCCTAGCACACATAAGGCCACCCATACTGGTGATTCAAATAAGACGACTGCTGATCTTCAGCTGTAACTCTGATCCTCATGATCCGTTCCTGTGGTTCATCCACTGATCTGTCGAGGGTATCTGCTGCTAATTCCCCCTCTCAAGCAGACTACTCCTCTCCAGTAGATGCAACCGATCTGCATCTGTCACTTACCAACTCTGAGTCACCGATTGCTCACAGATTCCAAATGCAAGAGGAACTCACTGGAGTGCACAGGCCACTCCTGCCAGTGAAGCAGATAGGCACCTTAAGGGTTTCTGCTTCTACCTCTGACCCTTGTGGTCCATTCCCCCATTCTCCTCCACTGTCCTGCAGTAGAATACTTGCCAGTGATGGAGATGTCCAGCCCTCATTTTCAAATGGGTCTGATCCTTGAGATCAAGTCCTCTCGTTCCATTCATAATCTGCATTAAAGCATGAGCTGCTGAGTCGTTTTATGACTGACTTTGTGCTGCCATCTCCAAGAGATGCCAGATATCTTTACCCCTCAAGTACCTCCTCCAACTAACTGATCCGTCCCAGCTCATAAATCACCAGGTACTAACTGCCTGGGAACACATAGCCCACGTCAACACTGAAGCAGGTAGAATGAATGGAAACATAAACATATAAACCTCTAACTCTGATCTTCAAGATCTAGTTCCCTGTCTCTATCCTAAGATAGTCAGTGGAACACACAGGTCACTGCTGCCAGTGACGCTGTAGGATGAACACAGACATTGCCTTGTGTCTCTCATCCTTGCCAGTCAAGCCGAGTTTCATTTATCGATCTGCGGCAGGCTTCATGCCTAACGCCTCGCTCTATCGGACCATGGGTGCACCCATCTCCAGTAGACCTCGTCGATTATCTCCCATCACCTCCCACGTAACACACATTGATTTGTCCATGCCCTCGCCCCCGCCCCGCCCCACCCTGCCTAGCCACAGCCCCAGCCCCAGCCCCAGCCACAGCCCCAGCCCAAGCCCCCGCTCGAGTCCCCCCGATTGGCCAGCCACTCCCTGTCAAACCATATAGCGCTCATGGCAGTGAAGCAGGTAGGAGGAATAGAGATATACAACTCCACCTCTGAGCCTTTAGAGCAGGTCACTGAGTTCCTGAGTTTCATTCACAGATGTGTCGCAGGACATCTGCCTATGAGTCCCTACAGCCATAAGCCAACTCCAGGAAACCCACACCCAACCACTCATTGATTGACACCAGTCCCCAAAGCCAGAAACTGCCTAGCACACATAAGGCCACCCATACCGGTGATTCAAATAAGACGACTGCTGATCTTCAGCTGTAACTCTGATCCTCATGATCCGTTCCTGTGGTTCATCCACTGATCTGTCGAGGGTATCTGCCGCTAATTCCACCTCTCAAGCAGACTACTCCTCTCCAGTAGATGCAACCGATCTGCATCTGTCACTTACCAACTCTGAGTCACCGATTGCTCACAGATTCCGAATGCAAGAGGAACTCACTGGAGTGCACAGGCCACTCCTGCCAGTGAAGCAGATAGGCACCTTAAGGGTTTCTGCTTCTACCTCTGACCCTTGTGGTCCATTCCCCCATTCTCCTCCACTGTCCTGCAGTAGAATACTTGCCAGTGATTGAGATGTCCAGCTCTCATTTTCAAATGGGTCTGATCCTTGAGATCAAGTCCTCTCGTTCCATTCATAATCTGCATTAAAGCATGAGCTGCTGAGTCGTTTTATGACTGACTTTGTGCTGCCATCTCCAAGAGATGCCAGATATCTTTACCCCTCAAATACCTCCTCCAAATAACTGATCCGTCCCAGCTCATAAATCACCAGATACTAACTGCCTGGGAACGCATAGCCCACGTCAACACTGAAGCAGGTAGCATGAATGGAAACATAAACATATAAACCTCTAACTCTGATCTTCAAGATCTAGTTCCCTGTCTCTATCCTAAGATAGTCAGTGGAACACACAGGTCACTGCTGCCAGTGACGCTGTAGGATGAACACAGACATTGCCTTGTGTCTCTCATCCTTGCCAGTCAAGCCGAGTTTCATTTATCGATCTGCGGCAGGCTTCATGCCTAACGCCTTGCTCTATCGGACCATGGGTGCACCCATCTCCAGTAGACCTCATCGACTATCTCCCATCACCTCCCACGTAACACACATTGATTTGTCCATGCCCTCGCCCCGCCCCGCCCAGCCCCAGCCCCAGCCCCAGCCCAAGCCCAAGCCCAAGCCCCCGCTTGAGCCCCCCAATTGGCCAGCCACTTCCTGTCAAACCATATAGCGCTCATGGCAGTGAAGCAGGTGGGAGGAATAGAGATATACAACTCCACCTCTGAGCCTTTAGAGCAGGTCACTGAGTTCCTGAGTTTCATTCACAGATGTGTCGCAGGACATCTGCCTATGAGTCCCTACAGCCATATGCCAACTCCAGGAAACCCACACCCAACCACTCATTGATTGACACCAGTCCCCAAAGCCAGAAACTGCCTAGCACACATAAGGCCACCCGTACCGGTGATTCAAATAAGACGACTGCTGATCTTCAGCTGTAACTCTGATCCTCATGATCCGTTCCTGTGGTTCATCCACTGATCTGTCGAGGGTATCTGTCGCTAATTCCCCGTCTCAAGCAGACTACTCCTCTCCAGTAGATGCAACCGATCTGCATCTGTCACTTACCAACTCTGAGTCACCGATTGCTCACAGATTCCGAATGCAAGAGGAACTCACTGGAGTGCACAGGCCACTCCTGCCAGTGAAGCAGATAGGCACCTTAAGGGTTTCTGCTTCTACCTCTGACCCTTGGGGTCCATTCCCCCATTCTCCTCCACTGTCCTGCAGTAGAATACTTGCCAGTGATGGAGATGTCCAGCCCTCATTTTCAAATGGGTCTGATGCTTGAGATCAAGTCCTCTCGTTCCATTCATAATCTGCATTAAAGCATGAGCTGCTGAGTCGTTTTATGACTGACTTTGTGCTGCCATCTCCAAGAGATGCCAGATATCTTTACCCCTCAAGTACCTCCTCCAACTAACTGATCCGTCCCAGCTCATAAATCACCAGGTACTAACTGCCTGGAACACATAGCCCACGTCAACACTGAAGCAGGTAGAATGAATGGAAACATAAACATATAAACCTCTAACTCTGATCTTCAAGATCTAGTTCCCTGTCTCTATCCTAAGATAATCAGTGGAACACACAGGTCACTGCTGCCAGTGACACTGTAGGATGAACACAGACATTGCCTTGTGTCTCTCATCCTTGCCAGTCAAGCCGAGTTTCATTTATCGATCTGCGGCAGGCTTCATGCCTAACACCTCGCTCTATCGGACCATGGGTGCACCCATCTCCAGTAGACCTCATCGACTATCTTCCATCACCTCCCACGTAACACACATTGATTTGTCCATGCCTTCGCCCCCGCCCAGCCCCAGCCCCAGCCCCAGCCCCAGCCCAAGCCTCCGCTCGAGCCCCCCAATTGGCCAGCCACTCCCTGTCAAACCATATAGCGCTCATGGCAGTGAAGCAGGTAGGAGGAATAGAGATATACAACTCCACCTCTGAGCCTTGAGAGCAAGTCACTGAGTTCCTGAGTTTCATTCACAGATGTGTAGCAGGACATCTGACTATGAGTCCCTACAGCCATATGCCAACTCCAGGAAACCCACACCCAACCACTCATTGATTGACACCAGTCCCCAAAGCCAGAAACTGCCTAGCACACATAAGGCCACCCATACCGGTGATTCAAATAAGACGACTGCTGATCTTCAGCTGTAACTCTGATCCTCATGATCCGTTCCTGTGGTTCATCCACTGATCTGTCGAGGGTATCTGCCGCTAATTCCCCCTCTCAAGCAGACTACTCCTCTCCAGTAGATGCAACCGATCTGCATCTGTCACTTACCAACTCTGAGTCACCGATTGCTCACAGATTCCGAATGCAAGAGGAACTCACTGGAGTGCACAGGCCACTCCTGCCAGTGAAGCAGATAGGCACCTTAAGGGTTTCTGCTTCTACCTCTGACCCTTGTGGTCCATTCCCCCATTCTCCTCCACTGTCCTGCAGTAGAATACTTGCCAGTGATGGAGATGTCCAGCCCTCATTTTCAAATGGGTCTGATGCTTGAGATCAAGTCCTCTCGTTCCATTCATAATCTGCATTAAAGCATGAGCTCTGAGTCATTTTATGACTGACTTTGTGCTGCCATCTCCAAGAGATGCCAGATATCTTTACCCCTCAAGTACCTCCTCCAACTAACTGATCCGTCCCAGCTCATAAATCACCAGGTACTAACTGCCTGGGAACACATAGCCCACGTCAACACTGAAGCAGGTAGAATGAATGGAAACATAAACATATAAACCTCTAACTCTGATCTTCAAGATCTAGTTCCCTGTCTCTATCCTAAGATAGTCAGTGGAACACACAGGTCACTGCTGCCAGTGACGCTGTAGGATGAACACAGACATTGCCTTGTGTCTCTCATCCTTGCCAGTCAAGCCGAGTTTCATTTATCGATCTGCGGCAGGCTTCATGCCTAACGCCTCGCTCTATGGGACCATGGGTGCACCCTGCTCCAGAAGACCTCATCGACTATCTCCCATCACCTCCCACGTAACACACATTGATTTGTCCATGCCCTCGCCCCCGCCCCGCCCAGCCCCAGCCCCAGCCCCAGCCCCAGCCCCAGCCCCTGCCCAAGCCCAAGCCCCAGCTTGAGCCCCCTCGATTGGCCAGCCACTCCCTGTCAAACCATATAGCGCTCATGGCAGTGAAGCAGGTAGGAGGAATAGAGATATACAACTCCAACCTGTGAGCCTTGAGAGCAGGTCACTGAGTTCCTGAGTTTCATTCACAGATGTGTAGCAGGACATCTGCCTATGAGTCCCTACAGCCATATGCCAACTCCAGGAAACCCACACCCACCCACTCATTGATTGACACCAGTCCCCAAAGCCAGAAACTGCCTAGCACACATAAGGCCACCCATACCGGTGATTCAAATAAGACGACTGCTGATCTTCAGCTGTAACTCTGATCCTCATGATCCGTTCCTGTGGTTCATCCACTGATCTGTCGAGGGTATCTGTCGCTAATTCCCCGTCTCAAGCAGACTACTCCTCTCCAGTAGATGCAACCGATCTGCATCTGTCACTTACCAACTCTGAGTCACCGATTGCTCACAGATTCCAAATGCAAGAGGAACTCACTGGAGTGCACAGGCCACTCCTGCCAGTGAAGCAGATAGGCACCTTAAGGGTTTCTGCTTCTACCTCTGACCCTTGTGGTCCATTCCCCCATTCTCGTCCACTGTCCTGCAGTAGAATACTTTCCAGTGATGTAGATGTCCAGCCCTCATTTTCAAATGGGTCTGATCCTTGAGATCAAGTCCTCTCGTTCCATTCATAATCTGCATTAAAGCATGAGCTGCTGAGTCGTTTTATGACTGACTTTGTGCTGCCATCTCCAAGAGATGCCAGATATCTTTACCCCTCAAGTACCTCCTCCAACTAACTGATCCGTCCCAGCTCATAAATCACCAGGTACTAACTGCCTGGGAACACATAGCCCACGTCAACACTGAAGCAGGTAGAATGAATGGAAACATAAACATATAAACCTCTAACTCTGATCTTCAAGATCTAGTTCCCTGTCTCTATCCTAAGATAGTCAGTGGAACACACAGGTCACTGCTGCCAGTGACGCTGTAGGATGAACACAGACATTGGCTTGTGTCTCTCATCCTTGCCAGTCAAGCCGAGTTTCATTTATCGATCTGCGGCAGGCTTCATGCCTAACGCCTCGCTCTATCGGACCATGGGTGCACCCATCTCCAGTAGACCTCATCGACTATCTCCCATCACCTCCCACGTAACACACATTGATTTGTCCATGCCCCCGCCCCGCCCCGCCCCGCCAAGCCCCAGCCCCAGCCCCAACCCAAGCCCAAGCCCCAGCTTGAGCCCCCCCGATTGGCCAGCCACTCCCTGTCAAACCATATAGCGCTCATGGCAGTGAAGCAGGTAGGAGGAATAGAGATATACAACTCCAACCTCTGAGCCTTGAGAGCAGGTCACTGAGTTCCTGAGTTTCATTCACAGATGTGTAGCAGGACATCTGCCTATGAGTCCCTACAGCCATATGCCAACTCCAGGAAACCCACACCCACCCACTCATTGATTGACACCAGTCCCCAAAGCCAGAAACTGCCTAGCACACATAAGGCCACCCATACTGGTGATTCAAATAAGACGACTGCTGATCTTCAGCTGTAACTCTGATCCTCATGATCCGTTCCTGTGGTTCATCCACTGATCTGTCGAGGGTATCTGCTGCTAATTCCCCCTCTCAAGCAGACTACTCCTCTCCAGTAGATGCAACCGATCTGCATCTGTCACTTACCAACTCTGAGTCACCGATTGCTCACAGATTCCAAATGCAAGAGGAACTCACTGGAGTGCACAGGCCACTCCTGCCAGTGAAGCAGATAGGCACCTTAAGGGTTTCTGCTTCTACCTCTGACCCTTGTGGTCCATTCCCCCATTCTCCTCCACTGTCCTGCAGTAGAATACTTGCCAGTGATGGAGATGTCCAGCCCTCATTTTCAAATGGGTCTGATCCTTGAGATCAAGTCCTCTCGTTCCATTCATAATCTGCATTAAAGCATGAGCTGCTGAGTCGTTTTATGACTGACTTTGTGCTGCCATCTCCAAGAGATGCCAGATATCTTTACCCCTCAAGTACCTCCTCCAACTAACTGATCCGTCCCAGCTCATAAATCACCAGGTACTAACTGCCTGGGAACACATAGCCCACGTCAACACTGAAGCGGGTAGAATGAATGGAAACATAAACATATAAACCTCTAACTCTGATCTTCAAGATCTAGTTCCCTGTCTCTATCCTAAGATAGTCAGTGGAACACACAGGTCACTGCTGCCAGTGACGCTGTAGGATGAACACAGACATTGCCTTGTGTCTCTCATCCTTGCCAGTCAAGCCGAGTTTCATTTATCGATCTGCGGCAGGCTTCATGCCTAACGCCTCGCTCTATCGGACCATGGGTGCACCCATCTCCAGTAGACCTCGTCGATTATCTCCCATCACCTCCCACGTAACACACATTGATTTGTCCATGCCCTCGCCCCCGCCCCGCCCCACCCTGCCTAGCCACAGCCCCAGCCCCAGCCCCAGCCACAGCCCCAGCCCAAGCCCCCGCTCGAGTCCCCCCGATTGGCCAGCCACTCCCTGTCAAACCATATAGCGCTCATGGCAGTGAAGCAGGTAGGAGGAATAGAGATATACAACTCCACCTCTGAGCCTTTAGAGCAGGTCACTGAGTTCCTGAGTTTCATTCACAGATGTGTCGCAGGACATCTGCCTATGAGTCCCTACAGCCATAAGCCAACTCCAGGAAACCCACACCCAACCACTCATTGATTGACACCAGTCCCCAAAGCCAGAAACTGCCTAGCACACATAAGGCCACCCATACCGGTGATTCAAATAAGACGACTGCTGATCTTCAGCAGTAACTCTGATCCTCATGATCCGTTCCTGTGGTTCATCCACTGATCTGTCGAGGGTATCTGCCGCTAATTCCACCTCTCAAGCAGACTACTCCTCTCCAGTAGATGCAACCGATCTGCATCTGTCACTTACCAACTCTGAGTCACCGATTGCTCACAGATTCCGAATGCAAGAGGAACTCACTGGAGTGCACAGGCCACTCCTGCCAGTGAAGCAGATAGGCACCTTAAGGGTTTCTGCTTCTACCTCTGACCCTTGTGGTCCATTCCCCCATTCTCCTCCACTGTCCTGCAGTAGAATACTTGCCAGTGATTGAGATGTCCAGCTCTCATTTTCAAATGGGTCTGATCCTTGAGATCAAGTCCTCTCGTTCCATTCATAATCTGCATTAAAGCATGAGCTGCTGAGTCGTTTTATGACTGACTTTGTGCTGCCATCTCCAAGAGATGCCAGATATCTTTACCCCTCAAATACCTCCTCCAAATAACTGATCCGTCCCAGCTCATAAATCACCAGATACTAACTGCCTGGGAACGCATAGCCCACGTCAACACTGAAGCAGGTAGCATGAATGGAAACATAAACATATAAACCTCTAACTCTGATCTTCAAGATCTAGTTCCCTGTCTCTATCCTAAGATAGTCAGTGGAACACACAGGTCACTGCTGCCAGTGACGCTGTAGGATGAACACAGACATTGCCTTGTGTCTCTCATCCTTGCCAGTCAAGCCGAGTTTCATTTATCGATCTGCGGCAGGCTTCATGCCTAACGCCTTGCTCTATCGGACCATGGGTGCACCCATCTCCAGTAGACCTCATCGACTATCTCCCATCACCTCCCACGTAACACACATTGATTTGTCCATGCCCTCGCCCCGCCCCGCCCAGCCCCAGCCCCAGCCCCAGCCCAAGCCCAAGCCCAAGCCCCCGCTTGAGCCCCCCAATTGGCCAGCCACTTCCTGTCAAACCATATAGCGCTCATGGCAGTGAAGCAGGTGGGAGGAATAGAGATATACAACTCCACCTCTGAGCCTTTAGAGCAGGTCACTGAGTTCCTGAGTTTCATTCACAGATGTGTCGCAGGACATCTGCCTATGAGTCCCTACAGCCATATGCCAACTCCAGGAAACCCACACCCAACCACTCATTGATTGACACCAGTCCCCAAAGCCAGAAACTGCCTAGCACACATAAGGCCACCCGTACCGGTGATTCAAATAAGACGACTGCTGATCTTCAGCTGTAACTCTGATCCTCATGATCCGTTCCTGTGGTTCATCCACTGATCTGTCGAGGGTATCTGTCGCTAATTCCCCGTCTCAAGCAGACTACTCCTCTCCAGTAGATGCAACCGATCTGCATCTGTCACTTACCAACTCTGAGTCACCGATTGCTCACAGATTCCGAATGCAAGAGGAACTCACTGGAGTGCACAGGCCACTCCTGCCAGTGAAGCAGATAGGCACCTTAAGGGTTTCTGCTTCTACCTCTGACCCTTGGGGTCCATTCCCCCATTCTCCTCCACTGTCCTGCAGTAGAATACTTGCCAGTGATGGAGATGTCCAGCCCTCATTTTCAAATGGGTCTGATGCTTGAGATCAAGTCCTCTCGTTCCATTCATAATCTGCATTAAAGCATGAGCTGCTGAGTCGTTTTATGACTGACTTTGTGCTGCCATCTCCAAGAGATGCCAGATATCTTTACCCCTCAAGTACCTCCTCCAACTAACTGATCCGTCCCAGCTCATAAATCACCAGGTACTAACTGCCTGGAACACATAGCCCACGTCAACACTGAAGCAGGTAGAATGAATGGAAACATAAACATATAAACCTCTAACTCTGATCTTCAAGATCTAGTTCCCTGTCTCTATCCTAAGATAATCAGTGGAACACACAGGTCACTGCTGCCAGTGACACTGTAGGATGAACACAGACATTGCCTTGTGTCTCTCATCCTTGCCAGTCAAGCCGAGTTTCATTTATCGATCTGCGGCAGGCTTCATGCCTAACGCCTCGATCTATGGGACCATGGGTGCACCCATCTCCAGTAGACCTCATGGACTATCTCCCATCACATCCCACGTAACACACATTGATTTGTCCATGCCCTCGCCCCCGCCCCGCCCCGCCCAGCCCCAGCCCCAGCCCCAGCCCCAGCCCCTGCTCAAGCCCAAGCCCCAGCTTGAGCCCCCCCGATTGGCCAGCCACTCCCTGTCAAACCATATAGCGCTCATGGCAGTGAAGCAGGTAGGAGGAATAGAGATATACAACTCCAACCTCTGAGCCTTGAGAGCAGGTCACTGAGTTCCTGAGTTTCATTCACAGATGTGTAGCAGGACATCTGCCTATGAGTCCCTACAGCCATATGCCAACTCCAGGAAACCCACACCCACCCACTCATTGATTGACACCAGTCCCCAAAGCCAGAAACTGCCTAGCACACATAAGGCCACCCATACTGGTGATTCAAATAAGACGACTGCTGATCTTCAGCTGTAACTCTGATCCTCATGATCCGTTCCTGTGGTTCATCCACTGATCTGTCGAGGGTATCTGCTGCTAATTCCCCCTCTCAAGCAGACTACTCCTCTCCAGTAGATGCAACCGATCTGCATCTGTCACTTACCAACTCTGAGTCACCGATTGCTCACAGATTCCAAATGCAAGAGGAACTCACTGGAGTGCACAGGCCACTCCTGCCAGTGAAGCAGATAGGCACCTTAAGGGTTTCTGCTTCTACCTCTGACCCTTGTGGTCCATTCCCCCATTCTCCTCCACTGTCCTGCAGTAGAATACTTGCCAGTGATGGAGATGTCCAGCCCTCATTTTCAAATGGGTCTGATCCTTGAGATCAAGTCCTCTCGTTCCATTCATAATCTGCATTAAAGCATGAGCTGCTGAGTCGTTTTATGACTGACTTTGTGCTGCCATCTCCAAGAGATGCCAGATATCTTTACCCCTCAAGTACCTCCTCCAACTAACTGATCCGTCCCAGCTCATAAATCACCAGGTACTAACTGCCTGGGAACACATAGCCCACGTCAACACTGAAGCGGGTAGAATGAATGGAAACATAAACATATAAACCTCTAACTCTGATCTTCAAGATCTAGTTCCCTGTCTCTATCCTAAGATAGTCAGTGGAACACACAGGTCACTGCTGCCAGTGACGCTGTAGGATGAACACAGACATTGCCTTGTGTCTCTCATCCTTGCCAGTCAAGCCGAGTTTCATTTATCGATCTGCGGCAGGCTTCATGCCTAACGCCTCGCTCTATCGGACCATGGGTGCACCCATCTCCAGTAGACCTCGTCGATTATCTCCCATCACCTCCCACGTAACACACATTGATTTGTCCATGCCCTCGCCCCCGCCCCGCCCCACCCTGCCTAGCCACAGCCCCAGCCCCAGCCCCAGCCACAGCCCCAGCCCAAGCCCCCGCTCGAGTCCCCCCGATTGGCCAGCCACTCCCTGTCAAACCATATAGCGCTCATGGCAGTGAAGCAGGTAGGAGGAATAGAGATATACAACTCCACCTCTGAGCCTTTAGAGCAGGTCACTGAGTTCCTGAGTTTCATTCACAGATGTGTCGCAGGACATCTGCCTATGAGTCCCTACAGCCATAAGCCAACTCCAGGAAACCCACACCCAACCACTCATTGATTGACACCAGTCCCCAAAGCCAGAAACTGCCTAGCACACATAAGGCCACCCATACCGGTGATTCAAATAAGACGACTGCTGATCTTCAGCAGTAACTCTGATCCTCATTATCCGTTCCTGTGGTTCATCCACTGATCTGTCGAGGGTATCTGCCGCTAATTCCACCTCTCAAGCAGACTACTCCTCTCCAGTAGATGCAACCGATCTGCATCTGTCACTTACCAACTCTGAGTCACCGATTGCTCACAGATTCCGAATGCAAGAGGAACTCACTGGAGTGCACAGGCCACTCCTGCCAGTGAAGCAGATAGGCACCTTAAGGGTTTCTGCTTCTACCTCTGACCCTTGTGGTCCATTCCCCCATTCTCCTCCACTGTCCTGCAGTAGAATACTTGCCAGTGATTGAGATGTCCAGCTCTCATTTTCAAATGGGTCTGATCCTTGAGATCAAGTCCTCTCGTTCCATTCATAATCTGCATTAAAGCATGAGCTGCTGAGTCGTTTTATGACTGACTTTGTGCTGCCATCTCCAAGAGATGCCAGATATCTTTACCCCTCAAATACCTCCTCCAAATAACTGATCCGTCCCAGCTCATAAATCACCAGATACTAACTGCCTGGGAACGCATAGCCCACGTCAACACTGAAGCAGGTAGCATGAATGGAAACATAAACATATAAACCTCTAACTCTGATCTTCAAGATCTAGTTCCCTGTCTCTATCCTAAGATAGTCAGTGGAACACACAGGTCACTGCTGCCAGTGACGCTGTAGGATGAACACAGACATTGCCTTGTGTCTCTCATCCTTGCCAGTCAAGCCGAGTTTCATTTATCGATCTGCGGCAGGCTTCATGCCTAACGCCTTGCTCTATCGGACCATGGGTGCACCCATCTCCAGTAGACCTCATCGACTATCTCCCATCACCTCCCACGTAACACACATTGATTTGTCCATGCCCTCGCCCCGCCCCGCCCAGCCCCAGCCCCAGCCCCAGCCCAAGCCCAAGCCCAAGCCCCCGCTTGAGCCCCCCAATTGGCCAGCCACTTCCTGTCAAACCATATAGCGCTCATGGCAGTGAAGCAGGTGGGAGGAATAGAGATATACAACTCCACCTCTGAGCCTTTAGAGCAGGTCACTGAGTTCCTGAGTTTCATTCACAGATGTGTCGCAGGACATCTGCCTATGAGTCCCTACAGCCATATGCCAACTCCAGGAAACCCACACCCAACCACTCATTGATTGACACCAGTCCCCAAAGCCAGAAACTGCCTAGCACACATAAGGCCACCCGTACCGGTGATTCAAATAAGACGACTGCTGATCTTCAGCTGTAACTCTGATCCTCATGATCCGTTCCTGTGGTTCATCCACTGATCTGTCGAGGGTATCTGTCGCTAATTCCCCGTCTCAAGCAGACTACTCCTCTCCAGTAGATGCAACCGATCTGCATCTGTCACTTACCAACTCTGAGTCACCGATTGCTCACAGATTCCGAATGCAAGAGGAACTCACTGGAGTGCACAGGCCACTCCTGCCAGTGAAGCAGATAGGCACCTTAAGGGTTTCTGCTTCTACCTCTGACCCTTGGGGTCCATTCCCCCATTCTCCTCCACTGTCCTGCAGTAGAATACTTGCCAGTGATGGAGATGTCCAGCCCTCATTTTCAAATGGGTCTGATGCTTGAGATCAAGTCCTCTCGTTCCATTCATAATCTGCATTAAAGCATGAGCTGCTGAGTCGTTTTATGACTGACTTTGTGCTGCCATCTCCAAGAGATGCCAGATATCTTTACCCCTCAAGTACCTCCTCCAACTAACTGATCCGTCCCAGCTCATAAATCACCAGGTACTAACTGCCTGGAACACATAGCCCACGTCAACACTGAAGCAGGTAGAATGAATGGAAACATAAACATATAAACCTCTAACTCTGATCTTCAAGATCTAGTTCCCTGTCTCTATCCTAAGATAATCAGTGGAACACACAGGTCACTGCTGCCAGTGACACTGTAGGATGAACACAGACATTGCCTTGTGTCTCTCATCCTTGCCAGTCAAGCCGAGTTTCATTTATCGATCTGCGGCAGGCTTCATGCCTAACGCCTCGCTCTATGGGACCATGGGTGCACCCATCTCCAGTAGACCTCATGGACTATCTCCCATCACATCCCACGTAACACACATTGATTTGTCCATGCCCTCGCCCCCGCCCCGCCCCGCCCAGCCCCAGCCCCAGCCCCAGCCCCAGCCCCTGCTCAAGCCCAAGCCCCAGCTTGAGCCCCCCCGATTGGCCAGCCACTCCCTGTCAAACCATATAGCGCTCATGGCAGTGAAGCAGGTAGGAGGAATAGAGATATACAACTCCAACCTCTGAGCCTTGAGAGCAGGTCACTGAGTTCCTGAGTTTCATTCACAGATGTGTAGCAGGACATCTGCCTATGAGTCCCTACAGCCATATGCCAACTCCAGGAAACCCACACCCACCCACTCATTGATTGACACCAGTCCCCAAAGCCAGAAACTGCCTAGCACACATAAGGCCACCCATACCGGTGATTCAAATAAGACGACTGCTGATCTTCAGCTGTAACTCTGATCCTCATGATCCGTTCCTGTGGTTCATCCACTGATCTGTCGAGGGTATCTGTCGCTAATTCCCCGTCTCAAGCAGACTCCTCCTCTCCAGTAGATGCAACCGATCTGCATCTGTCACTTACCAACTCTGAGTCACCGATTGCTCACAGATTGCAAATGCAAGAGGAACTCACTGGAGTGCACAGGCCACTCCTGCCAGTGAAGCAGATAGGCACCTTAAGGGTTTCTGCTTCTACCTCTGACCCTTGTGGTCCATTCCCCCATTCTCCTCCACTGTCCTGCAGTAGAATACTTTCCAGTGATGGAGATGTCCAGCCCTCATTTTCAAATGGGTCTGATCCTTGAGATCAAGTCCTCTCGTTCCATTCATAATCTGCATTAAAGCATGAGCTGCTGAGTCGTTTTATGACTGACTTTGTGCTGCCATCTCCAAGAGATGCCAGATATCTTTACCCCTCAAGTACCTCCTCCAACTAACTGAATCGTCCCAGCTCATAAATCACCAGGTACTAACTGCCTGGGAACACATAGCCCACGTCAACACTGAAGCAGGTAGAATGAATGGAAACATAAACATATAAACCTCTAACTCTGATCTTCAAGATCTAGTTCCCTGTCTCTATCCTAAGATAGTCAGTGGAACACACAGTTCACTGCTGCCAGTGACGCTGTAGGATGAACACAGACATTGGCTTGTGTCTCTCATCCTTGCCAGTCAAGCCGAGTTTCATTTATCGATCTGCGGCAGGCTTCATGCCTAACGCCTCGCTCTATCGGACCATGGGTGCACCCATCTCCAGTAGACCTCATCGACTATCTCCCATCACCTCCCACGTAACACACATTGATTTGTCCATGCCCTCGCCCCCGCCCCGCCCCGCCAAGCCCCAGCCCCAGCCCCAGCCCAAGCCCAAGCCCCAGCTTGAGCCCCCCCGATTGGCCAGCCACTCCCTGTCAAACCATATAGCGCTCATGGCAGTGAAGCAGGTAGGAGGAATAGAGATATACAACTCCAACCTCTGAGCCTTGAGAGCAGGTCACTGAGTTCCTGAGTTTCATTCACAGATGTGTAGCAGGACATCTGCCTATGAGTCCCTACAGCCATATGCCAACTCCAGGAAACCCACACCCACCCACTCATTGATTGACACCAGTCCCCAAAGCCAGAAACTGCCTAGCACACATAAGGCCACCCATACTGGTGATTCAAATAAGACGACTGCTGATCTTCAGCTGTAACTCTGATCCTCATGATCCGTTCCTGTGGTTCATCCACTGATCTGTCGAGGGTATCTGCTGCTAATTCCCCCTCTCAAGCAGACTACTCCTCTCCAGTAGATGCAACCGATCTGCATCTGTCACTTACCAACTCTGAGTCACCGATTGCTCACAGATTCCAAATGCAAGAGGAACTCACTGGAGTGCACAGGCCACTCCTGCCAGTGAAGCAGATAGGCACCTTAAGGGTTTCTGCTTCTACCTCTGACCCTTGTGGTCCATTCCCCCATTCTCCTCCACTGTCCTGCAGTAGAATACTTGCCAGTGATGGAGATGTCCAGCCCTCATTTTCAAATGGGTCTGATCCTTGAGATCAAGTCCTCTCGTTCCATTCATAATCTGCATTAAAGCATGAGCTGCTGAGTCGTTTTATGACTGACTTTGTGCTGCCATCTCCAAGAGATGCCAGATATCTTTACCCCTCAAATACCTCCTCCAACTAACTGATCCGTCCCAGCTCATAAATCACCAGGTACTAACTGCCTGGGAACACATAGCCCACGTCAACACTGAAGCAGGTAGAATGAATGGAAACATAAACATATAAACCTCTAACTCTGATCTTCAAGATCTAGTTCCCTGTCTCTATCCTAAGATAGTCAGTGGAACACACAGGTCACTGCTGCCAGTGACGCTGTAGGATGAACACAGACATTGCCTTGTGTCTCTCATCCTTGCCAGTCAAGCCGAGTTTCATTTATCGATCTGCGGCAGGCTTCATGCCTAACGCCTCGCTCTATCGGACCATGGGTGCACCCATCTCCAGTAGACCTCATCGACTATCTTCCATCACCTCCCACGTAACACACATTGATTTGTCCATGCCTTCGCCCCCGCCCAGCCCCAGCCCCAGCCCCAGCCCCAGCCCAAGCCTCCGCTCGAGCCCCCCAATTGGCCAGCCACTCCCTGTCAAACCATATAGCGCTCATGGCAGTGAAGCAGGTAGGAGGAATAGAGATATACAACTCCACCTCTGAGCCTTGAGAGCAAGTCACTGAGTTCCTGAGTTTCATTCACAGATGTGTAGCAGGACATCTGACTATGAGTCCCTACAGCCATATGCCAACTCCAGGAAACCCACACCCAACCACTCATTGATTGACACCAGTCCCCAAAGCCAGAAACTGCCTAGCACACATAAGGCCACCCATACCGGTGATTCAAATAAGACGACTGCTGATCTTCAGCTGTAACTCTGATCCTCATGATCCGTTCCTGTGGTTCATCCACTGATCTGTCGAGGGTATCTGCCGCTAATTCCCCCTCTCAAGCAGACTACTCCTCTCCAGTAGATGCAACCGATCTGCATCTGTCACTTACCAACTCTGAGTCACCGATTGCTCACAGATTCCGAATGCAAGAGGAACTCACTGGAGTGCACAGGCCACTCCTGCCAGTGAAGCAGATAGGCACCTTAAGGGTTTCTGCTTCTACCTCTGACCCTTGTGGTCCATTCCCCCATTCTCCTCCACTGTCCTGCAGTAGAATACTTGCCAGTGATGGAGATGTCCAGCCCTCATTTTCAAATGGGTCTGATGCTTGAGATCAAGTCCTCTCGTTCCATTCATAATCTGCATTAAAGCATGAGCTCTGAGTCATTTTATGACTGACTTTGTGCTGCCATCTCCAAGAGATGCCAGATATCTTTACCCCTCAAGTACCTCCTCCAACTAACTGATCCGTCCCAGCTCATAAATCACCAGGTACTAACTGCCTGGGAACACATAGCCCACGTCAACACTGAAGCAGGTAGAATGAATGGAAACATAAACATATAAACCTCTAACTCTGATCTTCAAGATCTAGTTCCCTGTCTCTATCCTAAGATAGTCAGTGGAACACACAGGTCACTGCTGCCAGTGACGCTGTAGGATGAACACAGACATTGCCTTGTGTCTCTCATCCTTGCCAGTCAAGCCGAGTTTCATTTATCGATCTGCGGCAGGCTTCATGCCTAACGCCTCGCTCTATGGGACCATGGGTGCACCCTGCTCCAGAAGACCTCATCGACTATCTCCCATCACCTCCCACGTAACACACATTGATTTGTCCATGCCCTCGCCCCCGCCCCGCCCAGCCCCAGCCCCAGCCCCAGCCCCAGCCCCAGCCCCTGCCCAAGCCCAAGCCCCAGCTTGAGCCCCCTCGATTGGCCAGCCACTCCCTGTCAAACCATATAGCGCTCATGGCAGTGAAGCAGATAGGAGGAATAGAGATATACAACTCCAACCTGTGAGCCTTGAGAGCAGGTCACTGAGTTCCTGAGTTTCATTCACAGATGTGTAGCAGGACATCTGCCTATGAGTCCCTACAGCCATATGCCAACTCCAGGAAACCCACACCCACCCACTCATTGATTGACACCAGTCCCCAAAGCCAGAAACTGCCTAGCACACATAAGGCCACCCATACCGGTGATTCAAATAAGACGACTGCTGATCTTCAGCTGTAACTCTGATCCTCATGATCCGTTCCTGTGGTTCATCCACTGATCTGTCGAGGGTATCTGTCGCTAATTCCCCGTCTCAAGCAGACTACTCCTCTCCAGTAGATGCAACCGATCTGCATCTGTCACTTACCAACTCTGAGTCACCGATTGCTCACAGATTCCAAATGCAAGAGGAACTCACTGGAGTGCACAGGCCACTCCTGCCAGTGAAGCAGATAGGCACCTTAAGGGTTTCTGCTTCTACCTCTGACCCTTGTGGTCCATTCCCCCATTCTCGTCCACTGTCCTGCAGTAGAATACTTTCCAGTGATGTAGATGTCCAGCCCTCATTTTCAAATGGGTCTGATCCTTGAGATCAAGTCCTCTCGTTCCATTCATAATCTGCATTAAAGCATGAGCTGCTGAGTCGTTTTATGACTGACTTTGTGCTGCCATCTCCAAGAGATGCCAGATATCTTTACCCCTCAAGTACCTCCTCCAACTAACTGATCCGTCCCAGCTCATAAATCACCAGGTACTAACTGCCTGGGAACACATAGCCCACGTCAACACTGAAGCAGGTAGAATGAATGGAAACATAAACATATAAACCTCTAACTCTGATCTTCAAGATCTAGTTCCCTGTCTCTATCCTAAGATAGTCAGTGGAACACACAGGTCACTGCTGCCAGTGACGCTGTAGGATGAACACAGACATTGGCTTGTGTCTCTCATCCTTGCCAGTCAAGCCGAGTTTCATTTATCGATCTGCGGCAGGCTTCATGCCTAACGCCTCGCTCTATCGGACCATGGGTGCACCCATCTCCAGTAGACCTCATCGACTATCTCCCATCACCTCCCACGTAACACACATTGATTTGTCCATGCCCCCGCCCCGCCCCGCCCCGCCAAGCCCCAGCCCCAGCCCCAACCCAAGCCCAAGCCCCAGCTTGAGCCCCCCCGATTGGCCAGCCACTCCCTGTCAAACCATATAGCGCTCATGGCAGTGAAGCAGGTAGGAGGAATAGAGATATACAACTCCAACCTCTGAGCCTTGAGAGCAGGTCACTGAGTTCCTGAGTTTCATTCACAGATGTGTAGCAGGACATCTGCCTATGAGTCCCTACAGCCATATGCCAACTCCAGGAAACCCACACCCACCCACTCATTGATTGACACCAGTCCCCAAAGCCAGAAACTGCCTAGCACACATAAGGCCACCCATACTGGTGATTCAAATAAGACGACTGCTGATCTTCAGCTGTAACTCTGATCCTCATGATCCGTTCCTGTGGTTCATCCACTGATCTGTCGAGGGTATCTGCTGCTAATTCCCCCTCTCAAGCAGACTACTCCTCTCCAGTAGATGCAACCGATCTGCATCTGTCACTTACCAACTCTGAGTCACCGATTGCTCACAGATTCCAAATGCAAGAGGAACTCACTGGAGTGCACAGGCCACTCCTGCCAGTGAAGCAGATAGGCACCTTAAGGGTTTCTGCTTCTACCTCTGACCCTTGTGGTCCATTCCCCCATTCTCCTCCACTGTCCTGCAGTAGAATACTTGCCAGTGATGGAGATGTCCAGCCCTCATTTTCAAATGGGTCTAATCCTTGAGATCAAGTCCTCTCGTTCCATTCATAATCTGCATTAAAGCATGAGCTGCTGAGTCGTTTTATGACTGACTTTGTGCTGCCATCTCCAAGAGATGCCAGATATCTTTACCCCTCAAGTACCTCCTCCAACTAACTGATCCGTCCCAGCTCATAAATCACCAGGTACTAACTGCCTGGGAACACATAGCCCACGTCAACACTGAAGCGGGTAGAATGAATGGAAACATAAACATATAAACCTCTAACTCTGATCTTCAAGATCTAGTTCCCTGTCTCTATCCTAAGATAGTCAGTGGAACACACAGGTCACTGCTGCCAGTGACGCTGTAGGATGAACACAGACATTGCCTTGTGTCTCTCATCCTTGCCAGTCAAGCCGAGTTTCATTTATCGATCTGCGGCAGGCTTCATGCCTAACGCCTCGCTCTATCGGACCATGGGTGCACCCATCTCCAGTAGACCTCGTCGATTATCTCCCATCACCTCCCACGTAACACACATTGATTTGTCCATGCCCTCGCCCCCGCCCCGCCCCACCCTGCCCAGCCACAGCCCCAGCCCCAGCCCCAGCCACAGCCCCAGCCCAAGCCCCCGCTCGAGTCCCCCCGATTGGCCAGCCACTCCCTGTCAAACCATATAGCGCTCATGGCAGTGAAGCAGGTAGGAGGAATAGAGATATACAACTCCACCTCTGAGCCTTTAGAGCAGGTCACTGAGTTCCTGAGTTTCATTCACAGATGTGTCGCAGGACATCTGCCTATGAGTCCCTACAGCCATAAGCCAACTCCAGGAAACCCACACCCAACCACTCATTGATTGACACCAGTCCCCAAAGCCAGAAACTGCCTAGCACACATAAGGCCACCCATACCGGTGATTCAAATAAGACGACTGCTGATCTTCAGCTGTAACTCTGATCCTCATGATCCGTTCCTGTGGTTCATCCACTGATCTGTCGAGGGTATCTGCCGCTAATTCCACCTCTCAAGCAGACTACTCCTCTCCAGTAGATGCAACCGATCTGCATCTGTCACTTACCAACTCTGAGTCACCGATTGCTCACAGATTCCGAATGCAAGAGGAACTCACTGGAGTGCACAGGCCACTCCTGCCAGTGAAGCAGATAGGCACCTTAAGGGTTTCTGCTTCTACCTCTGACCCTTGTGGTCCATTCCCCCATTCTCCTCCACTGTCCTGCAGTAGAATACTTGCCAGTGATTGAGATGTCCAGCTCTCATTTTCAAATGGGTCTGATCCTTGAGATCAAGTCCTCTCGTTCCATTCATAATCTGCATTAAAGCATGAGCTGCTGAGTCGTTTTATGACTGACTTTGTGCTGCCATCTCCAAGAGATGCCAGATATCTTTACCCCTCAAATACCTCCTCCAAATAACTGATCCGTCCCAGCTCATAAATCACCAGATACTAACTGCCTGGGAACGCATAGCCCACGTCAACACTGAAGCAGGTAGCATGAATGGAAACATAAACATATAAACCTCTAACTCTGATCTTCAAGATCTAGTTCCCTGTCTCTATCCTAAGATAGTCAGTGGAACACACAGGTCACTGCTGCCAGTGACGCTGTAGGATGAACACAGACATTGCCTTGTGTCTCTCATCCTTGCCAGTCAAGCCGAGTTTCATTTATCGATCTGCGGCAGGCTTCATGCCTAACGCCTTGCTCTATCGGACCATGGGTGCACCCATCTCCAGTAGACCTCATCGACTATCTCCCATCACCTCCCACGTAACACACATTGATTTGTCCATGCCCTCGCCCCGCCCCGCCCAGCCCCAGCCCCAGCCCCAGCCCAAGCCCAAGCCCAAGCCCCCGCTTGAGCCCCCCAATTGGCCAGCCACTTCCTGTCAAACCATATAGCGCTCATGGCAGTGAAGCAGGTGGGAGGAATAGAGATATACAACTCCACCTCTGAGCCTTTAGAGCAGGTCACTGAGTTCCTGAGTTTCATTCACAGATGTGTCGCAGGACATCTGCCTATGAGTCCCTACAGCCATATGCCAACTCCAGGAAACCCACACCCAACCACTCATTGATTGACACCAGTCCCCAAAGCCAGAAACTGCCTAGCACACATAAGGCCACCCGTACCGGTGATTCAAATAAGACGACTGCTGATCTTCAGCTGTAACTCTGATCCTCATGATCCGTTCCTGTGGTTCATCCACTGATCTGTCGAGGGTATCTGTCGCTAATTCCCCGTCTCAAGCAGACTACTCCTCTCCAGTAGATGCAACCGATCTGCATCTGTCACTTACCAACTCTGAGTCACCGATTGCTCACAGATTCCGAATGCAAGAGGAACTCACTGGAGTGCACAGGCCACTCCTGCCAGTGAAGCAGATAGGCACCTTAAGGGTTTCTGCTTCTACCTCTGACCCTTGGGGTCCATTCCCCCATTCTCCTCCACTGTCCTGCAGTAGAATACTTGCCAGTGATGGAGATGTCCAGCCCTCATTTTCAAATGGGTCTGATGCTTGAGATCAAGTCCTCTCGTTCCATTCATAATCTGCATTAAAGCATGAGCTGCTGAGTCGTTTTATGACTGACTTTGTGCTGCCATCTCCAAGAGATGCCAGATATCTTTACCCCTCAAGTACCTCCTCCAACTAACTGATCCGTCC
Source organism: Microtus pennsylvanicus (assembly GCF_037038515.1). Lineage (NCBI taxonomy): Eukaryota > Metazoa > Chordata > Mammalia > Rodentia > Cricetidae > Microtus > Microtus pennsylvanicus. Next base: position 157,246 of record NC_134590.1, on the reverse strand, counting down.
CAGCTCATAAATCACCAGGTACTAACTGCCTGGAACACATAGCCCACGTCAACACTGAAGCAGGTAGAATGAATGGAAACATAAACATATAAACCTCTAACTCTGATCTTCAAGATCTAGTTCCCTGTCTCTATCCTAAGATAATCAGTGGAACACACAGGTCACTGCTGCCAGTGACACTGTAGGATGAACACAGACATTGCCTTGTGTCTCTCATCCTTGCCAGTCAAGCCGAGTTTCATTTATCGATCTGCGGCAGGCTTCATGCCTAACGCCTCGCTCTATGGGACCATGGGTGCACCCATCTCCAGTAGACCTCATGGACTATCTCCCATCACATCCCACGTAACACACATTGATTTGTCCATGCCCTCGCCCCCGCCCCGCCCCGCCCAGCCCCAGCCCCAGCCCCAGCCCCAGCCCCTGCTCAAGCCCAAGCCCCAGCTTGAGCCCCCCCGATTGGCCAGCCACTCCCTGTCAAACCATATAGCGCTCATGGCAGTGAAGCAGGTAGGAGGAATAGAGATATACAACTCCAACCTCTGAGCCTTGAGAGCAGGTCACTGAGTTCCTGAGTTTCATTCACAGATGTGTAGCAGGACATCTGCCTATGAGTCCCTACAGCCATATGCCAACTCCAGGAAACCCACACCCACCCACTCATTGATTGACACCAGTCCCCAAAGCCAGAAACTGCCTAGCACACATAAGGCCACCCATACCGGTGATTCAAATAAGACGACTGCTGATCTTCAGCTGTAACTCTGATCCTCATGATCCGTTCCTGTGGTTCATCCACTGATCTGTCGAGGGTATCTGTCGCTAATTCCCCGTCTCAAGCAGACTCCTCCTCTCCAGTAGATGCAACCGATCTGCATCTGTCACTTACCAACTCTGAGTCACCGATTGCTCACAGATTGCAAATGCAAGAGGAACTCACTGGAGTGCACAGGCCACTCCTGCCAGTGAAGCAGATAGGCACCTTAAGGGTTTCTGCTTCTACCTCTGACCCTTGTGGTCCATTCCCCCATTCTCCTCCACTGTCCTGCAGTAGAATACTTTCCAGTGATGGAGATGTCCAGCCCTCATTTTCAAATGGGTCTGATCCTTGAGATCAAGTCCTCTCGTTCCATTCATAATCTGCATTAAAGCATGAGCTGCTGAGTCGTTTTATGACTGACTTTGTGCTGCCATCTCCAAGAGATGCCAGATATCTTTACCCCTCAAGTACCTCCTCCAACTAACTGAATCGTCCCAGCTCATAAATCACCAGGTACTAACTGCCTGGGAACACATAGCCCACGTCAACACTGAAGCAGGTAGAATGAATGGAAACATAAACATATAAACCTCTAACTCTGATCTTCAAGATCTAGTTCCCTGTCTCTATCCTAAGATAGTCAGTGGAACACACAGTTCACTGCTGCCAGTGACGCTGTAGGATGAACACAGACATTGGCTTGTGTCTCTCATCCTTGCCAGTCAAGCCGAGTTTCATTTATCGATCTGCGGCAGGCTTCATGCCTAACGCCTCGCTCTATCGGACCATGGGTGCACCCATCTCCAGTAGACCTCATCGACTATCTCCCATCACCTCCCACGTAACACACATTGATTTGTCCATGCCCTCGCCCCCGCCCCGCCCCGCCAAGCCCCAGCCCCAGCCCCAGCCCAAGCCCAAGCCCCAGCTTGAGCCCCCCCGATTGGCCAGCCACTCCCTGTCAAACCATATAGCGCTCATGGCAGTGAAGCAGGTAGGAGGAATAGAGATATACAACTCCAACCTCTGAGCCTTGAGAGCAGGTCACTGAGTTCCTGAGTTTCATTCACAGATGTGTAGCAGGACATCTGCCTATGAGTCCCTACAGCCATATGCCAACTCCAGGAAACCCACACCCACCCACTCATTGATTGACACCAGTCCCCAAAGCCAGAAACTGCCTAGCACACATAAGGCCACCCATACTGGTGATTCAAATAAGACGACTGCTGATCTTCAGCTGTAACTCTGATCCTCATGATCCGTTCCTGTGGTTCATCCACTGATCTGTCGAGGGTATCTGCTGCTAATTCCCCCTCTCAAGCAGACTACTCCTCTCCAGTAGATGCAACCGATCTGCATCTGTCACTTACCAACTCTGAGTCACCGATTGCTCACAGATTCCAAATGCAAGAGGAACTCACTGGAGTGCACAGGCCACTCCTGCCAGTGAAGCAGATAGGCACCTTAAGGGTTTCTGCTTCTACCTCTGACCCTTGTGGTCCATTCCCCCATTCTCCTCCACTGTCCTGCAGTAGAATACTTGCCAGTGATGGAGATGTCCAGCCCTCATTTTCAAATGGGTCTGATCCTTGAGATCAAGTCCTCTCGTTCCATTCATAATCTGCATTAAAGCATGAGCTGCTGAGTCGTTTTATGACTGACTTTGTGCTGCCATCTCCAAGAGATGCCAGATATCTTTACCCCTCAAATACCTCCTCCAAATAACTGATCCGTCCCAGCTCATAAATCACCAGGTACTAACTGCCTGGGAACACATAGCCCACGTCAACACTGAAGCAGGTAGAATGAATGGAAACATAAACATATAAACCTCTAACTCTGATCTTCAAGATCTAGTTCCCTGTCTCTATCCTAAGATAGTCAGTGGAACACACAGGTCACTGCTGCCAGTGACGCTGTAGGATGAACACAGACATTGCCTTGTGTCTCTCATCCTTGCCAGTCAAGCCGAGTTTCATTTATCGATCTGCGGCAGGCTTCATGCCTAACGCCTCGCTCTATCGGACCATGGGTGCACCCATCTCCAGTAGACCTCATCGACTATCTCCCATCACCTCCCACGTAACACACATTGATTTGTCCATGCCCTCGCCCCCGCCCCGTCCCACCCTGCCTAGCCACAGCCCCAGCCCCAGCCCCAGCCACAGCCGCAGCCCAAGCCCCCGCTCCAGTCCCCCCGATTGGCCAGCCACTCCCTGTCAAACCATATAGCGCTCATGGCAGTGAAGCAGGTAGGAGGAATAGAGATATACAACTCCACCTCTGAGCCTTTAGAGCAGGTCACTGAGTTCCTGAGTTTCATTCACAGATGTGTCGCAGGACATCTGCCTATGAGTCCCTACAGCCATATGCCAACTCCAGGAAACCCACACCCACCCACTCATTGATTGACACCAGTCCCCAAAGCCAGAAACTGCCTAGCACACATAAGGCCACCCATACCGGTGATTCAAATAAGACGACTGCTGATCTTCAGCTGTAACTCTGATCCTCATGATCCGTTCCTGTGGTTCATCCACTGATCTGTCGAGGGTATCTGCCGCTAATTCCACCTCTCAAGCAGACTACTCCTCTCCAGTAGATGCAACCGATCTGCATCTGTCACTTACCAACTCTGAGTCACCGATTGCTCACAGATTCCGAATGCAAGAGGAACTCACTGGAGTGCACAGGCCACTCCTGCCAGTGAAGCAGATAGGCACCTTAAGGGTTTCTGCTTCTACCTCTGACCCTTGTGGTCCATTCCCCCATTCTCCTCCACTGTCCTGCAGTAGAATACTTGCCAGTGATTGAGATGTCCAGCTCTCATTTTCAAATGGGTCTGATCCTTGAGATCAAGTCCTCTCGTTCCATTCATAATCTGCATTAAAGCATGAGCTGCTGAGTCGTTTTATGACTGACTTTGTGCTGCCATCTCCAAGAGATGCCAGATATCTTTACCCCTCAAATACCTCCTCCAAATAACTGATCCGTCCCAGCTCATAAATCACCAGATACTAACTGCCTGGGAACGCATAGCCCACGTCAACACTGAAGCAGGTAGCATGAATGGAAACATAAACATATAAACCTCTAACTCTGATCTTCAAGATCTAGTTCCCTGTCTCTATCCTAAGATAGTCAGTGGAACACACAGGTCACTGCTGCCAGTGACGCTGTAGGATGAACACAGGCATTGCCTTGTGTGTCTCATCCTTGCCAGTCAAGCCGAGTTTCATTTATCGATCTGCGGCAGGCTTCATGCCTCACGCCTCGCTCTATCGGACCATGGGTGCACCCATCTCCAGTAGACCTCATCGACTATCTCCCATCACCTCCCACGTAACACACATTGATTTGTCCATGCCCTCGCCCCGCCCCGTCCAGCCCCAGCCCCAGCCCCAGCCCAAGCCCAAGCCCAAGTCCCCGCTTGAGCCCCCCAATTGGCCAGCCACTCCCTGTCAAACCATATAGCGCTCATGGCAGTGAAGCAGGTAGGAGGAATAGAGATATACAACTCCACCTCTGAGCCTTTAGAGCAGGTCACTGAGTTCCTGAGTTTCATTCACAGATGTGTCGCAGGACATCTGCCTATGAGTCCCTACAGCCATATGCCAACTCCAGGAAACCCACACCCAACCACTCATTGATTGACACCAGTCCCCAAAGCCAGAAACTGCCTAGCACACATAAGACCACCCGTACCGGTGATTCAAATAAGACGACTGCTGATCTTCAGCTGTAACTCTGATCCTCATGATCCGTTCCTGTGGTTCATCCACTGATCTGTCGAGGGTATCTGCCGCTAATTCCATCTCTCAAGCAGACTACTCCTCTCCAGTAGATGCAACCGATCTGCATCTGTCACTTACCAACTCTGAGTCACCGATTGCTCACAGATTCCGAATGCAAGAGGAACTCATTGGAGTGCACAGGCCACTCCTGCCAGTGAAGCAGATAGGCACCTTAAGGGTTTCTGCTTCTACCTCTGACCCTTGGGGTCCATTCCCCCATTCTCCTCCACTGTCCTGCAGTAGAATACTTGCCAGTGATGGAGATGTCCAGCCCTCATTTTCAAATGGGTCTGATGCTTGAGATCAAGTCCTCTCGTTCCATTCATAATCTGCATTAAAGCATGAGCTGCTGAGTCGTTTTATGACTGACTTTGTGCTGCCATCTCCAAGAGATGCCAGATATCTTTACCCCTCAAGTACCTCCTCCAACTGACTGATCCGTCCCAGCTCATAAATCACCAGGTACTAACTGCCTGGGAACACATAGCCCACGTCAACACTGAAGCAGGTAGAATGAATGGAAACATAAACATATAAACCTCTAACTCTGATCTTCAAGATCTAGTTCCCTGTCTCTATCCTAAGATAGTCAGTGGAACACACAGGTCACTGCTGCCAGTGACGCTGTAGGATGAACACAGACATTGCCTTGTGTCTCTCATCCTTGCCAGTCAAGCCGAGTTTCATTTATCGATCTGCGGCAGGCTTCATGCCTAACGCCTCGCTCTATCGGACCATGGGTGCACCCATCTCCAGTAGACCTCATCGACTATCTCCCATCACCTCCCACGTAACACACATTGATTTGTCCATGCCCTCGCCCCCGCCCCGTCCCACCCTGCCTAGCCACAGCCCCAGCCCCAGCCCCAGCCACAGCCGCAGCCCAAGCCCCCGCTCCATTCCCCCCGATTGGCCAGCCACTCCCTGTCAAACCATATAGCGCTCATGGCAGTGAAGCAGGTAGGAGGAATAGAGATATACAACTCCACCTCTGAGCCTTTAGAGCAGGTCACTGAGTTCCTGAGTTTCATTCACAGATGTGTCGCAGGACATCTGCCTATGAGTCCCTACAGCCATATGCCAACTCCAGGAAACCCACACCCACCCACTCATTGATTGACACCAGTCCCCAAAGCCAGAAACTGCCTAGCACACATAAGGCCACCCATACCGGTGATTCAAATAAGACGACTGCTGATCTTCAGCTGTAACTCTGATCCTCATGATCCGTTCCTGTGGTTCATCCACTGATCTGTCGAGGGTATCTGCCGCTAATTCCACCTCTCAAGCAGACTACTCCTCTCCAGTAGATGCAACCGATCTGCATCTGTCACTTACCAACTCTGAGTCACCGATTGCTCACAGATTCCGAATGCAAGAGGAACTCACTGGAGTGCACAGGCCACTCCTGCCAGTGAAGCAGATAGGCACCTTAAGGGTTTCTGCTTCTACCTCTGACCCTTGTGGTCCATTCCCCCATTCTCCTCCACTGTCCTGCAGTAGAATACTTGCCAGTGATTGAGATGTCCAGCTCTCATTTTCAAATGGGTCTGATCCTTGAGATCAAGTCCTCTCGTTCCATTCATAATCTGCATTAAAGCATGAGCTGCTGAGTCGTTTTATGACTGACTTTGTGCTGCCATCTCCAAGAGATGCCAGATATCTTTACCCCTCAAATACCTCCTCCAAATAACTGATCCGTCCCAGCTCATAAATCACCAGATACTAACTGCCTGGGAACGCATAGCCCACGTCAACACTGAAGCAGGTAGCATGAATGGAAACATAAACATATAAACCTCTAACTCTGATCTTCAAGATCTAGTTCCCTGTCTCTATCCTAAGATAGTCAGTGGAACACACAGGTCACTGCTGCCAGTGACGCTGTAGGATGAACACAGGCATTGCCTTGTGTGTCTCATCCTTGCCAGTCAAGCCGAGTTTCATTTATCGATCTGCGGCAGGCTTCATGCCTCACGCCTCGCTCTATCGGACAATGGGTGCACCCATCTCCAGTAGACCTCATCGACTATCTCCCATCACCTCCCACGTAACACACATTGATTTGTCCATGCCCTCGCCCCGCCCCGTCCAGCCCCAGCCCCAGCCCCAGCCCAAGCCCAAGCCCAAGTCCCCGCTTGAGCCCCCCAATTGGCCAGCCACTCCCTGTCAAACCATATAGCGCTCATGGCAGTGAAGCAGGTAGGAGGAATAGAGATATACAACTCCACCTCTGAGCCTTTAGAGCAGGTCACTGAGTTCCTGAGTTTCATTCACAGATGTGTCGCAGGACATCTGCCTATGAGTCCCTACAGCCATATGCCAACTCCAGGAAACCCACACCCAACCACTCATTGATTGACACCAGTCCCCAAAGCCAGAAACTGCCTAGCACACATAAGACCACCCGTACCGGTGATTCAAATAAGACGACTGCTGATCTTCAGCTGTAACTCTGATCCTCATGATCCGTTCCTGTGGTTCATCCACTGATCTGTCGAGGGTATCTGCCGCTAATTCCATCTCTCAAGCAGACTACTCCTCTCCAGTAGATGCAACCGATCTGCATCTGTCACTTACCAACTCTGAGTCACCGATTGCTCACAGATTCCGAATGCAAGAGGAACTCATTGGAGTGCACAGGCCACTCCTGCCAGTGAAGCAGATAGGCACCTTAAGGGTTTCTGCTTCTACCTCTGACCCTTGGGGTCCATTCCCCCATTCTCCTCCATTGTCCTGCAGTAGAATACTTGCCAGTGATGGAGATGTCCAGCCCTCATTTTCAAATGGGTCTGATGCTTGAGATCAAGTCCTCTCGTTCCATTCATAATCTGCATTAAAGCATGAGCTGCTGAGTCGTTTTATGACTGACTTTGTGCTGCCATCTCCAAGAGATGCCAGATATCTTTACCCCTCAAGTACCTCCTCCAACTGACTGATCCGTCCCAGCTCATAAATCACCAGGTACTAACTGCCTGGGAACACATAGCCCACGTCAACACTGAAGCAGGTAGAATGAATGGAAACATAAACATATAAACCTCTAACTCTGATCTTCAAGATCTAGTTCCCTGTCTCTATCCTAAGATAGTCAGTGGAACACACAGGTCACTGCTGCCAGTGACGCTGTAGGATGAACACAGACATTGCCTTGTGTCTCTCATCCTTGCCAGTCAAGCCGAGTTTCATTTATCGATCTGCGGCAGGCTTCATGCCTAACGCCTCGCTCTATGGGACCATGGGTGCACCCATCTCCAGTAGACCTCATCGACTATCTCCCATCACCTCCCACGTAACACACATTGATTTGTCCATGCCCTCGCCCCCGCCCCGCCCCGCCCAGCCCCAGCCCCAGCCCCAGCCCCAGCCCCAGCCCCTGCCCAAGCCCAAGCCCCAGCTTGAGCCCCCTCGATTGGCCAGCCACTCCCTGTCAAACCATATAGCGCTCATGGCAGTGAAGCAGGTAGGAGGAATAGAGATATACAACTCCAACCTCTGAGCCTTGAGAGCAGGTCACTGAGTTCCTGAGTTTCATTCACAGATGTGTAGCAGGACATCTGCCTATGAGTCCCTACAGCCATATGCCAACTCCAGGAAACCCACACCCACCCACTCATTGATTGACACCAGTCCCCAAAGCCAGAAACTGCCTAGCACACATAAGGCCACCCATACCGGTGATTCAAATAAGACGACTGCTGATCTTCAGCTGTAACTCTGATCCTCATGATCCGTTCCTGTGGTTCATCCACTGATCTGTCGAGGGTATCTGTCACTAATTCCCCGTCTCAAGCAGACTACTCCTCTCCAGTAGATGCAACCGATCTGCATCTGTCACTTACCAACTCTGAGTCACCGATTGCTCACAGATTCCAAATGCAAGAGGAACTCACTGGAGTGCACAGGCCACTCCTGCCAGTGAAGCAGATAGGCACCTTAAGGGTTTCTGCTTCTACCTCTGACCCTTGTGGTCCATTCCCCCATTCTCCTCCACTGTCCTGCAGTAGAATACTTTCCAGTGATGGAGATGTCCAGCCCTCATTTTCAAATGGGTCTGATCCTTGAGATCAAGTCCTCTCGTTCCATTCATAATCTGCATTAAAGCATGAGCTGCTGAGTCGTTTTATGACTGACTTTGTGCTGCCATCTCCAAGAGATGCCAGATATCTTTACCCCTCAAGTACCTCCTCCAAATAACTGATCCGTCCCAGCTCATAAATCACCAGGTACTAACTGCCTGGGAACACATAGCCCACATCAACACTGAAGCAGGTAGAATGAATGGAAACATAAACATATAAACCTCTAACTCTGATCTTCAAGATCTAGTTCCCTGTCTCTATCCTAAGATAGTCAGTGGAACACACAGGTCACTGCTGCCAGTGACGCTGTAGGATGAACACAGACATTGGCTTGTGTCTCTCATCCTTGCCAGTCAAGCCGAGTTTCATTTATCGATCTGCGGCAGGCTTCATGCCTAACGCCTCGCTCTATCGGACCATGGGTGCACCCATCTCCAGTAGACCTCATCGACTATCTCCCATCACCTCCCACGTAACACACATTGATTTGTCCATGCCCTCGCCCCCGCCCCGCCCCGCCAAGCCCCAGCCCCAGCCCCAGCCCAAGCCCAAGCCCCAGCTTGAGCCCCCCCGATTGGCCAGCCACTCCCTGTCAAACCATATAGCGCTCATGGCAGTGAAGCAGGTAGGAGGAATAGAGATATACAACTCCAACCTCTGAGCCTTGAGAGCAGGTCACTGAGTTCCTGAGTTTCATTCACAGATGTGTAGCAGGACATCTGCCTATGAGTCCCTACAGCCATATGCCAACTCCAGGAAACCCACACCCACCCACTCATTGATTGACACCAGTCCCCAAAGCCAGAAACTGCCTAGCACACATAAGGCCACCCATACTGGTGATTCAAATAAGACGACTGCTGATCTTCAGCTGTAACTCTGATCCTCATGATCCGTTCCTGTGGTTCATCCACTGATCTGTCGAGGGTATCTGCTGCTAATTCCCCCTCTCAAGCAGACTACTCCTCTCCAGTAGATGCAACCGATCTGCATCTGTCACTTACCAACTCTGAGTCACCGATTGCTCACAGATTCCAAATGCAAGAGGAACTCACTGGAGTGCACAGGCCACTCCTGCCAGTGAAGCAGATAGGCACCTTAAGGGTTTCTGCTTCTACCTCTGACCCTTGTGGTCCATTCCCCCATTCTCCTCCACTGTCCTGCAGTAGAATACTTGCCAGTGATGGAGATGTCCAGCCCTCATTTTCAAATGGGTCTGATGCTTGAGATCAAGTCCTCTCGTTCCATTCATAATCTGCATTAAAGCATGAGCTGCTGAGTCGTTTTATGACTGACTTTGTGCTGCCATCTCCAAGAGATGCCAGATATCTTTACCCCTCAAGTACCTCCTCCAACTAACTGATCCGTCCCAGCTCATAAATCACCAGGTACTAACTGCCTGGGAACACATAGCCCACGTCAACACTGAAGCGGGTAGAATAAATGGAAACATAAACATATAAACCTCTAACTCTGATCTTCAAGATCTAGTTCCCTGTCTCTATCCTAAGATAGTCAGTGGAACACACAGGTCACTGCTGCCAGTGACGCTGTAGGATGAACACAGACATTGCCTTGTGTCTCTCATCCTTGCCAGTCAAGCCGAGTTTCATTTATCGATCTGCGGCAGGCTTCATGCCTAACGCCTCGCTCTATCGGACCATGGGTGCACCCATCTCCAGTAGACCTCATCGACTATCTCCCATCACCTCCCACGTAACACACATTGATTTGTCCATGCCCTCGCCCCCGCCCCGCCCCACCCTGCCTAGCCACAGCCCCAGCCCCAGCCCCAGCCACAGCCCCAGCCCAAGCCCCCGCTCAAGTCCCCCCGATTGGCCAGCCACTCCCTGTCAAACCATATAGCGCTCATGGCAGTGAAGCAGGTAGGAGGAATAGAGATATACAACTCCACCTCTGAGCCTTTAGAGCAGGTCACTGAGTTCCTGAGTTTCATTCACAGATGTGTCGCAGGACATCTGCCTATGAGTCCCTACAGCCATATGCCAACTCCAGGAAACCCACACCCAACCACTCATTGATTGACACCAGTCCCCAAAGCCAGAAACTGCCTAGCACACATAAGGCCACCCATACCGGTGATTCAAATAAGACGACTGCTGATCTTCAGCTGTAACTCTGATCCTCATGATCCGTTCCTGTGGTTCATCCACTGATCTGTCGAGGGTATCTGTCGCTAATTCCCCGTCTCAAGCAGACTACTCCTCTCCAGTAGATGCAACCGATCTGCATCTGTCACTTACCAACTCTGAGTCACCGATTGCTCACAGATTCCAAATGCAAGAGGAACTCACTGGAGTGCACAGGCCACTCCTGCCAGTGAAGCAGATAGGCACCTTAAGGGTTTCTGCTTCTACCTCTGACCCTTGTGGTCCATTCCCCCATTCTCCTCCACTGTCCTGCAGTAGAATACTTTCCAGTGATGGAGATGTCCAGCCCTCATTTTCAAATGGGTCTGATCCTTGAGATCAAGTCCTCTCGTTCCATTCATAATCTGCATTAAAGCATGAGCTGCTGAGTCGTTTTATGACTGACTTTGTGCTGCCATCTCCAAGAGATGCCAGATATCTTTACCCCTCAAGTACCTCCTCCAAATAACTGATCCGTCCCAGCTCATAAATCACCAGGTACTAACTGCCTGGGAACACATAGCCCACATCAACACTGAAGCAGGTAGAATGAATGGAAACATAAACATATAAACCTCTAACTCTGATCTTCAAGATCTAGTTCCCTGTCTCTATCCTAAGATAGTCAGTGGAACACACAGGTCACTGCTGCCAGTGACGCTGTAGGATGAACACAGACATTGGCTTGTGTCTCTCATCCTTGCCAGTCAAGCCGAGTTTCATTTATCGATCTGCGGCAGGCTTCATGCCTAACGCCTCGCTCTATCGGACCATGGGTGCACCCATCTCCAGTAGACCTCATCGACTATCTCCCATCACCTCCCACGTAACACACATTGATTTGTCCATGCCCTCGCCCCCGCCCCGCCCCGCCAAGCCCCAGCCCCAGCCCCAGCCCAAGCCCAAGCCCCAGCTTGAGCCCCCCCGATTGGCCAGCCACTCCCTGTCAAACCATATAGCGCTCATGGCAGTGAAGCAGGTAGGAGGAATAGAGATATACAACTCCAACCTCTGAGCCTTGAGAGCAGGTCACTGAGTTCCTGAGTTTCATTCACAGATGTGTAGCAGGACATCTGCCTATGAGTCCCTACAGCCATATGCCAACTCCAGGAAACCCACACCCACCCACTCATTGATTGACACCAGTCCCCAAAGCCAGAAACTGCCTAGCACACATAAGGCCACCCATACTGGTGATTCAAATAAGACGACTGCTGATCTTCAGCTGTAACTCTGATCCTCATGATCCGTTCCTGTGGTTCATCCACTGATCTGTCGAGGGTATCTGCTGCTAATTCCCCCTCTCAAGCAGACTACTCCTCTCCAGTAGATGCAACCGATCTGCATCTGTCACTTACCAACTCTGAGTCACCGATTGCTCACAGATTCCAAATGCAAGAGGAACTCACTGGAGTGCACAGGCCACTCCTGCCAGTGAAGCAGATAGGCACCTTAAGGGTTTCTGCTTCTACCTCTGACCCTTGTGGTCCATTCCCCCATTCTCCTCCACTGTCCTGCAGTAGAATACTTGCCAGTGATGGAGATGTCCAGCCCTCATTTTCAAATGGGTCTGATGCTTGAGATCAAGTCCTCTCGTTCCATTCATAATCTGCATTAAAGCATGAGCTGCTGAGTCGTTTTATGACTGACTTTGTGCTGCCATCTCCAAGAGATGCCAGATATCTTTACCCCTCAAGTACCTCCTCCAACTAACTGATCCGTCCCAGCTCATAAATCACCAGGTACTAACTGCCTGGGAACACATAGCCCACGTCAACACTGAAGCGGGTAGAATAAATGGAAACATAAACATATAAACCTCTAACTCTGATCTTCAAGATCTAGTTCCCTGTCTCTATCCTAAGATAGTCAGTGGAACACACAGGTCACTGCTGCCAGTGACGCTGTAGGATGAACACAGACATTGCCTTGTGTCTCTCATCCTTGCCAGTCAAGCCGAGTTTCATTTATCGATCTGCGGCAGGCTTCATGCCTAACGCCTCGCTCTATCGGACCATGGGTGCACCCATCTCCAGTAGACCTCATCGACTATCTCCCATCACCTCCCACGTAACACACATTGATTTGTCCATGCCCTCGCCCCCGCCCCGCCCCACCCTGCCTAGCCACAGCCCCAGCCCCAGCCCCAGCCACAGCCCCAGCCCAAGCCCCCGCTCGAGTCCCCCCGATTGGCCAGCCACTCCCTGTCAAACCATATAGCGCTCATGGCAGTGAAGCAGGTAGGAGGAATAGAGATATACAACTCCAACCTCTGAGCCTTGAGAGCAGGTCACTGAGTTCCTGAGTTTCATTCACAGATGTGTAGCAGGACATCTGCCTATGAGTCCCTACAGCCATATGCCAACTCCAGGAAACCCACACCCAACCACTCATTGATTGACACCAGTCCCCAAAGCCAGAAACTGCCTAGCACACATAAGGCCACCCATACCGGTGATTCAAATAAGACGACTGCTGATCTTTAGCTGTAACTCTGATCCTCATGATCCGTTCCTGTGGTTCATCCACTGATCTGTCGAGGGTATCTGCCGCTAATTCCACCTCTCAAGCAGACTACTCCTCTCCAGTAGATGCAACCGATCTGCATCTGTCACTTACCAACTCTGAGTCACCGATTGCTCACAGATTCCGAATGCAAGAGGAACTCACTGGAGTGCACAGGCCACTCCTGCCAGTGAAGCAGATAGGCACCTTAAGGGTTTCTGCTTCTACCTCTGACCCTTGTGGTCCATTCCCCCATTCTCCTCCACTGTCCTGCAGTAGAATACTTGCCAGTGATTGAGATGTCCAGCTCTCATTTTCAAATGGGTCTGATCCTTGAGATCAAGTCCTCTCGTTCCATTCATAATCTGCATTAAAGCATGAGCTGCTGAGTCGTTTTATGACTGACTTTGTGCTGCCATCTCCAAGAGATGCCAGATATCTTTACCCCTCAAATACCTCCTCCAAATAACTGATCCGTCCCAGCTCATAAATCACCAGATACTAACTGCCTGGGAACGCATAGCCCACGTCAACACTGAAGCAGGTAGCATGAATGGAAACATAAACATATAAACCTCTAACTCTGATCTTCAAGATCTAGTTCCCTGTCTCTATCCTAAGATAGTCAGTGGAACACACAGGTCACTGCTGCCAGTGACGCTGTTGGATGAACACAGACATTGCCTTGTGTCTCTCATCCTTGCCAGTCAAGCCGAGTTTCATTTATCGATCTGCGGCAGGCTTCATGCCTAACGCCTCGCTCTATCGGACCATGGGTGCACCCATCTCCAGTAGACCTCATCGACTATCTCCCATCACCTCCCATGTAACACACATTGATTTGTCCATGCCCTCGCCCCGCCCCGCCCAGCCCCAGCCCCAGCCCCAGCCCAAGCCCAAGCCCAAGCCCCCGCTTGAGCCCCCCAATTGGCCAGCCACTCCCTGTCAAACCATATAGCGCTCATGGCAGTGAAGCAGGTAGGAGGAATAGAGATATACAACTCCACCTCTGAGCCTTGAGAGCAGGTCACTGAGTTCCTGAGTTTCATTCACAGATGTGTCGCAGGACATCTGCCTATGAGTCCCTACAGCCATATGCCAACTCCAGGAAACCCACACCCAACCACTCATTGATTGACACCAGTCCCCAAAGCCAGAAACTGCCTAGCACACATAAGGCCACCCGTACCGGTGATTCAAATAAGACGACTGCTGATCTTCAGCTGTAACTCTGATCCTCATGATCCGTTCCTGTGGTTCATCCACTGATCTGTCGAGGGTATCTGCCGCTAATTCCATCTCTCAAGCAGACTACTCCTCTCCAGTAGATGCAACCGATCTGCATCTGTCACTTACCAACTCTGAGTCACCGATTGCTCACAGATTCCGAATGCAAGAGGAACTCACTGGAGTGCACAGGCCACTCCTGCCAGTGAAGCAGATAGGCACCTTAAGGGTTTCTGCTTCTACCTCTGACCCTTGGGGTCCATTCCCCCATTCTCCTCCACTGTCCTGCAGTAGAATACTTGCCAGTGATGGAGATGTCCAGCCCTCATTTTCAAATGGGTCTGATCCTTGAGATCAAGTCCTCTCGTTCCATTCATAATCTGCATTAAAGCATGAGCTGCTGAGTCATTTTATGACTGACTTTGTGCTGCCATCTCCAAGAGATGCCAGATATCTTTACCCCTCAAGTACCTCCTCCAACTAACTGATCCGTCCCAGCTCATAAATCACCAGGTACTAACTGCCTGGAACACATAGCCCACGTCAACACTGAAGCACGTAGAATGAATGGAAACATAAACATATAAACCTCTAACTCTGATCTTCAAGATCTAGTTCCCTGTCTCTATCCTAAGATAATCAGTGGAACACACAGGTCACTGCTGCCAGTGACACTGTAGGATGAACACAGACATTGCCTTGTGTCTCTCATCCTTGCCAGTCAAGCCGAGTTTCATTTATCGATCTGCGGCAGGCTTCATGCCTAACGCCTCGCTCTATGGGACCATGGGTGCACCCATCTCCAGTAGACCTCATGGACTATCTCCCATCACATCCCACGTAACACACATTGATTTGTCCATGCCCTCGCCCCCGCCCCGCCCCGCCCAGCCCCAGCCCCAGCCCCAGCCCCAGCCCCAGCCCCAGCCCCAGCCCCTGCCCAAGCCCAAGCCCCAGCTTGAGCCCCCCCGATTGGCCAGCCACTCCCTGTCAAACCATATAGCGCTCATGGCAGTGAAGCAGGTAGGAGGAATAGAGATATACAACTCCAACCTCTGAGCCTTGAGAGCAGGTCACTGAGTTCCTGAGTTTCATTCACAGATGTGTAGCAGGACATCTGCCTATGAGTCCCTACAGCCATATGCCAACTCCAGGAAACCCACACCCACCCACTCATTGATTGACACCAGTCCCCAAAGCCAGAAACTGCCTAGCACACATAAGGCCACCCATACTGGTGATTCAAATAAGACGACTGCTGATCTTCAGCTGTAACTCTGATCCTCATGATCCGTTCCTGTGGTTCATCCACTGATCTGTCGAGGGTATCTGTCGCTAATTCCCCGTCTCAAGCAGACTACTCCTCTCCAGTAGATGCAACCGATCTGCATCTGTCACTTACCAACTCTGAGTCACCGATTGCTCACAGATTGCAAATGCAAGAGGAACTCACTGGAGTGCACAGGCCACTCCTGCCAGTGAAGCAGATAGGCACCTTAAGGGTTTCTGCTTCTACCTCTGACCCTTGTGGTCCATTCCCCCATTCTCCTCCACTGTCCTGCAGTAGAATACTTTCCAGTGATGGAGATGTCCAGCCCTCATTTTCAAATGGGTCTGATCCTTGAGATCAAGTCCTCTCGTTCCATTCATAATCTGCATTAAAGCATGAGCTGCTGAGTCGTTTTATGACTGACTTTGTGCTGCCATCTCCAAGAGATGCCAGATATCTTTACCCCTCAAGTACCTCCTCCAAATAACTGATCCGTCCCAGCTCATAAATCACCAGGTACTAACTGCCTGGGAACACATAGCCCACGTCAACACTGAAGCAGGTAGAATGAATGGAAACATAAACATATAAACCTCTAACTCTGATCTTCAAGATCTAGTTCCCTGTCTCTATCCTAAGATAGTCAGTGGAACACACAGGTCACTGCTGCCAGTGACGCTGTAGGATGAACACAGACATTGCCTTGTGTCTCTCATCCTTGCCAGTCAAGCCGAGTTTCATTTATCGATCTGCGGCAGGCTTCATGCCTAACGCCTCGCTCTATCGGACCATGGGTGCACCCATCTCCAGTAGACCTCATCGACTATCTCCCATCACCTCCCACGTAACACACATTGATTTGTCCATGCCCTCGCCCCGCCCCGCCCAGCCCCAGCCCCAGCCCCAGCCCAAGCCCAAGCCCAAGCCCCCGCTTGAGCCCCCCAATTGGCCAGCCACTCCCTGTCAAACCATATAGCGCTCATGGCAGTGAAGCAGGTAGGAGGAATAGAGATATACAACTCCACCTCTGAGCCTTTAGAGCAGGTCACTGAGTTCCTGAGTTTCATTCACAGATGTGTCGCAGGACATCTGCCTATGAGTCCCTACAGCCATATGCCAACTCCAGGAAACCCACACCCAACCACTCATTGATTGACACCAGTCCCCAAAGCCAGAAACTGCCTAGCACACATAAGGCCACCCGTACCGGTGATTCAAATAAGACGACTGCTGATCTTCAGCTGTAACTCTGATCCTCATGATCCGTTCCTGTGGTTCATCCACTGATCTGTCGAGGGTATCTGCCGCTAATTCCATCTCTCAAGCAGACTACTCCTCTCCAGTAGATGCAACCGATCTGCATCTGTCACTTACCAACTCTGAGTCACCGATTGCTCACAGATTCCGAATGCAAGAGGAACTCACTGGAGTGCACAGGCCACTCCTGCCAGTGAAGCAGATAGGCACCTTAAGGGTTTCTGCTTCTACCTCTGACCCTTGGGGTCCATTCCCCCATTCTCCTCCACTGTCCTGCAGTAGAATACTTGCCAGTGATGGAGATGTCCAGCCCTCATTTTCAAATGGGTCTGATGCTTGAGATCAAGTCCTCTCGTTCCATTCATAATCTGCATTAAAGCATGAGCTGCTGAGTCGTTTTATGACTGACTTTGTGCTGCCATCTCCAAGAGATGCCAGATATCTTTACCCCTCAAGTACCTCCTCCAACTAACTGATCCGTCCCAGCTCATAAATCACCAGGTACTAACTGCCTGGAACACATAGCCCACGTCAACACTGAAGCAGGTAGAATGAATGGAAACATAAACATATAAACCTCTAACTCTGATCTTCAAGATCTAGTTCCCTGTCTCTATCCTAAGATAATCAGTGGAACACACAGGTCACTGCTGCCAGTGACACTGTAGGATGAACACAGACATTGCCTTGTGTCTCTCATCCTTGCCAGTCAAGCCGAGTTTCATTTATCGATCTGCGGCAGGCTTCATGCCTAACGCCTCGCTCTATGGGACCATGGGTGCACCCATCTCCAGTAGACCTCATGGACTATCTCCCATCACATCCCACGTAACACACATTGATTTGTCCATGCCCTCGCCCCCGCCCCGCCCCGCCCAGCCCCAGCCCCAGCCCCAGCCCCAGCCCCTGCCGAAGCCCAAGCCCCAGCTTGAGCCCCCCTGATTGGCCAGCCACTCCCTGTCAAACCATATAGCGCTCATGGCAGTGAAGCAGGTAGGAGGAATAGAGATATACAACTCCAACCTCTGAGCCTTGAGAGCAGGTCACTGAGTTCCTGAGTTTCATTCACAGATGTGTAGCAGGACATCTGCCTATGAGTCCCTACAGCCATATGCCAACTCCAGGAAACCCACACCCACCCACTCATTGATTGACACCAGTCCCCAAAGCCAGAAACTGCCTAGCACACATAAGGCCACCCGTACCGGTGATTCAAATAAGACGACTGCTGATCTTCAGCTGTAACTCTGATCCTCATGATCCGTTCCTGTGGTTCATCCACTGATCTGTCGAGGGTATCTGTCGCTAATTCCCCGTCTCAAGCAGACTACTCCTCTCCAGTAGATGCAACCGATCTGCATCTGTCACTTACCAACTCTGAGTCACCGATTGCTCACAGATTGCAAATGCAAGAGGAACTCACTGGAGTGCACAGGCCACTCCTGCCAGTGAAGCAGATAGGCACCTTAAGGGTTTCTGCTTCTACCTCTGACCCTTGTGGTCCATTCCCCCATTCTCCTCCACTGTCCTGCAGTAGAATACTTTCCAGTGATGGAGATGTCCAGCCCTCATTTTCAAATGGGTCTGATCCTTGAGATCAAGTCCTCTCGTTCCATTCATAATCTGCATTAAAGCATGAGCTGCTGAGTCGTTTTATGACTGACTTTGTGCTGCCATCTCCAAGAGATGCCAGATATCTTTACCCCTCAAGTACCTCCTCCAACTAACTGATCCGTCCCAGCTCATAAATCACCAGGTACTAACTGCCTGGGAACACATAGCCCACGTCAACACTGAAGCAGGTAGAATGAATGGAAACATAAACATATAAACCTCTAACTCTGATCTTCAAGATCTAGTTCCCTGTCTCTATCCTAAGATAGTCAGTGGAACACACAGGTCACTGCTGCCAGTGACGCTGTAGGATGAACACAGACATTGGCTTGTGTCTCTCATCCTTGCCAGTCAAGCCGAGTTTCATTTATCGATCTGCGGCAGGCTTCATGCCTAACGCCTCGCTCTATCGGACCATGGGTGCACCCATCTCCAGTAGACCTCATCGACTATCTCCCATCACCTCCCACGTAACACACATTGATTTGTCCATGCCCTCGCCCCTGCCCCGCCCCGCCAAGCCCCAGCCCCAGCCCCAGCCCAAGCCCAAGCCCCAGCTTGAGCCCCCCCGATTGGCCAGCCACTCCCTGTCAAACCATATAGCGCTCATGGCAGTGAAGCAGGTAGGAGGAATAGAGATATACAACTCCAACCTCTGAGCCTTTAGAGCAGGTCACTGAGTTCCTGAGTTTCATTCACAGATGTGTAGCAGGACATCTGCCTATGAGTCCCTACAGCCATATGCCAACTCCAGGAAACCCACACCCACCCACTCATTGATTGACACCAGTCCCCAAAGCCAGAAACTGCCTAGCACACATAAGGCCACCCATACTGGTGATTCAAATAAGACGACTGCTGATCTTCAGCTGTAACTCTGATCCTCATGATCCGTTCCTGTGGTTCATCCACTGATCTGTCGAGGGTATCTGCTGCTAATTCCCCCTCTCAAGCAGACTACTCCTCTCCAGTAGATGCAACCGATCTGCATCTGTCACTTACCAACTCTGAGTCACCGATTGCTCACAGATTCCAAATGCAAGAGGAACTCACTGGAGTGCACAGGCCACTCCTGCCAGTGAAGCAGATAGGCACCTTAAGGGTTTCTGCTTCTACCTCTGACCCTTGTGGTCCATTCCCCCATTCTCCTCCACTGTCCTGCAGTAGAATACTTGCCAGTGATGGAGATGTCCAGCCCTCATTTTCAAATGGGTCTGATCCTTGAGATCAAGTCCTCTCGTTCCATTCATAATCTGCATTAAAGCATGAGCTGCTGAGTCGTTTTATGACTGACTTTGTGCTGCCATCTCCAAGAGATGCCAGATATCTTTACCCCTCAAGTACCTCCTCCAACTAACTGATCCGTCCCAGCTCATAAATCACCAGGTACTAACTGCCTGGGAACACATAGCCCACGTCAACACTGAAGCAGGTAGAATGAATGGAAACATAAACATATAAACCTCTAACTCTGATCTTCAAGATCTAGTTCCCTGTCTCTATCCTAAGATAGTCAGTGGAACACACAGGTCACTGCTGCCAGTGATGCTGTAGGATGAACACAGACATTGCCTTGTGTCTCTCATCCTTGCCAGTCAAGCCGAGTTTCATTTATCGATCTGCGGCAGGCTTCATGCCTAACGCCTCGCTCTATCGGACCATGGGTGCACCCATCTCCAGTAGACCTCATCGACTATCTCCCATCACCTCCCACGTAACACACATTGATTTGTCCATGCCCTCGCCCCCGCCCCGCCCCACCCTGCCTAGCCACAGCCCCAGCCCCAGCCCCAGCCACAGCCCCAGCCCAAGCCCCTGCTCCAGTCCCCCCGATTGGCCAGCCACTCCCTGTCAAACCATATAGCGCTCATGGCAGTGAAGCAGGTAGGAGGAATAGAGATATACAACTCCACCTCTGAGCCTTTAGAGCAGGTCACTGAGTTCCTGAGTTTCATTCACAGATGTGTCGCAGGACATCTGCCTATGAGTCCCTACAGCCATATGCCAACTCCAGGAAACCCACACCCAACCACTCATTGATTGACACCAGTCCCCAAAGCCAGAAACTGCCTAGCACACATAAGGCCACCCATACCGGTGATTCAAATAAGACGACTGCTGATCTTCAGCTGTAACTCTGATCCTCATGATCCGTTCCTGTGGTTCATCCACTGATCTGTCGAGGGTATCTGCCGCTAATTCCACCTCTCAAGCAGACTACTCCTCTCCAGTAGATGCAACCGATCTGCATCTGTCACTTACCAACTCTGAGTCACCGATTGCTCACAGATTCCGAATGCAAGAGGAACTCACTGGAGTGCACAGGCCACTCCTGCCAGTGAAGCAGATAGGCACCTTAAGGGTTTCTGCTTCTACCTCTGACCCTTGTGGTCCATTCCCCCATTCTCCTCCACTGTCCTGCAGTAGAATACTTGCCAGTGATTGAGATGTCCAGCTCTCATTTTCAAATGGGTCTGATCCTTGAGATCAAGTCCTCTCGTTCCATTCATAATCTGCATTAAAGCATGAGCTGCTGAGTCGTTTTATGACTGACTTTGTGCTGCCATCTCCAAGAGATGCCAGATATCTTTACCCCTCAAATACCTCCTCCAAATAACTGATCCGTCCCAGCTCATAAATCACCAGATACTAACTGCCTGGGAACGCATAGCCCACGTCAACACTGAAGCAGGTAGCATGAATGGAAACATAAACATATAAACCTCTAACTCTGATCTTCAAGATCTAGTTCCCTGTCTCTATCCTAAGATAGTCAGTGGAACACACAGGTCACTGCTGCCAGTGACGCTGTAGGATGAACACAGGCATTGCCTTGTGTCTCTCATCCTTGCCAGTCAAGCCGAGTTTCATTTATCGATCTGCGGCAGGCTTCATGCCTAACGCCTCGCTCTATCGGACCATGGGTGCACCCATCTCCAGTAGACCTCATCGACTATCTCCCATCACCTCCCACGTAACACACATTGATTTGTCCATGCCCTCGCCCCGCCCCGCCCAGCCCCAGCCCCAGCCCCAGCCACAGCCCCAGCCCAAGCCCCCGCTCGAGTCCCCCCGATTGGCCAGCCACTCCCTGTCAAACCATATAGCGCTCATGGCAGTGAAGCAGGTAGGAGGAATAGAGATATACAACTCCACCTCTGAGCCTTTAGAGCAGGTCACTGAGTTCCTGAGTTTCATTCACAGATGTGTCGCAGGACATCTGCCTATGAGTCCCTACAGCCATATGCCAACTCCAGGAAACCCACACCCAACCACTCATTGATTGACACCAGTCCCCAAAGCCAGAAACTGCCTAGCACACATAAGGCCACCCATACCGGTGATTCAAATAAGACGACTGCTGATCTTTAGCTGTAACTCTGATCCTCATGATCCGTTCCTGTGGTTCATCCACTGATCTGTCGAGGGTATCTGCCGCTAATTCCACCTCTCAAGCAGACTACTCCTCTCCAGTAGATGCAACCGATCTGCATCTGTCACTTACCAACTCTGAGTCACCGATTGCTCACAGATTCCGAATGCAAGAGGAACTCACTGGAGTGCACAGGCCACTCCTGCCAGTGAAGCAGATAGGCACCTTAAGGGTTTCTGCTTCTACCTCTGACCCTTGTGGTCCATTCCCCCATTCTCCTCCACTGTCCTGCAGTAGAATACTTGCCAGTGATTGAGATGTCCAGCTCTCATTTTCAAATGGGTCTGATCCTTGAGATCAAGTCCTCTCGTTCCATTCATAATCTGCATTAAAGCATGAGCTGCTGAGTCGTTTTATGACTGACTTTGTGCTGCCATCTCCAAGAGATGCCAGATATCTTTACCCCTCAAATACCTCCTCCAAATAACTGATCCGTCCCAGCTCATAAATCACCAGATACTAACTGCCTGGGAACGCATAGCCCACGTCAACACTGAAGCAGGTAGCATGAATGGAAACATAAACATATAAACCTCTAACTCTGATCTTCAAGATCTAGTTCCCTGTCTCTATCCTAAGATAGTCAGTGGAACACACAGGTCACTGCTGCCAGTGACGCTGTAGGATGAACACAGACATTGCCTTGTGTCTCTCATCCTTGCCAGTCAAGCCGAGTTTCATTTATCGATCTGCGGCAGGCTTCATGCCTAACGCCTCGCTCTATCGGACCATGGGTGCACCCATCTCCAGTAGACCTCATCGACTATCTCCCATCACCTCCCACGTAACACACATTGATTTGTCCATGCCCTCGCCCCGCCCCGCCCAGCCCCAGCCCCAGCCCCAGCCCAAGCCCAAGCCCAAGCCCCCGCTTGAGCCCCCCAATTGGCCAGCCACTCCCTGTCAAACCATATAGCGCTCATGGCAGTGAAGCAGGTAGGAGGAATAGAGATATACAACTCCACCTCTGAGCCTTTAGAGCAGGTCACTGAGTTCCTGAGTTTCATTCACAGATGTGTCGCAGGACATCTGCCTATGAGTCCCTACAGCCATATGCCAACTCCAGGAAACCCACACCCAACCACTCATTGATTGACACCAGTCCCCAAAGCCAGAAACTGCCTAGCACACATAAGGCCACCCGTACCGGTGATTCAAATAAGACGACTGCTGATCTTCAGCTGTAACTCTGATCCTCATGATCCGTTCCTGTGGTTCATCCACTGATCTGTCGAGGGTATCTGCCGCTAATTCCATCTCTCAAGCAGACTACTCCTCTCCAGTAGATGCAACCGATCTGCATCTGTCACTTACCAACTCTGAGTCACCGATTGCTCACAGATTCCGAATGCAAGAGGAACTCACTGGAGTGCACAGGCCACTCCTGCCAGTGAAGCAGATAGGCACCTTAAGGGTTTCTGCTTCTACCTCTGACCCTTGTGGTCCATTCCCCCATTCTCCTCCACTGTCCTGCAGTAGAATACTTGCCAGTGATGGAGATGTCCAGCCCTCATTTTCAAATGGGTCTGATGCTTGAGATCAAGTCCTCTCGTTCCATTCATAATCTGCATTAAAGCATGAGCTGCTGAGTCGTTTTATGACTGACTTTGTGCTGCCATCTCCAAGAGATGCCAGATATCTTTACCCCTCAAGTACCTCCTCCAACTAACTGATCCGTCCCAGCTCATAAATCACCAGGTACTAACTGCCTGGAACACATAGCCCACGTCAACACTGAAGCAGGTAGAATGAATGGAAACATAAACATATAAACCTCTAACTCTGATCTTCAAGATCTAGTTCCCTGTCTCTATCCTAAGATAATCAGTGGAACACACAGGTCACTGCTGCCAGTGACACTGTAGGATGAACACAGACATTGCCTTGTGTCTCTCATCCTTGCCAGTCAAGCCGAGTTTCATTTATCGATCTGCGGCAGGCTTCATGCCTAACGCCTCGCTCTATGGGACCATGGGTGCACCCATCTCCAGTAGACCTCATGGACTATCTCCCATCACATCCCACGTAACACACATTGATTTGTCCATGCCCTCGCCCCCGCCCCGCCCCGCCCAGCCCCAGCCCCAGCCCCAGCCCCAGCCCCAGCCCCTGCCCAAGCCCAAGCCCCAGCTTGAGCCCCCCCGATTGGCCAGCCACTCCCTGTCAAACCATATAGCGCTCATGGCAGTGAAGCAGGTAGGAGGAATAGAGATATACAACTCCAACCTCTGAGCCTTGAGAGCAGGTCACTGAGTTCCTGAGTTTCATTCACAGATGTGTAGCAGGACATCTGCCTATGAGTCCCTACAGCCATATGCCAACTCCAGGAAACCCACACCCACCCACTCATTGATTGACACCAGTCCCCAAAGCCAGAAACTGCCTAGCACACATAAGGCCACCCATATCGGTGATTCAAATAAGACGACTGCTGATCTTCAGCTGTAACTCTGATCCTCATGATCCGTTCCTGTGGTTCATCCACTGATCTGTCGAGGGTATCTGTCGCTAATTCCCCGTCTCAAGCAGACTACTCCTCTCCAGTAGATGCAACCGATCTGCATCTGTCACTTACCAACTCTGAGTCACCGATTGCTCACAGATTGCAAATGCAAGAGGAACTCACTGGAGTGCACAGGCCACTCCTGCCAGTGAAGCAGATAGGCACCTTAAGGGTTTCTGCTTCTACCTCTGACCCTTGTGGTCCATTCCCCCATTCTCCTCCACTGTCCTGCAGTAGAATACTTTCCAGTGATGGAGATGTCCAGCCCTCATTTTCAAATGGGTCTGATCCTTGAGATCAAGTCCTCTCGTTCCATTCATAATCTGCATTAAAGCATGAGCTGCTGAGTCGTTTTATGACTGACTTTGTGCTGCCATCTCCAAGAGATGCCAGATATCTTTACCCCTCAAGTACCTCCTCCAAATAACTGATCCGTCCCAGCTCATAAATCACCAGGTACTAACTGCCTGGGAACACATAGCCCACGTCAACACTGAAGCAGGTAGAATGAATGGAAACATAAACATATAAACCTCTAACTCTGATCTTCAAGATCTAGTTCCCTGTCTCTATCCTAAGATAGTCAGTGGAACACACAGGTCACTGCTGCCAGTGACGCTGTAGGATGAACACAGACATTGCCTTGTGTCTCTCATCCTTGCCAGTCAAGCCGAGTTTCATTTATCGATCTGCGGCAGGCTTCATGCCTAACGCCTCGCTCTATCGGACCATGGGTGCACCCATCTCCAGTAGACCTCATCGACTATCTCCCATCACCTCCCACGTAACACACATTGATTTGTCCATGCCCTCGCCCCCGCCCCGCCCCGCCAAGCCCCAGCCCCAGCCCAAGCCCAAGCCCCAGCTTGAGCCCCCCCGATTGGCCAGCCACTCCCTGTCAAACCATATAGCGCTCATGGCAGTGAAGCAGGTAGGAGGAATAGAGATATACAACTCCACCTCTGAGCCTTGAGAGCAAGTCACTGAGTTCCTGAGTTTCATTCACAGATGTGTAGCAGGACATCTGCCTATGAGTCCCTACAGCCATATGCCAACTCCAGGAAACCCACACCCAACCACTCATTGATTGACACCAGTCCCCAAAGCCAGAAACTGCCTAGCACACATAAGGCCACCCATACCGGTGATTCAAGTAAGATGACTGCTGATCTTCAGCTGTAACTCTGATCCTCATGATCCGTTCCTGTGGTTCATCCACTGATCTGTCGAGGGTATCTGCCGCTAATTCCCCCTCTCAAGCAGACTACTCCTCTCCAGTAGATGCAACCGATCTGCATCTGTCACTTACCAACTCTGAGTCACCGATTGCTCACAGATTGCAAATGCAAGAGGAACTCACTGGAGTGCACAGGCCACTCCTGCCAGTGAAGCAGATAGGCACCTTAAGGGTTTCTGCTTCTACCTCTGACCCTTGTGGTCCATTCCCCCATTCTCCTCCACTGTCCTGCAGTAGAATACTTGCCAGTGATGGAGATGTCCAGCCCTCATTTTCAAATGGGTCTGATCCTTGAGATCAAGTCCTCTCGTTCCATTCATAATCTGCATTAAAGCATGAGCTGCTGAGTCGTTTTATGCCTGACTTTGTGCTGCCATCTCCAAGAGATGCCAGATATCTTTACCCCTCAAGTACCTCCTCCAACTAACTGATCCGTCCCAGCTCATAAATCACCAGGTACTAACTGCCTGGGAACACATAGCCCACGTCAACACTGAAGCGGGTAGAATGAATGGAAACATAAACATATAAACCTCTAACTCTGATCTTCAAGATCTAGTTCCCTGTCTCTATCCTAAGATAGTCAGTGGAACACACAGGTCACTGCTGCCAGTGACGCTGTAGGATGAACACAGACATTGCCTTGTGTCTCTCATCCTTGCCAGTCAAGCCGAGTTTCATTTATCGATCTGCGGCAGGCTTCATGCCTAACGCCTCGCTCTATCGGACCATGGGTGCACCCATCTCCAGTAGACCTCATCGACTATCTCCCATCACCTCCCACGTAACACACATTGATTTGTCCATGCCCTCGCCCCCGCCCCGCCACGCCCCGCCCCAGCCCCAGCCCCAGCCCAAGCCCCAGCTCGAGCCCTCCAATTGGCCAGCCACTCCCTGTCAAACCATATAGCGCTCATGGCAGTGAAGCAGGTAGGAGGAATAGAGATATACAACTCCACCTCTGAGCCTTGAGAGCAAGTCACTGAGTTCCTGAGTTTCATTCACAGATGTGTAGCAAGACATCTGCCTATGAGTCCCTACAGCCATATGCCAACTCCAGGAAACCCACACCCAACCACTCATTGATTGACACCAATCCCCAAAGCCAGAAACTGCCTAGCACACATAAGGCCACCCATACCGGTGATTCAATAAGATGACTGCTGATCTTCAGCTGTAACTCTGATCCTCATGATCCGTTCCTGTGTTTCATCCACTGATCTGTCGAGGGTATCTGCCGCTAATTCCCCCTCTCAAGCAGACTACTCCTCTCCAGTAGATGCAACCGATCTGCATCTGTCACTTACCAACTCTGAGTCACCGATTGCTCACAGATTGCAAATGCAAGAGGAACTCACTGGAGTGCACAGGCCACTCCGGCCAGTGAAGCAGATAGGCACCTTAAGGGTTTCTGCTTCTACCTCTGACCCTTGTGGTCCATTCCCCCATTCTCCTCCACTGTCCTGCAGTAGAATACTTGCCAGTGATGGAGATGTCCAGCCCTCATTTTCAAATGGGTCTGATCCTTGAGATCAAGTCCTCTCGTTCCATTCATAATCTGCATTAAAGCATGAGCTGCTGAGTCGTTTTATGCCTGACTTTGTGCTGCCATCTCCAAGAGATGCCAGATATCTTTACCCCTCAAGTACCTCCTCCAACTAACTGATCCGTCCCAGCTCATAAATCACCAGGTACTAACTGCCTGGGAACACATAGCCCACGTCAACACTGAAGCGGGTAGAATGAATGGAAACATAAACATATAAACCTCTAACTCTGATCTTCAAGATCTAGTTCCCTGTCTCTATCCTAAGATAGTCAGTGGAACACACAGGTCACTGCTGCCAGTGACGCTGTAGGATGAACACAGACATTGCCTTGTGTCTCTCATCCTTGCCAGTCAAGCCGAGTTTCATTTATCGATCTGCGGCAGGCTTCATGCCTAACGCCTCGCTCTATCGGACCATGGGTGCACCCATCTCCAGTAGACCTCATCGACTATCTCCCATCACCTCCCACGTAACACACATTGATTTGTCCATGCCCTCGCCCCCGCCCCGCCACGCCCCGCCCCAGCCCCAGCCCCAGCCCAAGCCCCAGCTCGAGCCCTCCAATTGGCCAGCCACTCCCTGTCAAACCATATAGCGCTCATGGCAGTGAAGCAGGTAGGAGGAATAGAGATATACAACTCCACCTCTGAGCCTTGAGAGCAAGTCACTGAGTTCCTGAGTTTCATTCACAGATGTGTAGCAAGACATCTGCCTATGAGTCCCTACAGCCATATGCCAACTCCAGGAAACCCACACCCAACCACTCATTGATTGACACCAATCCCCAAAGCCAGAAACTGCCTAGCACACATAAGGCCACCCATACCGGTGATTCAATAAGATGACTGCTGATCTTCAGCTGTAACTCTGATCCTCATGATCCGTTCCTGTGTTTCATCCACTGATCTGTCGAGGGTATCTGCCGCTAATTCCCCCTCTCAAGCAGACTACTCCTCTCCAGTAGATGCAACCGATCTGCATCTGTCACTTACCAACTCTGAGTCACCGATTGCTCACAGATTGCAAATGCAAGAGGAACTCACTGGAGTGCACAGGCCACTCCGGCCAGTGAAGCAGATAGGCACCTTAAGGGTTTCTGCTTCTACCTCTGACCCTTGTGGTCCATTCCCCCATTCTCCTCCACTGTCCTGCAGTAGAATACTTGCCAGTGATGGAGATGTCCAGCCCTCATTTTCAAATGGGTCTGATCCTTGAGATCAAGTCCTCTCGTTCCATTCATAATCTGCATTAAAGCATGAGCTGCTGAGTCGTTTTATGCCTGACTTTGTGCTGCCATCTCCAAGAGATGCCAGATATCTTTACCCCTCAAGTACCTCCTCCAACTAACTGATCCGTCCCAGCTCATAAATCACCAGGTACTAACTGCCTGGGAACACATAGCCCACGTCAACACTGAAGCGGGTAGAATGAATGGAAACATAAACATATAAACCTCTAACTCTGATCTTCAAGATCTAGTTCCCTGTCTCTATCTTAAGATAGTCAGTGGAACACACAGGTCACTGCTGCCAGTGACGCTGTAGGATGAACACAGACATTGCCTTGTGTCTCTCATCCTTGCCAGTCAAGCCGAGTTTCATTTATCGATCTGCGGCAGGCTTCATGCCTAACGCCTCGCTCTATCGGACCATGGGTGCACCCATCTCCAGTAGACCTCATCGACTATCTCCCATCACCTCCCACGTAACACACATTGATTTGTCCATGCCCTCGCCCCCGCCCCGCCACGCCCCGCCCCAGCCCCAGCCCCAGCCCCAGCCCCAGCCCCAGCCCCAGCCCCAGCCCCAGCCCAAGCCCCAGCTCGAGCCCCCCAATTGGCCAGCCACTCCCTGTCAAACCATATAGCGCTCATGGCAGTGAAGCAGGTAGGAGGAATAGAGATATACAACTCCACCTCTGAGCCTTGAGAGCAAGTCACTGAGTTCCTGAGTTTCATTCACAGATGTGTAGCAGGACATCTGCCTATGAGTCCCTACAGCCATATGCCAACTCCAGGAAACCCACACCCAACCACTCATTGATTGACACCAGTCCCCAAAGCCAGAAACTGCCTAGCACACATAAGGCCACCCATACCGGTGATTCAAGTAAGATGACTGCTGATCTTCAGCTGTAACTCTGATCCTCATGATCCGTTCCTGTGGTTCATCCACTGATCTGTCGAGGGTATCTGCCGCTAATTCCCCCTCTCAAGCAGACTACTCCTCTCCAGTAGATGCAACCGATCTGCATCTGTCACTTACCAACTCTGAGTCACCGATTGCTCACAGATTGCAAATGCAAGAGGAACTCACTGGAGTGCACAGGCCACTCCTGCCAGTGAAGCAGATAGGCACCTTAAGGGTTTCTGCTTCTACCTCTGACCCTTGTGGTCCATTCCCCCATTCTCCTCCACTGTCCTGCAGTAGAATACTTGCCAGTGATGGAGATGTCCAGCCCTCATTTTCAAATGGGTCTGATCCTTGAGATCAAGTCCTCTCGTTCCATTCATAATCTGCATTAAAGCATGAGCTGCTGAGTCGTTTTATGCCTGACTTTGTGCTGCCATCTCCAAGAGATGCCAGATATCTTTACCCCTCAAGTACCTCCTCCAACTAACTGATCCGTCCCAGCTCATAAATCACCAGGTACTAACTGCCTGGGAACACATAGCCCACGTCAACACTGAAGCGGGTAGAATGAATGGAAACATAAACATATAAACCTCTAACTCTGATCTTCAAGATCTAGTTCCCTGTCTCTATCCTAAGATAGTCAGTGGAACACACAGGTCACTGCTGCCAGTGACGCTGTAGGATGAACACAGACATTGCCTTGTGTCTCTCATCCTTGCCAGTCAAGCCGAGTTTCATTTATCGATCTGCCCACATTTTCAAATCTGAGTGATCCTTGAGATCAAGTATTACATCAATTTTTGATGTAGTTTTCTGTTCTTGGTTTATGCCATTCAACTTTGATGTAATTTGTTTTTTTATCTTACTGTAGTGTATTAATTATACTATTATTTATTTTCATTATTATTTCTTAGAAGCCTTTTCTTTTCTAATGAGAAGCAAAATAGAATTACATTTAGATTGCAGGAAATTTAGGGAATAATTGGCAAAAGTAAAGGAAGGCAAACTAAACAGGATACATTATGTTAGGGTTAAAAATCTGTTTTCAATGAAATGAAAAAATTAAGCACTGAAAACTGGCATTGAAGAATGTTCAAGTTTTATCACATGCTCTTTTTAAGTATAGTATAGTTGTGGAAAGAGAAGTTTACACACCTCACACTCTAATATGTTTATTTCGTTTCTGTACATGTGTTTTATGGAACACTTAATAAAGTAAGAGACTTTATTAATGCCTTTCAAGCATTAATTTTCCTCTAAATATCTGCAAATACAGTGTCCAGTGAAACATTACTGCATATTTCTTAATTCTCTATTTCTGTCACGGTTTCAACATAAAATAAATCTATATGTTCACATGTTGTAGTTTGTGCCTGGCAAGTGGTAGTAATAGATAATTGGCTTACCCTGTCTCCTATTGCCTGTCATGTGGTGGCATGGGTGAGAGAAAGATCTTTTCCCTCACCCATTACCCCCTTCAGCAGGTGAGAAAGCTGGGTAGAATCAATTAATTAGCCTTGCCCTTCACCACACACAGGGAAGCAGGCTTTGCACCCTGCCTGGGTAGCATACTAGTGCTAGACTTTTTATCACGGGCTTCCATTAGCCAGCCTTGTGGTTTTGAGAGCAGGAGAGCTGGCAACATTCGTCCCCTCCCCACCACAACTATCAGGAAAGAGGACCCTCATCTCTCCAGGGAAAAACTGTAGAGCTGGTTGTATGAGCATGGGTTACTGGGATCTGACTGCTTTGCTGACATCTATGCTAGGTGAGCTAGCAGAGACAGTGGTGGAGAGCTCATCATGGTAGTGAAAATGGGGAATGTCTGGCAAACTGTCCAATCTAGCTACTACTCAGGCCCAGAACCAGGAGTATGAGTTGGCTCATCCCAATAGTCACATTAACTGTGAACTGTTCAAGTATGTGAAGGGGATGATCTTACAGATCAAAACCTGTAGAAACTCAGGGAAACAGGACTACAACAGCATATCAAAGAGGCACCTCAGTTAGAGCCCATTATTGGTGGTGTAACAGAAAGCAGAGGGCTCCAACCAGGCCAAAGATTTGTGACTTGAAATGAGCACTTGAAAGCAGAGAAGAAAGTACTAAAGTCTGAATTGTGTGCATTAGTGGGCCACCCTAAACTTCCTCAGTCAGATTCTTCTATCTCTCTCTCTCTCTTTCTCTGGCTCTCTTTGTTTCTGCCTCTCTCCTGTTTCTTTTGCTTTGTTTTTGTTTCTTTATTTTCTTTGGTTTGTCTTTAAATTTCGTTTTGTTCTGGTTGGGGTGGTTGCAAGGGCAGAGGGTGGATTTAAGGGGACTGGGAGAAGAGGGGAATGAGAATTCATGATGTGAAGTCCACATTTGATTTAATGAAAGTTGATAATCTAAGTTTTCTTTTCTTAAAAATTAAATAAAAGTAGGTAATTGAATCTTGAGGTGGTCATGGTAACAGTGGAGCAACGTATAATGTGCTCATGGATGAATGAGATGTTATGAAATCAGGACTTTTTTTCTAGACTCCTGTTGTGTTTGCTTCCTGTCCATCATGAGGTGAGCAGCTTCCTTCACCACGTTCCTCTGCACCAGAGTGTTTTCCTTCACCCAAGGTTCCTAGGAATTGGTTGCTACCGTTTGAAAGCTGAATTCAACCCTTCCTATTGCATATTGCTTATCTTGGGCCTCTGTAAAAGTGCATAGGGAGAAGCCACCAATCTTCCAGCTGTGCATTCAAAGAAAATTTACTCATATTCATATCTTGTTTTGGTGAGTCTTGATAGTGGATTTCTGAGCCTCAGCATAAAATAAGTGACAGTTGCAATTGTTATTTATTTTATGCTTCCCTTTTATTCATTTTCCTTTCAGCAACTGGCAGTATTTTGGTCACCTAAAGAAAGAATATCACCATCTGGACAGCTCTTCAGACTGGAGAGGGAGGGGGAATGGAGTGGATGCGGGGAGGAGTGGGGGGAGGGAGAGGGATATGGGAGGTGGGAAGGAGGCGGAAATTCTTTCAATAAAAAATAAATAAATAAATAAAAAGAAAGAATATCACACGTAAATATAATAACCATCATCTCAAATCCCAACATATGAAGGGAAATGAGCAATGTGGGAGGTAGCCACATTCAGGAATTTCCCCCCGTTTATTTGATACTTTAAGGTTTTTGCCCCATTTTTTTTCTAATTTCATCTTTCTCTTTTTTCTCGTGTTTGTTTTTCTTGTGTAATGTTCACCTGCTTTGTTTTGAGACAGGGTCTTACATAGGTCTGGCTGGCCTTGAGGTTTGCTCTTTAGTAGAAGTTGGCCTTGGACTACAAATTCCCCTCCTCTACTCCCCAAGGGCATGAGCTACCACTCTCTGGATCAAACCCTCCATTTTAAAACTTTCACACATGCAGGTAAGTCTTTTCTTTCACAGGTGCTAATTACTGGGCCTTATGAGGCCATCTTTGAAGAAATACATGAAAGAAACAGAGAGGATGCTGAGGCTGATTCCCAGGAGCCAGAGGCTGTTGACCTTCAGGCCAGGTGAAATTCCTGAAAGCAGAAGGAGTGGGACAGAGAATCTAGGGTCTTCAGGGAAGGGCTTCCTCTCCCCTTATAAAAGCCACATTAACCTTGTTAAGACTGTATTTTGATCTCATTAGCCTGTCTTTGAAAAAGAATGACCTTGCCAGGCAAACAATAGCAGCTGCTGAGCATAAAGGACCAGAAACTGCTTTTAAACACCATATTCAGAACCTAGTTTGGAACATTACCAAAGGGTTTCCACTCCTGGAAAAAGTCATTGAGGTAAGTCTTGTGGGCACTAACATTGATGGAGAAGGACCTTGCTGTTTCCTGTCAAAGTAAGAAGCTATTTTCTCTTTCTTGACTCTTGAAATAATTCACCTCCTCCCCTGCTTCCTTCCTGACTTTCTTCAATTTTTCTTTTCTCCTCATCCTGCAGTCCACCTGGCACATCTTGACAGTGCATCAGCTTGGAAAGTCGGGAGGTTACATGTATTGAGGATGCAGACCCTAGCCCACCTTGTCCTTGGATATGTGCATGCAGATGGAGAAGACTTTATGTCATCAGAGCTGCAGCAGAGTCAGTGCTGTTCTCTGTTCACTTCCAATAGTTGGAATCCTAGGTTGAAGGTTAAATTCTGACTATTAATTGCATAAATATATACACTGTTGTAGAGTTCTTCATTTGATTTAACCTGGGAGATATTGGATGAATGTTTTTATTTATTTAATCTCTCTCTCTCTCTCTCTCTCTCTCTCTCTCTCTCTCTCTCTCTCTGTCTCTGTCTCTCTCTCTCTCTCTGTCACTCTCTCTCTCCATGTGTTACACAGCAATGGTTTTACAATCCGTGTGTGGTGGTCAGGTGATAACTTGTGGCCATCTCTTAACTAATGACAGGCAGCTAGGGTTTAGGTACTTTATTTGTTGAACCACCTTACTAGTCCTGTGTTTAACAGTTAGACTGCTTCTGTTTCAATTTAAATATCCTATTTTATGTTTACTTTTTGGATTTGAGGTGTTTTGAGATGGAGTTTCTACCCTTTATCCTAGAACTTCCTCCATAGTTCAGATCTTTCTAGTCAAAGTCATTCATCCACCTGCCTCTTCCTCCCAAGTGCTGAGATTACCTGGCTTGAATCACCACTGCCCTTTCATTTAATTTTTATTCCTTCTTTTTTAATTTTTAAAATAAATATGTTGACCATACTTAACCCTATACCATACCTTCAATATACTTCTTTCCTTCCCATCCAACCATTTCTTCTTCTTCTTCTTCTTCTTCTTCTTCTTCTTCTTCTTCTTCTTCTTCTTCTTCTGCTTCTGCTTCTGCTTCTGCTTCTGCTTCTGCTTCTGCTTCTGCTTCTGCTTCTGCTTCTGCTTCTGCTCCTGCTCCTCCTCCTCCTCCTCCTCCTCCTCCTCCTCCTCCTCCTTCTCCTTCTTCTTTCTTCTTCCCTGTCAAGTCCAATTTGTGTTGCCCGTAAACTCTTGTATTTATTGATAAATATACAAGGGGCTACACTCTTAAAGAACATTGATTTTTTTTTTCCCCTGCAGCTATCAATTGTCACTAGGTTCTTAACTAGCAGTGAGATTAGATGCCCACCTCTCTTCTCCATGTGAAAATTTTTCTAGCTTGAATTGTTTAGTTGTTATGTAAATGTTATCCATGTGTATATATAATATGTACATAAACATGTATTATATATTATTTAGGTGAAGGAAAGACATGAGGATCATTACTTGTGGTGGACTCATTTGGCCTTCTACACTGTTACTCTTCTGTGCAAAGCCAGCACTGTGAATTGTAGTACCACGAATTGCCTTTTGTTTGCCTTTTCCTTTTATGTCAGTGTCTGGCTCCTGTTTAGCCCTGACTTTCTAAGAGTCAATGTGTTGCTCAATTTCCTGTCAATTTGAAATATGTAATGGTCTCCTGATAAAAAGATACCTTAATTCAGATAGTGCCTCCATCCGATTGACCTGTGGACTTGTCTGTTGGGCAGTGTCTTGCTTGGTGATTCTTTGGGAAGGGCATAACTCACTGTTGTTTGTGCTTCTCTTGGGCAGGTGATCTGGAAGCATATATGGAAGAAAATTGAGCAAGTTGACAATAGTAATAAAACAGGTATGCAGCATCTCTTTACATTCACTACCTTAGTTTATATCTGTAGCTTCCTGCCCTGATTTCCTTAGTGATGGGTTGATTTTAATATGTAAGACAAATAATTTCTTTCACTCTCCAAGTTGATCTTCATCATAACTTAGCAAGAGAAAGGAAAGTAAGATAGTCACCCATGTGGATGTGGCATCCTTTGAATGCTGTTCTCATTGTAGGTGTCCTAAGAGTCTTATAGCATCTCCAGACCATCAGCATCAGTGTTAAAAAAAATTGCTAGAAATAAAAACTCCTGGCATTTTTCATGCAGAAGCAAATCCTGTGCACAGCATTTAGCTTGTTTAACCTTAGCATCAGCATAGGATGTGACTTTGAAACACATATGTTTTAAGCTGAAGGCCGTTTGAGGGACCTGGAGATCTATCTTTGACCATTTATCTTCTTACTAGGAGTTCATGAGCGACCAGAATTTTCACTTTCCAAGGTGTATTATATAAGTAGGAATATATGTCCATTTTCTCTATGCGTTTATGTATGAGTTTGCCATGACAGAATTTCTTGACACATTTGTCTGATAGAAGGCCATGGTATCCTTTTTCCATAGAGGTCTTGCTTCATGCCTAGAGGAAGGATTCTTTAGAGAATTTGAGAGAGTCTCCTTAGGCTTTGCTGGGTTTCTTTCCTCCCTCTGTCAGACCCTTGGTACCAATGTATTTCTATGTAGGTGTCCTGTGTCAGTCACACTAAACATAAAAATATGAAACCTACATTATGCCTACTAGACATTTGACTGCTTTCATGCCATGTAGATAAATTTTCTATGCTTCTTTCTTTATTGCTGCAGTGCAAGCCATAGAAGATCCTGCTGTTCTATAGCCATGTGGTTTTAATAGACACTAGCATCTGGAAATGTCACTACGTGCTAGTTTATCACTTGATTACCTTGTGTTGAGTTACTAGGAAGCTGATAGACATCTGGGCTGCTTTTCAAGTGAGGATAGTATAAAAATCTTTGATTGTTCTAGCATGTGACATTTGGTGATGAAGAAAATGCAGGACCTTTGAGCATTTGCCAAGGAGTCTAATTTCTGAGTCCTAGGAGAAGTTTTTTACTGGACAATGCAATAGATATCTTCATCCAGCTACCAACTGACTGCACTAATCTCTATTCTGCAGCAGGGGATGAGATTCGCAGATTCTTAAAACCCCCCTCAATCTCCAAACACACTTGTCATTTGTCTTATTTTTAACATTCTTTTGGTGTTTAACAGCATTCAATATGGATTTCCCCAGTGACTAGTAGCACATCACACCTCTTTCATTTGTATGTCTTTCTCAAAGCAGGTTTTCTATCTTTCTTCCTCTTTCTCTGGAATCTTCTACCTTTATCTCACTATCATTCAGACATAGGTCTTCTTTCATAAAGAGTTGTCCCTCCTTTGTGGGATATCTCACAATTGTAAGTATTCAGCTGAAGACAAGCATACAGCCTGAAAACATGTCTTTGGAGATTTTTTTTTACATCGCATATTCCAGTGGTTCACTCACTTCCATTCTTAATGATACTTTATTACATTGGATAGCCCGTTCTCATTTTATTGTACATATAACTGACTTTATATTAGTAAAACCACGTAAAAAGTATTTATGGCAGGTTAATACCCTATAGCAAACTCCACAGAAGCCTAAGCATAGAGTGTATGTGCCTATGTATTCTGTGTCATAATCTCTATACCATCCAATAGCTGGATCCTAGGTGTCTTAAGTAACAAATTGTGGGTGGCAAAGGAGGTGTAACACACCTGGGAGTAATGAAAGAGATGACTTAATGAAGAGAAAAAAATTGTAGCTATTGTTAGGTTAGTTAGATGAAAGCCCATTCAGATTTTGTTTTCAAGACATTCATGAACATCAGCTCCAAAGTAAAATGAAAGTTAAATATAAAAATTCTCACTACAAGGAAATAGAATATAATGTTTGTTAATTTTTTTTTTACATCTTTATGGTACTGGAAATCTAAATGGGAAGATATGCAGATTGAACCATGTATTAATGAATACTTTGAACTTTTCAAAGCAAATGAGTTAAGCAATAAAAATAAAACTAAAGTAAATATTTAAACATTGAAGATATATTTCTGAATTAACATTTTGTATATGTAAATATCATGAATAGCTGAGACTCAATAAGTAAAGTACAGAGGGAAAAACAGACTGGGAACAAAGGAAGGTCAGGAGAGGGAGAGGAAAAGAGAAAGGAAGAGAGGATGGAGAGAGGGAAGCGTAACGGGAGGATGAGAAGGAAGGAAGAGTGTGGGCAATAGGGAAGAAAAATAGGACAAATTAACAACTGTCTTAATTTAAAGATGGTCTTTGCTTGTCTTTATTTTATATGTATGTCTGTTTTACCTGCACATATATTTGTGCATCACATGTATACAGTGCCTATGAAATCAGGAGGAAGGCACTGAATTCTCTAGAATGTAGTTGCAATTGTGAAACACTACCTGTTAGCTCAGAACTGGACCAAGGTGCTCTGGAAGAGCAACATGTGTCCTTAACCATCAGCTCAACTCTCCAGTCCTAGTTGCATTGCTGCTTTTAAATAGAAATGAGAAAAAACCAAACTCAAAAATACATAAAGTTATTTAAAAACAAATGTATTTCCAATATGGTAGAAGATTTATGATTAAAGTTCATTTCGATTAAGGCCAAAAAAGCCTTCTGTAGTAAGAAGTCTGCTTTGCCACTTTTTTGTTTCCCTGCCTCACAGATTCTTGAAATAACCACACAAAAATTTTATTAATTAAATCACTGCTTGGCCCATTAGCTCTATCTTCTTATTGACTATCTCTTACATTTTAATTTAGCCCATTTCTAGTAATCTGTGTATGGCCATGAGTCTGTGGTTTACTGGGTAAAGTTCTGGCTTCTGTCTTTTTTGCTGAGCTAAATGGCTTCTCCTGACTCCATCTTCTTTCTTCCAGCATTCAGTTTACTTTCCCCCATCTTGTTCTACTCTGCCCTATCAACAGTCCTAAGCAGTTTCTTTTATTCATTAATTTATAAAAGCAACACATGTACTTAAGGACCTTTCATGCCATTTCCTCTTTTCTTTTTAAATTAAAAGGAAGGTTTTAACTTTAACATAGTAAAATTACTTATAACAAAACAGGTGTCAAGTAATAATTACAGTTACAACATTTATATCTACTTTATCTTTCATCATAACTAATAAAAATAAAATTATAACTATCTATTATATACTAGAAATACAAGATCCACAAAAATGATTGCTGAAGTTGCCAGAAAAAGAGAGACAGTCTTTTGGGGTTCCTGCTTCATGAAAGAGACTGCAAGACATTCTGAGGAACACAGAAGAAAGCAACTGATGGACTTTGCCATTACAAGTCAGAAAAGATCTTAAAATTTCCTGCTTCATTGAAAAACCTGCTAGAAAGTATGGGCATTTGGGCTGAAGATTGGATGCCCCAATGGTACAGAAGAACTTTGGGTGATTGTACAGGTAGTGAAATGTCTCTGTCAATTCTAGAATTTTGGAAGTAGCTTTTTCTGAAGTTTTTGCTGGAGTTGAAAAATACGTATTTATAGTTGTAGTTTTCCTTAGTTATGATAGAAGAAAAAGTAGATGGAAATAACATCACTGTAATTCTTACTTGATACTTGTCTTGTTATATATAATTATACTATGTTAATGTTATAAACCTTCCTTTCTATTTAAACAGAAAGGGGGAGGTGATGTTTGATTCCCTTCTGTATGCTTTAAATACCATTGGTTAATAGAAAAACTTCTTTGAGCCTATAGCAGAGCAAGTCAGAACAGAGCTAGATGAGGAAATCTCATCTGAATGCTGGCACAAAGAAGGCGGAGTCAGGGAAAAGCCAAGTAGCCCAGCTGGAGACTGATGCGGGAACTTCACCTGGTAAGCCACAGAATCATGGCAATACAAAGATTAATGGAGATGTGTTAATTTAAGATATGAGTTATCCAGAAATATGCATAAGCTATTGGCCATGCAGTATTGCAAATAATATAGTTTTGTGTGATTATTTTAGGACTGAGCATCCAGGAGGAAACAACATGCAACAGACTTCCTCCAGGTTTCTATGATAGTGAACATACTAAGAAACATACTAAGAGCGAAGGGACAGTAAGCCCTTTCTCTTCTTATGCCATCAAAGAAATGGGCATGGAATGGTTGGGTCATAACCCCGAACCAGTAACTCCAGGAGTGGTGTGGAAAGGAAACAAGGAAATTTGGGGGAACAGAGCTACACGAGTCTAGGGATGCTTAGAGGTTGTCATTAATTAGAACTGGAAGTGGGTGGAGAGTGGAGGGGAGCCCACTCTCTTGTAGTTCAGAAACATCTTTCTTCGTGTTGAACATAATCTAGGAGTCCAGGCTGGAATGAAGCTGACAGAGATGAATACAGCGTGTTCCTGCTTTTAAGGTGCTTACACTGGTGAGTTGATAATCTGAATAAAATATTGCTGAGATAATTACAAATTGGCCTCTTGAATAGGATTTTTTTTAAAGATTTATTTATTTATTATATATACTGTATTCTGCACCAGATCTCATTACAGATGGTTGTGAGCCACCATGTGGTTGATGGGAATTGAACTCAGGACCTTCGGAAGAACAGGCAGTTCTCCTAACCTCTGAGCCATCTCTCCAGCCCTTGAATAGGATTTTATTAAATTTACCCAAAGCACTTCTACCCAGTCCCTTGCAAATGCTCCTTGCCGCATGTCCCAATTCAAATGAAAAACTAAATTTGATGATGATAAAATGGATTCAATAGCAAGTATGAAAATGAACTAGTTATATTGTGACATAAAACAATTATTCAGACTCTTAAGAGTTAAATTTCAAGCTACACACCTCTGAGTCAACTCAAAGCTCTGCAGTGAATGCAGGACAGAAGCCTTCCAATGAGCTCTTCCTTTTACTTCCTTAGAGAGCAGACCAGATATCAAGGAAGGAGAAATAGGACGTGTTTAATTTTTGCAGCACACCAAGTTCCATAAGGACAATCACTTCAGGAAAAGTAAAAAGTGAGGATGTACACATGGTACTTAGGACATCAAAAAGAAATCTGTTGTTTCTGTGAACTAATACCATAATTTCAATTGTTTCTTACTGCTTTTGTGTATGATATTGGGAATTCATGCTATGATTTAAGGT
This sequence comes from Microtus pennsylvanicus, assembly GCF_037038515.1. NCBI lineage: Eukaryota > Metazoa > Chordata > Mammalia > Rodentia > Cricetidae > Microtus > Microtus pennsylvanicus. The sequence continues at coordinate 116,886 of NC_134590.1, read as the reverse complement.
AATGTTGTCTTATTGAGCATGTAAGCAGTTATTTCACTATCCAATATGAAAATGATGTTCTCCTTCTCGGAGCCAGTGACTTGCACACCTGGGAGTTGATAGTGTGACTCGCTTTTAATGTCTCTTTCATTTCTCTCATTTCTATGTTGTAAATGAGTATTCACTGCTAGAAAACAAATGAAAAATGAGAGCTTTAGAAGCTATCTTCTCATAATTTTCTTTATTGCAGCTCTCAGTGACTGATTGTGATTCAGCGAAAACAGTGTTCTACAAACAGATGTTGCACAAGGATGCTCTGCCTACTGTATCTAAACAAATACTAATGAGGTAATGGGAAAGATTAGGGAAGGGAAAGAGGGCTCACTGTGTACTCATCATCTCAGACAAAACTCTGGACCTTTTTAACATTTCTGTTTATCTTACATGATAGTAAAATGCATTGCAATGACATATCAAAGGACTTAGTTCTCATAATTGTCTCAAATACATGTGCAAAAATACATGCTACATGAATTTAAAGAGGCTCATTTGTAAGCAGAGGTGAACTAAAGCTTTTAAGTTCAAGTGCAGGAATTGATATGTATATATACATACATATATATGTGTGTATGTATATATATGTGTGTGGTTTATGTCTCTACATAACATGAACAGATTTCAGGAAATGTTCCTGTTGTTTTGCAAATGTAGAAATACATACTATGTGATAAAGAGGTAGAATAATAACAAAGAAGGCTCATAAGTAGCCTATGTAATGTGGGTCTGTGTGCTCTTTCCAAGAGTTTTTCACCCAGAGTTGTTCCCTGCCAGCATGCCTGCTCACCTCCCATGCGGTAATGGCATGTGAGGCTTGCTTTATTCCTGGCATTAACCTATGGATAATGAGGGTTTCATCAAATGAAATTTGAGGAATCTAATGATACTGTTGTGTGGTTTATTTTTTAAGACCCCCAAAGCAAATTAAACCTCAGTGAATCATACATCCTATTTGCAGACAATAGCAGTGGGCAGCAGGGGAGAGGGTGCCTGAACTGGCCTTCTCCCATAATCACACTGATGAATGTCTTGCATATCACCATAGAACTTTCATCTGGCGATGGATGGAGATAGAGACAGTGACACATATTGGAGCACAAGACTGAGCTCCAAAAGCCCAGGTGAAACAGCAGAAGGATGGGGAGCATGAGCAAGGAAGACGAGACTGCAATGGATGCATCCACCCACTGATGATCTAATGGGAGCTCACCAAGGCCAGCTGGACTGGGACTGAATGAGCATGTGATCAAACCAAACTCTCTGAATGTGGCTGAAAATGAGTGCAGACTGAGAAGACAATGATAATGACACCAGGTTTTGATTCTACTCCATGTACTGGATTTTTGTGAGCCTAGTCTATTTGGCTGCACACCTTCATAGACCTGGATGGAGGGGCGAGGGCTTTGGACTTCCCACAGGGCAGGGCACCCTGACTTCTCTTAGGACTGGAGAGGGAGGGGAGGAGGAGTGGCGGGAGTGGGAGGGAAATGAGAGGATGAGATGAGGTGGAAATTTTTAATAAATAAATAAGAAATAATTTCAAAAGTACTAATATACAAATCAAGCTTTTAACACTGTACTTTTCTTGGTGTTCATTCACAAATTCAGTCAGTTTTATTCTTATTGGTAAGAAAAAGAAAGGGGAAGAAAGCCTGTGAGTTCTGTCCCCAGGTAATTACTCTGGTATTTCTAAGTCACAGACCCAGAGAATTTCAGAGGTTCTTGGTTACTGGAGTTTCCCCAATTCGCCAAAGAGGCATGTAACATTATGGAGAATGAGTTGATAAGCTGGGCACATTTCATATTTTCTTCATGGTTTGATGGAAAGTGTTTATTCTTTTTTCACATACCTAAGGTCTTCCTCAGAAAACACTTAACAATATGAGATTTTAAAGTCATGGCTCTTAACAACATGATGGAGAACTATATCCGAAGTATGTCCTCCTGATAGATTTTGTGCAAGATTCTGTTGTTTGTCCCTGAAACTTTAATTTTAGTGTAATTCTGCATAAACAAATGTTTTCACTGGTTACTTTTGGTCACTTTTGCTAAAGAATAGCTGACCTATATATTGTACGTATTTCTATGTGTGTGAGTTGTAGTAAATGCCATTTTTATCATGATACAAAAAATATCTTCAGTCTCAAATTCTCCTCCTGCCTCTTTGAAGAAGTTCTCCATTTTGTCTATAATAACAGAGACAGATTTTTCTTCTCTTTTCTTTTTTATTGATTTTATTGAGCTACACATCTTTCTTTGCTCCCCTCCCTTTCTCTCCCCTTCCTTTCAACCCTCTCCCAAAGTCCCCATGCTCCTAATTTACTCAGGAGATCATGTCTTTTTCTACTTCCCATGTAGATTTGATCCATGTATGTCTCTCTTAGAGTCCTCATTGTTGTGTAGGTTCTCTGGGATTGTGATTTGCAGGCTGGTTTTCTTTGCTTTATCTCTGAAAGGTACTTATGAGTGAGTACATATGATATTTGTCTTTCTAGCTCTGGGTTACCTCACTCAACATGATATTTTCTAGTTAATCTATTTGCCCATTTATTTCAATATGTTATTATTTTTTCTGCTGTGTAGTACTCCATCGTGTAAATGTGCCACATTTTCCTCATCCATTCTTTGGTTGAAGGGCATTTAGGCTGTTTCCATGTTTGAGACATATTTTTCTTGATAGAGGCATAGGCATGTCTTAACCTAAGGGCCTTGGGACGAATGTGAATAAGATCCAATACATTTGTAGATGGTGGTATGATGTTGGGTTGCTCAAATCTGTTCACTGCTGGTTAGGACTTCATATAAATGGAAGTACAATTTTACTAGCCTGACTTGGAAACTGTTTATATAAATTTTACAGTGTGCAATACTCTGGGTGCTGAACTAATAGCATAACACTTGATCCTGATAGCTAAGAAGAAGCCAGTATCATTTCTGTATTATATAGCTTGTCTCTCTGTGCATAGTTGGCAAACCTGGAATTTTAGCTCATTAATCAATCCAGACCTCATGTCATTAAGACTATGCAGTACTATTTGAGAACAAGTTACTATAAAGTCAACCCACACTCCTTGCTGGCCACTCTGACAACCACTTTCTAATACGAGATCATTTAACTCTCAGGATAGTTCGGAGAAAGGAGCATACTTCTCTTGAGTGCATAGAAGAGAAAATAGTGACAGAAAAAGGCACAGGATAGACACAAAGCCAAGAACTTGAAACACATCCTTTGTGAATCTGGAATCTGAAAGATTACCTGTTTTATGCATAGTGCTCAATGAAGCATATGTGTATTCTCATGTGTATCTGACATATCACATAGCACACTATCGATGTTGCATACATATTTCATAAACAACATTTATACTTTTGACAAAAAATGGTTTATATTTATGTTGAGTTTTTCAATATTTCCATTTTAGAAATAAGATGCTGGATAGGGGTTTATCAATCTTGTTGATTTTTCTCCAAGAACCAGCTTTTTGTTTCAGTGATTCTTTGGATTGTTTTCTTTGTTTCTATTTTGTTGATTTCAGCCCTCAGTTTGATTATTTCCAGTCTTCTACTCCTCCTAGGTGAATCTGCTTCTTTTTTCTATAGCTTTCAGGTGGGCTGTTAAGTCTCCAATGTGTGCTTTCTCCATTTTCTTTAAGTGGGTACTTAGTGCTATGAACTTTCCTCTTAATACTGATTTCATAGTGTCCCATAGGTTTGAGTATGTTGAGTCTTTATTTACATTGAATTCAAGAAATACTTTAATTTCTTTCTTTATTTCTTCCTTGATCCAGGTGTGGTTCAGTATTTGACTGTCCAGTTTCTGTGAGTTGTATGTTTTCTGGGGATAGCAGTTTTTGAATTCTAACTTTAATCCATGGTGATCTGATAAGACACAGATGGTTACTAATATTTTTTTGTAACTGTGGAAGTTTGCTTTGTTACCGACTATGTGGTCAATTTTCCACATATTCTTTCCTGTTTGGGTGGAATGTTCTATAAATGTCTGTTAAGTCCATTTGATTCATTACCTCCATTAATTCTCTTATTTCTCTGTTAGGTTTCTGTCTTGTTTACCTGTCCATTGGTGAGAGAGGAGTGTTGAAGTCTCCTACTATTATTGAGTGTGGTTTATTGACTGCCTTGAGTTCTAGTAATGGTTCTTTTACATAATTGGGTGCTTTTTTATTAGGGGCATAGATATTCAGGATTGAGATTTCATCCTGATGAATTGTTTCTGTTATGAGTATAAAATGTTCCTCCCCATCTCTTCTGATTGATTTTAGTTGGAAGTTAACTTTGTTAGAAATTACTATGGCCACACTTGCTTGTTTCTTAGGTCCATTTGCTTGATAAACCTTTTCCCAACTGTTTACTCTGAGTAGAAGTCTATCTTCATGGTTGAGGTGTGTTTCTTGTAAACAGCAGAATGTTGGATCCTGTTTTTGTATCCAATCTCTTACCCTGTTCCTTTTTATAGGCGAGTTGAGTCCATTGATATTAAGTGATATTAATGACCAGTGGTTGTTAACTCCAGTCATTTTTTTTTTTGGTAGTAGAGTTTGTGTGTTTCGCTTCTTCATGTTATGCTGGTGAAGGGTCATTAGATGTTTGAGTTACTGTGGGCATTGTTGGACTCCTTGGTTTGTGATTTTCCTTCTATTACTTTCTGTAAGGCTGGATTTATGTCTATGTATTATTTAAATTTGTTTTTATCCTGAAAAATTTTGTTTTTTCCATTTATAGTGAATGAAAGCTTGGCTGGATATAGTAGTCTGGGCTTGCATCCATGGTCTCTCAGTTTCTGCAGTACATCTATCCAGGACCTTCTGGCTTTCAGGGTTTCCATAGAGAAGTCAGGTGCAAGTCTGATAGGTTTACCTTTATAAGTTACTTGAACTTTTTCCTTTGCAACTCTTAATATTCTTTCTTTATTCTATATGTTATTAGACCATCAAGTGTTTTATACAGCCAAAGAATCACAACTTCACTGAGTTATACAATTGCAGCATAAACCAAAGCAACATGCCTTAAAATAGTATTTCTCAATACATATTACAAGCAGGTTATAGGGTGTTGGGGGTTGAACTCAGGGCTTTGTGTAGAGTAAGTAAGCACTTATCAACTAAGCTACAACCCCAGCTAGAAAAAAATTTAAAGAAAGCCGGGCGGTGGTGGCACATGCCTTTAATCCCAGCACTAGGGAAGCAGAGGCAGGCGGATCTTTGTGAGTTCGAGACCAGCCTGGTCTAGAAGAGCTAGTTCCAAGACAGGCTCCAAAACCACAGAGAAACCCTGTCTCGAAAAAAACCAAAAAAAAAAAAATTTAAAGGAATAAATCTGGGGATAAAAATAGCTTTGAGTATGCTGGTTAGGATTAAAACCAAACTAAGATAGGAAAACCATATTCACAACTGACTGATAACATTTGTTTGTGATTTAATATGAATTTCAAGAGTGTGTTGGTCTCAATGGAAACATCTCCCATAGGCTAAGGCATGTGAATACTTGGTCTGCAGTTGTTGGCACCGGGAGGTTTTACGAGATATGGTTTTGCTGGAGGAATGTTATAAGCCACACATTGGGGTGACACCTGTCATGTTTCAGCCTTGACAATGTTCACACATTCCAGGGTAGGGGCATGAGGATTAAAACTATTAAGCAAAAGGAACAGAGATATGAGAGAAATAAGAGACAGAGACACAGAATAGCACTGAGAGGGAAATTCAGTGAATATTAAATCCTTCACATTCATTTTCCACATGCTTATTATATACTCCACTCCAAAAGGGGAGGGGGAGGGAAGAGACTTCATTAACATGATATAAGGAATAGACCAAGTATCCTGCAGGCAGCCACTCCCTGTAACCTCCTGCCAACCCCCCCACCCCCTTAAGGAACAGGAATAGATTTGAATTCTCCAATCTTTGGTGAAGGTGGAGCAGGCCCACCTTTGTATTCAAACTACTAATTAACCACACCCTTAGTCAGGACCTCTTATTTGGAGCCATACCTGTTGTCAACACCTTTGAGAGAACAAGAATAAGCTCAAACCCTATGACTCAAGGTGGAACTGGACTCACCTTTCTGGACCCTGGCAGAGGAAGTATGTTTCTAGAGTGGGCCTTGAAAGCTTTGCCACTTCCAGGTCACTTTCTGTTTCCAGATTGCAGTTGAAGAGGAAAGTTCTCCGTGTCCTTCTGCCACCATGCCTGCTGCCTGTTGCTTCTGCCTTGCCATTATGAACCCTAACCCTCTGGAACTGGAAGCCAAAATAAGCTTTTGTATGAATTGCTTTGGTCATTTTATCACAGGGAGAGACTAATTAACTAAGTAACTAATACAAAGGACTTTTTTTTTTACTTAGTCATTTGTTCTGTATAAAACCATGCTTAAAAACAAATCACCAGCAACCTTTTCACTAATTCCATCTTCCAGATGCCAAAATGTACTTTTATTTCATATTAGACATAGACGAATTTCTCCCTTCCTCCCTTTTCTCCTGCCCGACTCTGTCCTTCCTTCCTATCTGTGGTACTGGGAACTAAACCCAAAGCCTGTCTATGCTAGGTTAGGCTTCTACCTTGAGCTACATCTTTAGCTCCCTCCCAACTTTATGGATCATATATTTTAAAATCTTGATATTTTGGGTCACAGACTGAGAGATCTGTTTGTCAAGTGGTTTTATTCTACTAACAAAACCAAAGTTGGGGTATGTATCAGGCTTTTTCTTTTTTGGGCCACTAACCAGCTCCTGAATCATGACATAGAGGCTTCTTATTAGTTCTGAATGCTTGGCCTAGCTTAAGTTCATTTCTGACTAGCTCTGTTAACTTAATTAATCTGTTTCTCTTTATCTTTTGCTTCAGGGCCATTTACTTTTCCTTCCTTCTGTATATCTTACTTTCACTGCTTCCCAAGTCTGACTGGCTGGTACCTGCCTGACTGCTGGCCCTGGGTACCTCCCTCATTCTCCCCCTCCTTCTTGTTCCTCTTGTTCCTCTTGTTCTCTCTCTCCCCTTTCTACCCCCACCTAGATTCTTCCTTCTATTCATTCCCTCTGGATGCCAGCCCCACCTCTCCTTTCTCTGACTAGCTGTAGGCCAGTTATTAGACCAATCAGGTGACTCAGACAGGCAAGGTGAAACAAATGAGACACATATTTACGTAGTTAAACACACTTCCTTACATCATTAAATAAACGCAGCACAAACAAATGTAGCCACCTTTATATAGTTAAAGTAATATTCTACAGCATAAACAAATATTACATACCTTTACATAGTCAAAATAATATTTTACAACATGTAAAGTTTGTGCTTCAGGGATTCTGTGAACATACTAGAAAAATAGAAAAGGTATCTAATGTTATCTACCTATTCAAGCAATAGTCTAATGTCAAAGAAACTGCTTGGATTAATTCTAAAATAAAGTGGTTTTATATAGAAATATATCAAGGCTTTTTTCTGTGTGCTTTACTGTATCATTCTAGGTTATTTTAAGAATTTCTCACTGGGCTAGAGAGCTGGCTCACCAGTTAAGGGCACTTGTTATTGCAGAAGACCTTGGTTTGATTCTTGGTGTCTACATGGTAGTTCACAACCATCTTTTACTCAGTTGTAGAGATTCAGCATTCAGTACCCACTAAGTTGCTCTCTTGGTATTATCCCATGTCTCTGTATTTCTTTCATATCTCTGTTCCTTCTACCTCTGGGAAATATGAGTCTCTAGAAACAAAAGTGAGTACCATAGCACTTTTCCATGGACTTGCACTTTTGGCATTATTAACCACAGTTTTGGAAAATAACATCTTTATTTATGTAACTATATATGTTGAGTGCTGTAAAGATTGAGTATGGAAGGACAGAAAGTTCTTCTTGAGGAAGCAACAAATGAGAAAATTGCTTCTCCTCACTCTGTTCCAATCTGGATATTTGCTATGGGGTAGGGATAGGAAAGTCTTCCTAAACTCTGTATGTCATTTCCCATTAACATTTAATGGAAAACACTTGGATTTATAATCATTAAAGGTTATGAAATTAAAAATTGTGCTTTGTTTCAAAAACTCAAGTCTACAGTTTCCAGGCCCTTCCACTAAGAAATAGTTACTTCATCACTTTTACTTCTTTCTGGGAGAAGTGCTTGGCACACAGTGAACAGAAATGAAAACATGAGATAGCAGATCTCCAAAGGGCTTGCAGCCTAAAAGGTCTGTAGGCATCTTTTATGTAATAAGTAATGGAATAGCTGGGAAACTGTCTTTCAAAGTGTAAGCTTAAGGCCAAAAAAGTAAAGACATGACAAGGCCTTTGAGAAATAGAGTAACATGAGGTGAAATTGGGAAATGTCAAGGCTAGGTTGTTGGTTTTTTTTTAATATAAAGCCACTTAGTGGAATATTTAATGAAGTTTTATTTAAACAGATTATACCACATGAACATTTGCATTAATCTCTCCTGGGCAATGTGGCCTTGAGGAGAATAAGAATGAGTATGGTGCCAAAGATTGTTCTAAATTACATCGCTAGCCTGGGTGGCCCAAAAAAGAAGTGTGGAGAACAAATGATAGTTCTTTGCTTTGTGCCAAGATATTTCTACAAGTTTCTAGAAAATTCTTGTTGCAGATTGTCAGTGAAATTTTTGCACTCACTAGATAATCTGTGATTATAAATTACATACTAAGAACAAAAAGGAGTCATATCTAATGTGAGAGAGGGAATATTTTGAGATTTAATTTCTTGAAGTGCCTGTAACTGAGAAATGGAAATGTATTTGAAATATTTCCCTCAATTTTTTATTCAAGTAAATGCTAGACTAAGGGTAGTTACAAAGCAGGATAGAGAAAATTCACAACCAAGAGAGAGATAAGGTCAACATGCCAGCTTTCAGAAAGTGACCTAATTGCCAGACCATCTACAGCAGGTGAACAATTAGCACATCAGACTGTGTTTCTGAGAAGGGGAAAATCCCAACAAGGGAAATCCTAGTTTTAAACATCTTACTGTAGAAATTCTACAATTTCGTGAAAGAGGAACAGTGAGGACTACTGAGAACACAAGAACAATGGCAATGGGTTTTGATCCTACTGCACATACTGGCTTTGTGGGAGCCTAGGCAGTTTGGATGCTCACCTTACTAGACCTGGTTGGAGGTGGGTGGTCCTTGGACTCCCTACAGGGCAGGGAACCCTGACTGCTCTTAGGGTTGATGAGGGAGGGTGACTTGATTGGGGGAGGGGGAGGGAAATGGGAGGCAGTGGCGGGGAGGAGGCAGAAATCTTTAATAAATAAATAAATAAAATTTTAAAAAAAGATTTTACATTTATTTACTGCACTGTATGCCATGGCATGCATGCAGAGGGCAGAGGATAATTTGCAGGAATATATGCTTCCCTTCCACCATTTGGGTTCTGGCCATCGTACCTAGGCCATCAGACTTGGCAGCAAGTACCCTTACCTACTGAGTCATCTTGGATGCCCATGGAACAATTTTTCCCTCTACCTCCATGAGTAGAGGCCAGCGAGGTTTTGATCTGTATCATATTCATTAAATCCCTTATGAAAAGAGATTTGCTTCGATGGTATTGAAATTTGTGTTCCCACCCATTCCTGTTTCACGTGGTTCCAGGACTCCAGCTCTTTTGACATCCTACCTTAAAGGACAGTTTCCCCATCACCACTGAAGAACCAGGTGCTGAATCATTAATTTCATGTCAGATTGGGGCCAAATGTCTTTGAGCTTCAATGTCAAAGTGAAATAACTAAATAAGCTTTTATTGTGAACCACACACCGCTAAGGAAAAGATTTCTGCATGGTAGATGTTTGTCAGTCCATTTCTGTGAGTTCAGATTGAACACTTGGGGAAGAGCCCAGGGGTTCCATTCTCTGCATGAACATCCCCAATGATGGGACTGATTAATGCCTGTCAAATGGCAAGCTTTCAATAAATAGTTGATTAAATCGACCTTCCCCAAACCAATAACTTCTAGTCATTTATTCATTCAAAGTTACTGGAACTAGCGCGTTAGCAAATCTTCATAGCAATTGTGAAGGATTTTCCTCCCAAAGGATCTCTAAATAAAACAATGCATGGGACGTTTATAAAAAAATAAACATCACGTCTAAACCTAGTGATATGTTTTTGTATTTCTGCCCTAGGTTGGCCTCGGTTCCCCCTGGAGAGGCGGGTTAAGGATGTGCTTGCTGCCCTTGAGTCTCCTTTGTAGTTTTTTGGCTACCCTGGTTATGCTAGCCCCCGCCCCCCCCCAGGTGCTGAGCAAGCGTCCACGCCCGGGAGCTCGCACTCCTGCTGCCTGGAGGGCGGGGCCTCCATGAACGGTCCAGCCGCTCGTCAAGCCTCGTCGCCCTCTTCCTCACCACCTCCCTCTCCTTGTGGTTTGTGGTATCCCAAGAGTGGTAGAAGGTGTCCTACCAGATCCAGGCTCTGCCAGGCGGCCGCGAGCGAGAATGCCCGCAAGCGTGCGCCCGTGAGAGGAGGCTGCGCTCTTCCCTCAGGGGCCCAGCGCTGCGTGAGGATCCCCGGTCAGCCTGGCCGCTCACTGGCCATGGACAGGTCCCGGCAGTGGGCGAGGTGGCGAAGGGAACGCGGGACCCCAGGCCGCGCGACACAGCCCCGAGGCGCCTCGCCCACGCTCGCGCTCCACCCCATCCCCTCCGCTTCCTCCGTTTAGCCCGCCGGATAGCGAGTGCGGGCTGGACGCGAACCAGGGCAAGCCTTGGGCCTTTCAACTTAGTGGTTTCTGGCCCGCTGCCCGCGCGCTATTTGTGAGGCGTGGCCCGGCGAAGGAGGCACTTAGGGGGCGTGGGGCTCCCCAGCTGGCGGCGGTGACGGAGAGGGTGAGCGAGACAATGAGCTGGGCATCTACAAGCCACCACCGCTTTTAGCTGGCTGTGCGTGCCCACCTGCAAGCACAGCCCGCGTGCTCAGGCCAGGTTTCCCAATGCTTTAAGGCCAAAGCGCCCAGATCATGGCGCACTGCGGCAGGGGCTGTGGGGACGTTCCTTCATTAATTTATTTATTTGCGGAGAGCTTTCTCTGAGCAACTGCGATGGCCAGTACCAGGAGCATTGAGCTGGATCATTTTGAAGAACGGGACAAAAGGCCGCTGCCAGTGTTGCGGAGAGGGGCTCCCAGCTCCTCAGGGGGCAGCAGCAGCTCTGGCCCCAAGGGCAATGGGCTCATCCCCCAGCCTGGAGCACAGTGCACACTGCAGCTTCTACCGCAGGCGGACTTTGCAGGCCTTAAGCTTTGAGAAGAAGGCCAAGAAGGCATGCTTCTACTGGAATGGGGACTGCTACTTCAATGGCCTGGTCTTTGCTATCTCCAATGATAGCTTCAGTTCCTTTGATTCGCTTCTCACAGAGCTGACCCTCTCGTTTTCTGACAATGTGAACCTGCCTCAGTGCGTCCTCACAATCTACACCGTAGACTGCAGTTGGAAGGTCACCAGCTTGGATGAGCTGCTGGAAGGTAGGAGGGGTGGGCAAGGTTTGGCAGGTGCAGGCAATGCTTGGAAGGTGCAGTGACTGTGAACTGGGTACTTCCCTGCCTAGAGCGTGGCAGGTGCTTTCTAGGCAGCCAGGGGGATTAGAGCTACTCAGTAGTTTGTGTTGGGTCCGGGTGCACACATTCTCTGTCCTTCTCAAGAGATTTACCTTTTTTTTTTTTTTGAAGAAAATTCTAATGAGTAGAGACAAATACAGACAATGGTACCTTTAAAATTAGCCAACTTATTTTTGCTGGAAGGGCAAGCTGTTTGAAAGCATGGTCCTCCAGTGAGGCGCGGGGTAACCCTTGGTGGAACTCAGCGCAGCACCTGTACCATCCCCCTGTTTAGGATCCCACTGTACCTTCTGTGCATGGCTGTGGTTCTGACTTGCTCCAGGTTGGCTTTTCTGATTTCACTTACGGCAAAAATCACTCGAAATCAAAAAGGGGCGATCCAGCATAGCAGGTATCAATCTTGGCTTCATCTTGGACCATACTGGACACTTCGAAAAGTATAGGTGACTTGCCCCGCCCACCCCTTAGTTATTATGATGTGCATGTTGGGGTGTGACTTGGGCGTTTAAGGTTTTGAAAGTTCCTCAGGTGATTTCAGTGTGTAGACAAAATGGAAAAGTAGCTGTGCTTAAAGAATTTTCCACATTTGGTCGACAGCAGGGTGAATCAAGATGAATCTCTCCTGCCTTCTACCTGAAGAGGATAACTAGGGTCAAGGGAAGCGACAGCAGAGGCCTATTAGAAATTAGTAGTCCTGGCACAACAACTATGCATCACTCAGAAGGACCACTTGGTACTATGTTGGGTCATTCTTGAGTTTCTGCAATATTTATTAGTTTTTGGGAAGGGATGGGTGGTTGGTAGTTATGAACCTGATTTTTAGTTCTAAACAGCACCCAGAAAGACCAGATACATCCCCTAGTGTGTATGGACTGAATGTATACATGTAGCTACCTCTCAGACATCTTTCGTAATGGAAATAGGGCATTCCATGTAGCCATAGCAATACGAGGGAGGAAACTGATCTCTGAACTTGGTGGTTTTCTTATTTCAGCATAAACTTATATTCTAAAGTCATTTTCTCCATGTCACAGTTGATGAAACCTAAGAAGCATGCATGCCAGGGTTACTGATTTCTAACAGGCCTTAGTTGATGCTTTCTCTTTTACCATTCACCTCCAAAGGAAATAAGGTAGCTATTCTGAGGAGTCCTCAAAGTGTCTGAGTTTCTCCATTACTTTTAGCAAATGGTACCCTTGCTCTGTCTATAGGACAACATAATTAAAATTGTCTTCTATATAATTTAGCAGTAGAAGGGACTACCTCACACTTTGTCTTAGAAGTGAGATTTGGTTTTAAAGACTAAAAGAAGAGAGTAAGAAACCTGTAGGTGTGCCAGTAAAATGAAGAAACCATCGTTGAGAGGACCACATTACTTTGTAGAGACAAGGTCTCACTACGTAGCTTTGGCTGTCTTGGTACTCACTATGTAAACCAGGCTCGTCTTGAACTCACAGAGATCCACCTGTCTCCAGTTTTCTGCAAACTGATCCTGATAATTTTTGTCTGATCCCCATGTCAGAGCACCAGCACAGTGCTCTGTTGTGCAAGCACGTGTCATTCACTGTTCCTCAGGTGATGTACCCACTCCACCTCCAGATGGTTAATAATGCTAGGGTCCTTCTCTGAAGTTATTTTGACAAGGTATTGTTAAGTTAAATTAAACTGCTTCAAAGGAGAGATAAGAGCATTTTCTGGGTTAATATAAAGACACATGCTATACATCTAGTCCTCGGAGATGGGTGGCCTTCTGAGTCACTTCTAGTCCAAATAAGTGGTTGGGAAATTTCCTTGAAGTCTTTCACTTGCTGATATTTGGAGAATGGTAGTTTGGGCAAACACTGACTACACATACAGTCCAAACAATCATACCACATTGTAAATAATGGTACAACAAATGGTTTCTGTGTCTTTGCTGACTTGGTTCAAGAGTTTTTGTAATATAAAATGACTGTAATAGAAAATTCAACTTTTTTGGTTACAGTAGAAATCTGTCTAATAGTGTCTTTCTCTATTAATTTCTTAGTTGAACAGGGTGACATTTTCCTGTGATCCCAGAGCTCTGGAGGTACAGGCTGCTGGAGGATCATCAAAAATTTAAGGCTAGCTGATCTAAATAGTTAAGTTCCCAGCTGCCAGGAATATATAGAACTTGTCTTTAACATTGAGCCTTCTCACCACCCCCTTTTTAAAAAGAATGTTTGTTATGCAATGTGGGGAGCAGAATTTGGACCCCCAGAACCTACATAAATGCTGGTGGATATGGAGGCTTGCCTGTAATTTTAGCTTTGTGAGACAGAGTCAGGGATCCTCATAGCAGCTGACTACTGAGACTAGCTGTATCAGTAAGCTCTGGGGTTAATGGAGAGACATCCCTACCTTACTTAAGGTGAAAGAGTGATTGAGGACAAGTCCCAGCATCAACCCCAGCCTACTACATGCATGCACACAGTCATGTACATGCATATCCCCACGTGTGCCTGCACATATGCAAACATGCAAAGACACATATGAAGTTTCAGGTTTCAATTAAAATCATGTGCTCAAATGTTCAGATTTATCCCACTGAACCAGGGTGCTTTCCGATGTAACTTACCTCAGTGAGTACAGTGTTGGCCATGCTGTCAAACCACTCTACTTCATGTGAGTCAGCTGTTAAACAATGTTTCATTTTCTTTGCCTCTTCCATGCTAGCAAACATACTTTAGGAGGTGATTAAAATAAAACTAAAATTGTCTTCAATTAAGACTAGAGAACTGGAGCTGGAGAGATGGCTCAGAGGTTAAGAGCACTGCCTGCTCTTCCAAAGGTCCTGAGTTCAATTCCCAGCAACCACATGGTGGCTCACAACCATCTGTAATGAGATCTGGTGCCCTCTTCTGTCCTGCAGGCACACACACTGACAGAATATTATATCCATAATAAATAAATAAATATTAAAAAAAAAAGACTAGAGAACTTGATTCAAGATTACAAGGCTCCTTCCTAGCCACTGCCCCCTTGAGCTTATATGACAAAAGAAATTTGCATGGCCCAGTTTTTTTCTCCTATCCTTGACCTTGAAAGTCTCTGGAGACTCAAGCTGGTCTGGTGTAGGACAGTTTTCCTTCAGCATGGTTCCTAAACCAGCTAACTGGTTTATTCAGCTTTCTGGATTAGTATTGCCAAGTGGGCTGTGTGGCTTCCTGTAAATCTGTTTATTCTTAAAGACTCTTGTAGGACTCCATCTCCCAACAGTAAGTGTGGGGAAATCGGGTTGAGTCCGCTGAGCCTGGAGTATCTCTGAAGGTCCATTTGGAATGTCCAGATGATGGCTTTTAGCACTTTTTCCCACTTGTCATCCCCTTTTGCCTAACATAAGTTATATCACCTGGTTATAGATATATAAAATGACATAGCATTTACTGAAAGTAAATCATGAAGAAATTTATTTTTTGTTTAAAATTTGTTTTATTACATTTGTTTCTATGTATGTCTGTAAATGTGCATACCATTTTGAAAGAAGAAATGGGAAGATACTGGTTTGTTAAGATCAATTTACGTGCTTTTGCTTACAGGGTAACACTTATTAACATTTTAAGCAAACACACTAAGGAACCTGGAGTCAAAAGCCGATGCAGAGGCCATGAAGGGTGCTGCTTAATAGCTTGCTCATCATGGCTTGCTCAGTCTGCTTTCTTATAGAACCCAGGACCAGCAGCTCAGGGATGGCACCACTCACAATGGACTGGATCCTCCCCCATCAACAGTTAGTTGAGAAAATAACCTACAGCTGAATATTGTGGAGGTTCCATCTTTCCGGGTAACTCTAGTTTGTGTGTCAACTTTGATGTAAGACCAGCCAGCACATCCTAATGCTTGTGCTGTAGCCACTTGACTGACGGAGCTGTCTCCATGGTCTGCTATTGGAATATGCATATCAGAATATACATTTAGAGCAATTTAGTTCATTGAGCTCTTCCTTAGACTATCTTTTACAAATTTAAGATTAATTTTGAAATAATGATAAAATTGTTTCTCAGTCATCAAGAGTCTCCTCCCCCATTTCCTTGCTCATCATCTTCATCTCTTAACAGTATTTTGCCTCACCTGAAGAAAGTGATCAAAATGTATTGCTGGCTCTATGCATGTTCATTAAGCCCGTGTGAGTGAAAGAACCTGAAAAGTGTCTCAGTGGATATGTGCCTCCTTAGTTTAGTGATCAAAGTCAGTAGCTGGGAAGTTACACATGAATCTTATAGTGCACTTAAATACTTAGTAGCCTGGCTCCTAGAGATACTTGTGTCATGGTCTTCAGAATCTTCCAGCAAAATTATGCCTGACACCCACTGCCACCTCCAAGTGCTGCGATTAAAGGCATACACCACCATGCCTTGCCTACTTTATTTTTATTTACTCTGAATAGACCATGTGGAGATTCATAAGGCTATGTCTTCCTCCTCCTCCTATTTCCCCTTCTTCCCCTTTTCCTCCTCTTCCTTCCTCCAGCCCCTAACTCCCTTCTCCTCTTCCAGGTGCCCAGGCACTTTGACATCAGAGTTACATCTCAGGACTGCCCTGCTTATTGTTTATCTGTCCTTCAGATATGACCCATTTCCCTCAAGTCTTCTCATTCTTGGAAGGCCTGTCTGTCTGTCTTTCATTTTTGGACGAACACTTGTTTTCTGAACTTTTGTTACTTGTGTGAGTGCTGAATCTAAGTCACAGTCGGTATTGCTTGCCTAAACTTAGGGCTAAACTGTGCTGTTATATCCATGGAAGATTAAGGATGCAGGAGAGGAGAATTGAAGGACCCCAGAGGCTGGAGAACCACTGCTTGGATGAGCCTGTTAATGGGAAGCTACACTCATTGTGCCCCAGTTTGTTTGCAGATGTCAACCATCTTTCAGTTTGAAACCCTTCCACTAGCCTTATAGTTGCAGTTTATTTATTTGGACAAAAGTCTCATTGTTGTAGTTCTGGCTGACCTGGAACTAAGATACACCTTCTTCTGCCTCCCAAATATTGGGTTTGAGATATATATGACCACTCTTGGCTATATTTGATTTTATTTGCTACATAGGAGTTATAGCTATGGGATATTGTGAGCTATCTCAATGCATGTACACAGTGTTAATGATCATGTCACGGTAACTGGTGTATCTATCACCTCGAATATTTTTTTGTTTGTGCTAGGAACTTTCAAAATCCTCTCTGCTATTGACTTGGAAACATTTCACTAAATTTTTGTTAACTGTAGTCATTGTACTACTGTGTGGAACAGTAGAAGTTGTTCCTCATAATCCCCTGAGATTACAAAACCTGAATGTTTTTGCCCCTGGAAATAAGAATAGGAGCCTGGTAGTGGTAGTGCATGCCTTTAATCCAAGCACTTGGGAGGCAGAGGCAGGTGGATCTCTGTGAGTTTGAGGCCAACCTGGTCTACAAAGCAAGTTCCAGGACAGGCAAAAAAAAAAAAAAAAAGAAAGAAAGCCGGGCGATGGTGTTGCACGCCTTTAATTCCAGCACTCGGGAGGCAGAGGCAGTCTCTGTGAGTTCAAGACCAGCCTGGTCTACAAAGCTAGTTCCAGGATAGGCTCCAAAGCCACAGAGAAACCGTGTCTCGAAAAACCAAAAAAAAAAAAAAAGAAAGAAAATAAGAATAAGTGCGGCAGGTGAGTGTAGCTCAGTGGTAGAGGGCTGCTTTACAAGATTCCAGCTTGTGGTTCAAAGCCCATGGGTCATGACCTCCTGGGGCTGAATGACCCTTTCACAGGGGACACATATCAGATAACACACATATCAGATATTGTCTTTACAATTCTTAACAGTAGCAAAATTGTAGTTATCAAGTAGCAATGATGTAAGCATGAATTCTAATTCTTATTAATAATAAAAACTGAGAGTCAGATACTGGGTGTTAATGCTGAAGATCAGAGAAGCAGAGTGCCAGCCACTAGAGAGTTTTTACTTCTACCAGTGCACAAACCAAGGGGCAATCCTGTCTTCAGACTGCATCTCCAGACTGTATCTGTCTCCACTAAACCTTCAGACTGCAGTGCTCTTGACTCCTCCCTCTTTATAGTCCTGTCTAGTCCTACCTACCTCCCTAGTGCTGGGATTAAAGGTGTGAGCCCCCACTCCCTGGGTTCAAGTGGTTTACCTTTGAACTACGATCTTCAGACAAGCTTTGTTTGTTAAAACACAAACAAAATAACAGTACACAGTGAAATATGGTTTGGGGTCACCACAGCGTAAGGAACTACATTAAAGGGTCACAGCTTTAAGAAGGTGGAGATCCACTGCTCTAGAGCACCACCGCCAATAGTGGTAAAACAATCTACATGAAAATCTAGCATACAAATGATAGAGATTGCTAACTGCATTGCAATTTAAAGATATTTATAAATATAAAGATGATATGCAAAGGTTCCATACTGCAATGCCATCCAAGCACAGTGGCTGTGAAAGAACTGGCCAACCTTCACGACCTGTGAAAATGTAAGTTATCAGGATAAAGCTGCAGGTAATGTTTGTACTAACTTAACTGCTATTCACGGATCCCTTCAGTGCTTAATGCTATGTTGGTGTGCAGAATTGATGCAATGCCCTTCAGAATGCCATGCACTGAGCCAGCTATATAGCTAACTGACTTCTATTCCTAGTAAGTGAATATTCTCTGCCCGTAACTTGCTGTGAGCATATCTTTAAATTAGGTATTATCTTATTTTCCCAACTAATTCCTGTCCAAGTTACATACCTTGCACCTAAAGAGTTAGAGCTTTTGGCGGGAGTTTGTGTGGCTGTGCTTCATTTAGAGGTAGTTATTTAAATGTATTTCACAATGGGGTGATGCATACATTTTATCATAAAAACCAACACAAAATTAAAATTCCCATTGTGAACTCTAAGGATATCTTACCCTTGACCAGGTGTGGGAAACTGAGGACAGGCCATGGATCTGTTAGTTTACACTAGTGCATGAGAACTATTTTTGGTCTCATTAGTAGAATTTCTGTTTTCACATTTAGCTAATTTCTTAGGTCTTAAGACAAACTTCTGTAGTGTCATTTTATTTGTATTTTTAAAAATAAAGCTTGCCTGAAGCTTGGAAAAGTAAAACAGCCACACTGGCCAGTCTTACTGACTATGCAGCAAATGACACATACTTTAATCCCAGTAGTTACAATGACATCCACCTTAAATCCCAGTAGTTACAATGGCATACACCTTTAATCCCAGTAGCTACACTAGTTTACCATAGAAACCAAACAGTAGTGGTGCATGCCCTTAATCCCAGAATTAGAGATGATTATAAAATGGGAGGAGACAGCTCTCAGTCACAGTCTCATTCTGAGACTTCCTGGAGGTAGGATCACCATTTTCGGACTGAGGTTAAGGTCAGAGCCAGTGACTGACTGCTTTCCTTTTCTGGTCTTCTGGTTGAACCCTAATACCTGTCTCTGAGTTTTTATTAATCATGCTCCCACTCCTATATCTATATGTGGAAACCTCAGTATATAAACATACCTTTCTTCATATCTGCGTCCACCGTAGCTTCTCTGCACTTTTCCTGGTGGCAAGCATCATAAACCCAACAGTTGGATGTATCTTCAGGAGAGAACTGTGCTTAGCTTTCAGATGTGTTGAAAATGTCGTCATAGAGGTCACCCACTTTATTTTGTGTCCACCGCAGATGGAAGTGACAGGGAAGCTCCTTGGTCCTGACACAGAGGTACAGTGCACATAGTACCCCAGCTGGAGCAGGAGATTTTGTGTTACCTTGATGATTCCCATAATTTTTACTTTAGCCAGTGCACAGTTTGGTTAGAAAACCCAATTAAATCGTTTGACACAGTAAACTAATAAAACAGTCTTACTTTTTCCCACTCTGTATTTTTCTTAGCAGCTATGTGGGGTACTCATCTTCTGATGGAAATGAGCACGTTTGACTACAATGCACTCAGAAGCTCACCCACGTTAGGCTTCACTAAGAGCACATATAACTGAATGTGGTTTTCCTCGGTTGCATTCTTTTTGGGAAAATTTTCCTTAGATTTGGAAATTAGGAAAGCATTGAAATTCCTAAGATTTACCAGTATTAAGCATTAAATGCCTTTCCATGTTTTCTTCTGCATTCCCTTGTTTAAGTGTGATGAATGCATGTCTAGCAATATGTCCGTCATTTTCTCCAGAAGTGAAGAGCCTGTGATTCAGGCTTATTCAGGTTTTGTTTTTCTCATATTGTTGTCTGCCTGCTCCTTCTACAAGAATGAAGTAAAACCATGGGCTCCAGATTTCATGTCACAGAATTTGACTTGAATGTCAGGATTATTTATAAATTAGTTAATGTCCTAAATTATTAAATTTTAGCAAATGTGAGAACGATATTGACTTACACACAAGTAGTCTAATACTGCTGGTGTATTAATTTCCTACTTTGTAAATCATATGTAGGTCTCCCACAGTCAGCATCACTCTCAATAGTGGATAACTTCAAAGCTTCTAATTTAAAAGGAGGAGGAGAAACTCACACTCACCCCATAAGCAACTGAGGGCCCCAGGAAGAACAGATTTTTAGAAAGGCAAAGGTGTTGGAAGAAGTGTCTAGGTCAGAATTTCTGGACTAGTGGGTTGTGATTCCTTTGGAAGTTGGACAACTCTTTTTCAGGGGTTGTCTAAGTGTCTACGACCACTGGAAAACACAAATAATTTACTTATGACTCATAACACTAGCAAAATCAGTTATGAAGTAGCAATGAAAATAATTTTATGGTTGGGAGTCAACACAGCATGAAGAACTATATTAAAGGGCCACAGCATTAGGAAAGTTGGGAACCACTCATCTATGTCCTAGATTATAACTAGGGTTTGTTTTCAAAGCAACAAGGGAAAGTAAAAACCTTACATATGCTTTCATAACCTGTCTACCAGTGACTGTTTCAGCTGGACCAGGGTGAGGCTTGGATCTGCTGAAGGAACAAGATCACCTAATTTATATATATATAAAAAACTTCTTAACTAACTAGAGAATGATGAGAAACCAATAGCTTGTAAGCTCAGTGTGCAGAAAACTGTATGTGCACATGCACACCATGGAAGTGTGAAGCTCTATTCTGTGGACACCTTGACTCAGAACTTTCCAAATTATAGAAGTGGTCTACATGTTTCTAGTAGGAACATTATGATGGGAAAGGGGAGACAGGGAAGGATTTAACCACCTCTAACTGCACAATCACACGAAGGGCTTGCTCTTCTGCTTGTTTCTGTTCTTCCAAGTCCATGCAGAGAATGAAATTAAAACAGGAGTTGAAAAGCTTGTGTCCTGGGTGGTTTGTCAGCTGTGCAAGGTCTGATTGATCAAAGGAGATGGACATAGAAAATCTGCTCATTTTCTTTTTACCTTGTTTTTTTTTATCTTTAAGAAGACTTTACCACTGACTTAATATATCCCTGTCTTAAGAAACAACTATCTTCTCTTGCTAAGGTTATTTTTATATAGTCTTCTATTACACATTTTGAGTCAGAACATTCATCAAGTTTTCATCAAAAATAAAAATGGCAAGAATTTTTTTGATATGACTTGTACTTTTTCTGTAAAATTCAATGGTAGCACCATCACATTTTTCTCACTAATACATGTGCATTGCATGGCTTTATTAATTTTATAACTTTTTGAAATTCTGTACAATTTTCTTATGACCATACATACTATCAAATGGTTCTATGGGGATGACAACTTGGGTGGTGATGGTTGGGGAAGACTTCAGGGTGCTGCTGTAAGAGTGGTATTATAGTTTAGGATTGGTTCCCTGCATCTCCCAGGCAGAACCCTAACAATTCGTCTACACAGAAGACATGGCATGTCCTCAGAATTCCTTTCCACATCCCTGATCTGTCACTTGTGCAGGAGCCTTTGGGCATCTCTGAGGTTCTCTACTAATCAGGTCCTGGAGAACATTTTGATAATAGTCAATATTGACATTATTAGCTTATCCTCAGGCTTTCTTTTTCATTATTTTGGTTAAAACATTTATGACTCATCTGATATAATTACTATATCAAGAATCAATCTATTTGTACTAAGTATATGAAATAATGTGTTCTTTGTGATTATATCTCAGAGAAAATCTTAGCATGTAACCTTCCGTGTCAAAAAGTCAGTACCAAAATAATTGAGTAAGTTATATATTTCTTGGAAAAGTACCATCTTTTCAGTAGGAATTATAGAAATTTTGGAATGTAAAAAATTTAGATATTGATAAATGATAGGCAAGCAGTATAGCCTCTGTGCCCTTCTTCATTAAACAAAAGCCTGATTAAGCTTTGTGAGAAATGACTATCATTTTAGCTTAATATCTGCTCCCATTTAAGAAGATATAGAAAAAGTTTTCCACTTGAAGTTTTAGTTTTATTTTAAATTTATATTCCTCTAGAGAAAACAGTGCCAGCAGTATGCTGCGTTGAGGAGCCAAGCCTTTCACTTCACAGTGCTTCAGTAGTTGAATGGATGATACTACAACTGAATATGATAAGTCCACCGTGTAAGGATGTAGTGATTGCTGTTTGAATGAAATTAGAAGGATTTTAATTTTTATGAATATATTTGTTTCAATTATTTCAACCAGAATGAACTATCTATGTTTATTTCTGAGACAGGGTCTCACTGTGGAGCCTAGATGGGCCTTAAACTCCTTGCATAGCCTAAAGTATCCTTAAACTTGTTGCCAATCTTTCTACCTTAACCTCTGCTCCTAGGACTGTAAGCTTGAGCTACCTAATACCCAGTACAATCCCTCTCTCTTTGTAGTAACAGTTCAGGCTGAGTTGAAGATGGCCTTTAACTCAGATCTTTCCACTTTAGCCTTCAAAGTAGCTACGATTACAGGATTCTACCATATCACCATGGCTGGCTAGGATGAGCTTTTATGAAGAGTAAATTAGTTTGCATTTGGAATCATGAAGTACTTTGTAATTTAGTTACTTGATTTATTTAATTCTGCAGCTAATGATCCTGAGAATCAAAGTGTGGAGCAATGATTTATCAAAGGTGAGACATTTGGGTAAAATAAAACCCAGGTCTCACTCTTCATTTCTGGGCCTAGTGCTTTTCACATTATATGTGTAATTTTCTGAAAACCAACCTAGGTACTTTGGAAGAAAGGGAGGTGGGGGGATGTTAAAGGAAAGGGGTATTATACTGCACCCCCTTTCTGTGACCACAAGATTAGGAGTTACAGGTTTCCAGAAGCCATTGTTTAGACATAATGCATCTAGGCTTACTATGGCCAATGCTCAGAGATCTGATATTGTGCTAATAAAATTGTTATTTGCTTTTTAGGAGAGAGTTACTTCTGCACCTCCAATGAACCATTTTGTAATGTTGATTACACCAAAAATGTTAATCCAAACTGGTCTGTGAACATCCAGGGAGGTACAACCTGAGACTTGGTCATAGCCTCTGCGAAAGCGAAGTGAAAGAAAGCAAGGGCTTCATCAAACCCCCAAGTTAGTGACTGTGATTCAAAATGGAGTGAAGCCTAGGAAGGCCATGCGGATCCTTCCCAATAAAAGGACTGCCCATTCTTTTTAGCAGGTCCTAACAGATATCACTGAAGCCATTAAACTAGATTCAGGTGTGGTCAAGAGGCTGTGTACCCTGAATGGAAAGCAGGTAGGTGGCTTCCCACAGCTCGCCATCTTGCCTTCTTTGAGTTTACATGTTAATTATCTTTGCTGGTGTTTGCTGATGTCCTATACAGTCTGGAACTTGCTGTATAGAACAGGCCAAGCTTGAGCTTGGGCTCCACTGCCTTCCCAAATGCTAGGATTAGAGGCATGCAGCATGTCCAGCTATTTATGTGCAGGATTAGAGGCTTGCAGCATGTCCAGCTACTTGTGTTCAGGATTAGAGGCATGCAGCATGTCCGGCTCCTTGTGTGCAGGATTAGAGGTGTAGAGCATGTCCAGCTCCTCGTGCTGCTGCAGTTATATCAACAACAGAATGTTGTGGTCTCCTGGAATTGGTCCTTGAAGATTTACACAAGGACTATATGTGTGAATTAGCCTTTAGCAAGAAAGATGTAAGGGCCTCCCATTTTTTCCAGCTATCTTAGAATTCTCGTACTCCTCATTTTTTAGAAGGAAAGATGTCAATTTCCAAGAAAAAGGATAAGTTTAGTGGTGTCGTGTGCTAAACAGGAAGTTATCCAGAAATAATTATCAATTAGTGTTTAGTGGTTTGTGCCATGGGACAATGGTCTGTACCCTGTCACTTGTATTTTAAATAAATGCTGTTTGATCAGTAACCAGGCAGGAAGTATAGGCGGGGCAACCAGGCAGGAAGTAGAGGTGAAACAACAAGATTTCTGAGAAGAGGGAAGTTTCAGTCTGCAGTCTTCATCCAGACACAGAGGAAGCCAGACACAGCAAGCAAGATGTGATTGCCTTGTCAAGAAAGGTACCAAGCCACATGGCTAACACAGACAAGTCTTATGGGCTAATATAAGTTATAAGAGTTAATAAGAATCCTGAACTACTAGGCCAATCAGTTTATAATTAATGTAGGTCTCTATGTGTTTATTTGGAACTAAGTAGATGTGTGACCTGGTAGGACACAAACCTCAGTCAACAGAATGATGTGCCAATGTGGGGCTGACCAAATCCACTTTAAAGCCTTAAAGAGCTTGGGAAGTTATTCTAGATAGAAAAGAATAGAGTTAAACACAGCTGATAGCAGCACTTTCTCAGGTAGGCTCTGCTTGCTAGAGGCAAGCACTCTTGTTTAAGAGAGGCTTACTGGGGCTGGAGAGATGGCTCAGAGGTTAAGAGCATTGCCTGCTCTTCCAATGGTCCTAAGTTCAATTCCTAGCAAACACATGGTGGCTCACAACCATCTTTAATGGGGTTTGGTGCCCTCTTGTGGCCTTCAGGCATATACACAGACAGAATATTGTACACATAATAAATAAATAAATATTTGACAAAAAAAAGAGAGGCTTCCTGACTCAGCTTTAGCTGCAAACCTTAAATGGTATTGATGAAAAGCTGACTGCATGCTTTTTGGTGGTGGTAGAGACCTTGAAATGCCATAGAGTTGTGGCAATAAGCATGACTCCAGCCAGTACTTCTGCCATGAGGCAAGACTCTCAGAATAAAGCTAAGGAATGGGCTGGAACCAGCCATCAAAGCCACGGCTTTACTCCTAGCCATATTGCTGTACACGTGTTAAGGGCTGACCACTTGGGATTGGATAACCTATCTGCATGCTCGTTCTTGGGAAAAACTGATTCGCCTTTGTCAGCCACAGTGAGTTGTGCTTAGCTTTTCTCTTCATCGAGGGGTGGGGCTTTGTCAAATTTCCCTCATGCGCATTGGCATGTCGACTGGTGGCATCACTATGCAAGTCTTGTTTAGGTAACTGTATTGTTGAGATTTCATATGTACAGTTTTTCTGTCATGTCTAGAAGATACTAGCAACAAGTGTCCTGGGTCATCTGGTTCTTCCCATCTTCCTCCTCTTCCATGTTTTTTCTGGGCCTTAGGAGTAGGAGTTACATTGTAGGAAAACCAGTTGGGGCTGAGCACCTGTGGTCACATATTCTCTACATGTGGACCTGTTGTATATCTCTATAATGTTCTCTACTACAAAAGAAGGGTTTTCTTGTGGAGGGGTTGAGAGTAACCCTTATCTTTGGGTATAAGAGTAAGCATTTAGAGTATTGTTAGAAATTGTATTGATTTTGGCAATTGTGGGTTCTCCCCTAGGGTCTCGAACCTCTCTATCCATAGATATTGGCTAAGTTTATAGTACTGGGTGTGCATTCCCTCCTATTGAGTAGACCTTAAGTTCTATTAGACAGATGTTGGTCATTCCCATGAGAAAGTGCCCTTGTGCTGTTATTGTACCATGGGGGTATCTTGTCAGAAAGGTATCACTGAGGTTTATAAGTTTTATAGCTGGGTAGGAATGTTGATTTCTCTTTTCCTTTGGCAGCTTGCATAGCATCTTCAGGTACTACTAGAGCTAGTCCTTGGGAAGGAGGCTTGCAGGTCAGTTCCAACTCTATTTCCCCGAGGTCTATGTCTGAAATGTGTAGTATCTTTAACAAAGGCACTGAAACTATATCAATAGCTATGTCAAAATGGAAAAGAATTTTCCAATAATAAAAATAGTGGGAAAGTTACAGTAAGTAAGGTTTTTTGGACTGTATAAACACTAAATTTCTGGATGTCAAGCAGCAGTTTTATGTTGAGGTATAGCAACTTAATATTAGGGGATCCTGGAAAAGTGACTAAAAGTTTGTACAGTTTGAAGCACAGACAAATGCAGTCACCTTTAAAATGTGTAAACTCGTGATGAAACATTTGAGTACTGAGACTGTGACTCAGTGTAGAGTATTTGTTTAGTATGAGTGAGACACGGGCTTTGTTCCTGATATCCCCCAACAGTCCTTCAGTCTTCCTTTTGGTGCTTAAATTGATTTTCTTTTAGGAAGAGAAATTTCTGTTGCACGAATAATAAAAACCTAGAGATAGATATTGGGGTTCAAGTTGAAGATCAGAAAAGCAAAGCAGTCAAGCAACTAGAGAGATCTTATCTCTACCAACTCTCAGACGAACAAAAAATATTCTACTCTCTGCCGAGTCATATTGCTCCTGTCTTCACCTCTCTCCATTAAAGGTGTGTGAGTCCCAAAAGCTGGGATTAAAGGTGTGAACCATCACCACCTGGATCTGTTTGTGGATTGATTTTGTGTAGCCCAGGGTAGCCTTGAACTCAAAGAGATCCATCTAACTCTGTCTTCTGAGTCCTGGGATTAAAGGTATGTGCCACCACTCCCTGGCCTGTAGGGCTGACTAGGGTGGCTGCTTTGCCTTCTGATCTCCAGTAAAACTTTATTTGTTAGAACACAAATACTATAACACTAAAAATGTCCAATGTTTTTGAGGATCCAGTGATTTTACATTGTCAAAAGAGATAAAAGTGTACAATTTATTAGCTTTGAAAAGCAGTATGCAAATTTTTGTAACTCTCTCAAAGGTCTTACTGCTTGAACTCATAAATTCATTTTAGAAATTTGTCTTAAATAGCCTGAAAAACAAATATGAGAAACTGTGCATAGGGGCTGGAGGGATGGCTCAGAGGTTAAGAGCACTGATTGCTCTTCCAGAGGTCCTGAGTTCAATTCCCAGCAACCACATGGTGGCTCACAACCATTTGTAATGAGATCTGGTGCCCTCTTCTGGTTTGCAGCATATATGTAGGAAAAACACTGTATACATAATAAATAAATCTTAACAAAAAAAAAAAACTGTGCATAGCAACTTTAAGCCCAGCATGGAATCAGGAAATTGGATTGCTACCATTTAAATACCGAATGTGAAAACATTCCATTTCTTCCTTCATACTGGACATTTCCATGTGTGTTTGGGGAAATCTAACAGTTGAGGAAAAGGCTAAAGGAAAAAAACAGTGAGCTCTGTGTGTTGTATTTTTTATTTTGCTCACAAGGATAGGAAAGACAACTTAAAAAGTAATGCAGCAGAAACAGTAGACTGGGGGCACAGAGGTGAGGGGGAGGGAATGGGAGGAGAGGAAGGAGGGGAAACTGCGGTCGGGCTGTAAAATAAATAAATAAAAGTAATTCAGAGGTTGTCATTACCATCAGAAACCAAATGTTTGCTGTTGTGATCCTGCTGCATCATCCTGAAGTTAAACAGTCTGAAAGTGATCTTTGAAACCTTGGAAGATGGCTATAGAATGCTACAGGGATTACTCTGGTTACTTGTTGGTTAGTTGGTCTTTCTTCAGAGATAGGGTCTTACTGTGTGGCCCACGTTGGCTTGGAGTTGATACATTCACTTGCCTCTGCCTCCTAAGTTCTGTGATTGTAGACCTGCCATACCCAGATATTTACATCTCCTGTTAGATCTTATTAACTTATATATTTTTCATGTGCAAAGAAAGTGATGTTTTCAAGCTTTGACATGATACATTGTTTTTGAAAAAAAGTATAGATTTGACTTCTGTATACACAATTTTTGGATCCTACATTCTTGGCACCCAGGCCATTCTTGAGGAGCTGTGGTTATCTTTGTGATTTAAAATTTTGGTTTAACTTGCTATTTTCTGTTTGGTGTATGGTTTAAGGAGAAATAGAACAGTATCTCTTGCCTTAAAATGACAAGGAGTTGGGGCTAGAGGAGTGGTCAGCGGTTAAGAGCACTGGCTGCTCTTCCAGAGGTCCTGAGTTCAATTCCCAGCACCCACATGGTGGCTCACAACCATCTGTAATGGGAACTGATGCCCTCTTCTTTCGTGCAGGCACACATGCAAATAGAAGCACTCACACACATAAATAATTCTTCTAAAAATAGCAAGAAATTGGGCTATGTTTAAGATTAATGAAAACCTTAGTTAGGCAGTGTTCATTTTTACTTTATTTTTCCATAAAATTTCTTTATTCTCTGGATTGGTTAAACTAACTACTTGCTGCTGATGTTTTTTTTTTCTTTTGTACTTTTGAGACACGATTTCTATGTATCCCTGACTGTTCTGAAATTCTCTATGTTGACAAGGCTGGCCTTGAACTCAAAGAGATCTGCCTGCCTCTGCCTCTCAAGTGCTGAGATTAAAGGTGTGTGCGACTATGCCCAGGCCCAGGTCTAACTGCTTTCTTAAGATTCTTTATAGTGTGTGCATGTGTGTGTATGGTTTGTGTGGTTTAGTGTGGTATGTGTGGTGTAGTATGGTGTGTGTCATGTGTATGTATGTGTGTGTGGTGTATTATGATGTGTGTAGGTATGTGTGTGTGGTGTATTGTGATGTGTGTAGGTATGTGTGTGTGGTGTAGTGTGTTGGTATGTGTGATGTGGATGGTGTGTATATGTATGTGTGGTAGGTGTGATGTGTGTGTGGTATGTGTATGTATGTGTGGTGCGTGTGTGATGTGTGTGGTGTGTGTATGTGTGTGGTGTAGTGTGTGTGATATGTGTATGTATATGTGTTTGGTGTAGTATGGTGTGTGTAGTGTGTTTGTATTGTGTGTGTATGTGTTGGTTCAGTGTGTTTGATGTGTGTATTTTCATGACAGATTTCCTTTGAAGAGAAATGAGAAAGAAACTTAGACATATTAATGAACTGTCTTTATACAATTTTAGATTGTCTTAAGCATATTTTGTCCTAGTTCACTTACTACCTGAGGTTGTTTTATTTTAACATTAACTGGGTGTGTGTCACAAAGATAGAAATTGTCCTTTAGACAACTGGCCATAAGCCGTCACTGATCGCATCCTGAAATAGTGGACTTTTAGAGGTGTTGGTTTCTTTCATGGACCCGAAGGCTTTGAGATTGAAAACATTATGAGTATCATGTGATAGCAGCATTCATGTCCTTGTTATTACGCTTTGAATTTTTTCCTTCTTTAGAATGTTTACATTGCCTATTGGTATTGCCTCCATTTACGAGATTTGAATTTATTAGTAATATTAACTAATATATCTAAAGTCTTCATAAAATCACTTAGATCAACTTTTAGAATTTCATTTAAGTTAACTCATGGGTTCTAAACCAGCAGTGATTTTATTTAAGTCCTAGGAAACATAGAGCTATATCTGGACTCAGCTTTTAGTTGTCACATCTAGAAATGGGGATTTTGGTGATTGATCATTGGAAGGCAGAATCCTAAGATTCACAGGCAACTATAACATGGTTCTTTGGTCTCTATATATTAATAGTGCTGAGAATTTAAAGTCCTGGTTTAGTGTAACAACGTTATTCAAAAGTAAATACTCTTTAAGTATTAACATTGTTAGTAGATATCATACTGAACTTTATTTTGGACCTTTATTTTTGACAGACAGGCTACAAGGACATCTGTGTTGTCTAATGGACACAAACTTTGGGAAGTTGTGGTTTATAATCTGCTGGCTTGGGTTTCAGCCTGTCTCTATTGTGCATGTTTAGGTAGTGCAGCTTCACAGATGTTTAAAGAAAGACATCATAAATGCTTTTGTAGGTATTTAAAGTTAGGTACCAAACATCATGATTTAATCGTAAGTTTTTAGTACTTAGAAGCATGGTGTAAGGGTTTAAATTAAGCATTGTCACACACGAAGGCTATCTGCTTGCTTGTTAACACATGGGGTTTGGAGAGGCAGGAACATGCCAGAGCCTCTAACCTCATCACTGGAGTAGCTGGTTGATGGGACAACAGTTTGGTTGGCTGTTTGGAGATGGAGCTTTGTGGGGGTATTTCTGTGAAGTGATGCCTTGCTCTGGCTTCTTAGCTCTCAGTTACTACTGTCTGTTGGCTGAGTAAGCAGCCTTCTCTGCTATGTTCTTCACCCACTACTTTTTTGTCTTGTCTGAGGCCCATACTGTAAAGCCATCTGATCATGGATCTCTAAAACCTTTAGTCATTTTAGGTTCCTGGAGGTATTTTGGTACAGGGATAAAAAACAAATAGCCATATTTTTTATTATCTTAAAAAAATTACAACCTTCACTCATGAGGCAGAGGCAGGGAGATCTCTGTGAGTTTGAGGCTAGCCTGGTCTACAGAGTGAGTTCTAGTACAGCCAGGGTTACACAGAGATACTCCACCTCAAAAACAATAATAACAAAAAATCCAAACAGACAAAACAACAACGACAAAAAAAACCCCAACAAAACAAAAAGGTTCAATCTTGAATTTGGGAGTAGCTCAGTAATAAACACCTGACTTGCATGGGAGTGGCCCCAAGTTCCAACCCAGCAAAAAGGAAAAAGAAAAACGATAAATGAAAATTCCTAATGTAAAACTCATATATTTTAAAATGAGATGACTAAGAAAAATAATCTATAAAGAGGAATACAGGCCGTTTCATAATTTTGTTTAAACACACAGTGAACTTTGATTTTGTTTTTTTTTTTTTTTTATGAAAAAAGCCTTGAACTTTTAAACACATGTATAGGGAAAGAAGGCCTTTTAAACATGTTTAAAGTTAGAAAGCCTTTCTTTTTTTAAATAAGCCACAGTGGCAAAGTTCTTTAAAAATGTCTCTTTTTTCTGGTACAGAACTGAAAGGTCCAAATATAACTTTTCCCACATATGTGAAGAGTTCTAGCTTTTAGCATTCCCAGAAACAGCAGAGTTTAACATGAAAAATCATTTTATAGAATTTTGGAACAAGTTGGTTCTTGTCATGGACAGAGGCAAAACAGACTTAGAAATTGCTTGCAGTTGATGCTTTTAGGGTAAAACACTTCTAGACTTTAATTACATCATTTATGTCACCACTTTCTTGCCTCTAAGCTTTCCAGAAATTAGAAAAATGATGAATTTTGGTTTATCAAGGGTTGCTGTTTGCATGTGACCTAGGTTTGGCTTCAGAATATCTGAGCTATAAGGGAAAGGCTTTATTACATTGGTCAGTGACTCTGTAATGGAACACATACAAGTAACACCATATTTTGGAAAAGAACAGGAAGTGCTCTCAGAGACTGGAAGAGTTTTTACTAAAATGCCAATATTCCAGACCAGAACCCTGTGTTCCCCTAGGGTGGAATGGTAGAGCTGGGAAGGGCTGTGCTGGCTTAGTCATTTGATTTCTGCTCATCTAGTTGGGGAACTGCTTGAGGCTCAGCTGGGCAATTCTAGCTATTGAGGGATTCTGGGCAAGCCTAACAATCAAGAACACCAGTGGGTAGTAGATTGTGAGCAAATAGGGAGCCAATAAAGAGCCATGAGAGTTGTTTTTTTTTTCCCTAAATTGTATAGTTGATTTCTACCTCCAGTTCTTATCCCACCTTCCTCTGAAGAGGTAACACTAACTACCATTATGGAATTGTGGTAACTGCTATTGTCTTGAATCCCAGCTAGGTGGTCCTAGC
Organism: Microtus pennsylvanicus; assembly: GCF_037038515.1. Taxonomy (NCBI): domain Eukaryota; kingdom Metazoa; phylum Chordata; class Mammalia; order Rodentia; family Cricetidae; genus Microtus; species Microtus pennsylvanicus. Next base: position 85,419 of record NC_134590.1, on the reverse strand, counting down.
TATTGATGGTCTCTGGGTGGCAATAATGAGCCCCAGTAGTAGGAAGTTTACAGGTTCTTTCAGTGTGGCCCCATATTTCGATATGGCACAAAAGCCATTAGTCCCGTCCTAGCTGATCACGTAGCTCTGCAGACAAGCTGTCTCTGCCCTGAACAAAAGCCAGGATGCCTGCTCCTAGCTTCTTTTGTTAAAATGTGGATTACCTGAGAAGAAATGTTTGACTGAAGCTGATGACTTAAGAGTTCAGACGTTTGGTGCTTCCTTTCTTTTGTAATTTGGAAGGTGTCTTATAGAGATGCTAATTCAGGGCCTACCTGACTGCTAGATGCGGATGTGACTTGAGCCCCGGCACCTAGTAAAAAATCTGCCCCCTAGAGCTCAGGAAGGCAGTCTAACAGTCAAAGAGCCTGTGTTCTACTCCTTGCTGTGCAGTGCAGCTTCAACTGAAAGAAAAAGCCAGACTTAAATTAAAGTAGCCTCTGAGGTAAGCAGGTTAAAATGCTTTTTCATTTCACAATTTTGCCTTTTTGTTAATAGTCTGCTGTTTGTAGGCAAGTGAGTTCAATTCCAAGGTGGATTGATTTCAGTGCTGTACCTCTAGTAAAGTTTAAAGTCAGAGATTGTGATGCATTCAGAAGTTCCTTGATTGTACAGGATTTTAAGATTTTTCAGGCTAGCCTGAGTTTTTGTCTTTTCTCACAAGGTTAAGGATTGTTTTTTCATCATCTGTGAAGAATTTTGTTACAAGTTTAATGGGCATTTGCATTAGATCTGTAGATTGCTTTCAATAACATGGTCAATTTTGCTATGATTGGTGCTATCTTTACAAGAGAATAGGAAATCTTTCAATTTTCTGTTGGCTTAAATTTCTTCCTTCAGAGATTCAAAGTTCTTGTTATACAAGTTTTTCAATTTGTGTGATTAGAGTTACTAAAAAATATTTATGATATTTGTGACTATCTCGTTCATGATATATGTAGAGGAGATTCATTTGAGTTGTTTTCAGATTCTGTGTATGATAAAGTAATTCTGCTATGAACATGGTTAAGCACATGTCCTTGTTGTATGGTTGAGCATCTTTTGTATATAGGCCCAGAAGAGATAGCTGAGTTTTAAAGTGGTTTGTTGCCTAATTTTCTGAGAATTCAACAGCAGTGGAGGAGTTTCTCTTAAACATAAGTTGTGAGTTTTTCATCTTGGTCATGTTACAGAGATAAGATGGAGTCTCAGAGTTGTTTTGATTTGCATTTTCCAATGGTTAAGCATATAATATTTGAGCAATTTTTGAATGTTTCCAGTCATTTTAAGTTCATATAAAGTTATGGTAAAGAAAATTATGAAATTATGAATAATTGAAGAGCTGGTACTGACCGGCTAAACATGCAATCAAGAATAATTCGGAGAGCTGGTATTGACCGGCTAATTATGAAATTATCAATAATTAGGAAAGCTGGTTTTGACCTGCCAAACATGAAATTATGAAAATTGGGAGAGCTGGTTTTGACCGGCTAAACATGAAGTTACGGTATTAGAAATCTATAGATCGGTATTGACTGATGATGTGGAAAAATCATGATTGTGAGTTGCAGCGATTGAGAGTTGGCTGAAAGAGAGATTGACTATGAATGTTGAGTTGATATGCAGGAGAAGAAATGTTTGACTGAAGCTGATGACTTGAGCCCTGGCACCTAGTTAAAAATCTGCCCGCCAGAGCTCAGGAAGGCAGTCTAACAGACCAAGAGCCTGTGTTCTACTCCCTGCTGTGCAGTGCAGCTTCAACTGAAAGAAAAAGCCAGATTTAAATTAAAGTAGCCTCTGAGGTAAGCAGGTTAAAATGCTTTTTCATTTCACAATTTTGCTTTTTTGTTAATAGTCTGCTGTTTGTAGGCAAGTGAATTTGTATCCAAGGTGGATTGATTTTAGTACTGTGCCTCTAGTAAAGTTTAAAGTCAGAGATTGTGATGCATTCAGAAGTTCCTTGATTGTACAGGATTTTAAGATTTTTCATGCTAGCCTGAGGTTTTGTCTTTTCTCACAAGGTTAAGGATTGTTTTTTCAACATCCGTGAAGAATTTTGTTACAAGTTTAATGGGCATTTGCATTAGATCTGTAGATTGCTTTCAATAACATGGTCAATTTTGCTATGATTGGTGCTATCTTTACAAGAGAATAGGAAATCTTTCAATTTTCTGTTGGCTTAAATTTCTTCCTTCAGAGATTTAAAGTTCTTGTTATACAAGTTTTTCAATTTGTGTGATTAGAGTTACTCAAAAATATTTATGATATTTGTGACTATCTCGTTCATGATATATGTAGAGGAGATTCATTTGAGTTGTTTTCAGATTCTGTGTATGATAAAGTAATTCTGCTATGAACATGGTTAAGCACATGTCCTTGTTGTATGGTTGAGTATCTTTTGTATATAGGCCCAGAAGAGATAGCTGAGTTTTAAAATGGTTTGTTGCCTAATTTTGTGAGAATTAAACAGCAGTGGAGGAGTTTCCTTTAAACATTAGTTGTGAGTTTTTCATCTTGGTCATGTTACAGAGATAAGATGGAGTCTCAGAGTTGTTTTGATTTGCATTTTACAATGGTTAAGCATATAATATTTGAGCAATTTTTGAATGTTTCCAGTCATTTTAAGTTCATATAAAGTTATGGTAAAGAAAATTATGAAATTATGAATAATTGAAGAGCTGGTACTGACCGGCTAAACATGCAATCAAGAATAATTCGGAGAGCTGGTATTGACCGGCTAATTATGAAATTATCAATAATTAGGAAAGCTGGTTTTGACCTGCCAAACATGAAATTATGAAAATTGGGAGAGCTGGTTTTGACCGGCTAAACATGAAGTTACGGTATTAGAAATCTATAGATCGGTATTGACTGATGATGTGGAAAATCATGATTGTGAGTTGCAGCGATTGAGAGTTGGCTGAAAGAGAGATTGACTATGAATGTTGAGTTGATATGCAGGAGAAGAAATGTTTGACTGAAGCTGATGACTTGAGCCCTGGCACCTAGTTAAAAATCTGCCCGCCAGAGCTCAGGAAGGCAGTCTAACAGACCAAGAGCCTGTGTTCTACTCCCTGCTGTGCAGTGCAGCTTCAACTGAAAGAAAAAGCCAGATTTAAATTAAAGTAGCCTCTGAGGTAAGCAGGTTAAAATGCTTTTTCATTTCACAATTTTGCCTTTTTGTTAATAGTCTGCTGTTTGTAGGCAAGTGAATTTGTATCCAAGGTGGATTGATTTTAGTACTGTGCCTCTAGTAAAGTTTAAAGTCAGAGATTGTGATGCATTCAGAAGTTCCTTGATTGTACAGGATTTTAAGATTTTTCATGCTAGCCTGAGGTTTTGTCTTTTCTCACAAGGTTAAGGATTGTTTTTTCAACATCCGTGAAGAATTTTGTTACAAGTTTAATGGGCATTTGCATTAGATCTGTAGATTGCTTTCAATAACATGGTCAATTTTGCTATGATTGGTGCTATCTTTACAAGAGAATAGGAAATCTTTCAATTTTCTGTTGGCTTAAATTTCTTCCTTCAGAGATTTAAAGTTCTTGTTATACAAGTTTTTCAATTTGTGTGATTAGAGTTACTCAAAAATATTTATGATATTTGTGACTATCTCGTTCATGATATATGTAGAGGAGATTCATTTGAGTTGTTTTCAGATTCTGTGTATGATAAAGTAATTCTGCTATGAACATGGTTAAGCACATGTCCTTGTTGTATGGTTGAGCATCTTTTGTATATAGGCCCAGAAGAGATAGCTGAGTTTTAAAATGGTTTGTTGCCTAATTTTGTGAGAATTAAACAGCAGTGGAGGAGTTTCCTTTAAACATAAGTTGTGAGTTTTTCATCTTGGTCATGTTACAGAGATAAGATGGAGTCTCAGAGTTGTTTTGATTTGCATTTTCCAATGGTTAAGCATATAATATTTGAGCAATTTTTGAATGTTTCCAGTCATTTTAAGTTCATATAAAGTTATGGTAAAGAAAATTATGAAATTATGAATAATTGAAGAGCTGGTACTGACCGGCTAAACATGCAATCAAGAATAATTCGGAGAGCTGGTATTGACCGGCTAATTATGAAATTATCAATAATTGGGAAAGCTGGTTTTGACCTGCCAAACATGAAATTATGAAAATTGGGAGAGCTGGTTTTGACCGGCTAAACATGAAGTTACGGTATTAGAAATCTATAGATCGGTATTGACTGATGATGTGGAAAATCATGATTGTGAGTTGCAGCGATTGAGAGTTGGCTGAAAGAGAGATTGACTATGAATGTTGAGTTGATATGCAGGAGAAGAAATGTTTGACTGAAGCTGATGACTTGAGCCCTGGCACCTAGTTAAAAATCTGCCCGCCAGAGCTCAGGAAGGCAGTCTAACAGACCAAGAGCCTGTGTTCTACTCCCTGCTGTGCAGTGCAGCTTCAACTGAAAGAAAAAGCCAGATTTAAATTAAAGTAGCCTCTGAGGTAAGCAGGTTAAAATGCTTTTTCATTTCACAATTTTGCCTTTTTGTTAATAGTCTGCTGTTTGTAGGCAAGTGAATTTGTATCCAAGGTGGATTGATTTTAGTACTGTGCCTCTAGTAAAGTTTAAAGTCAGAGATTGTGATGCATTCAGAAGTTCCTTGATTGTACAGGATTTTAAGATTTTTCATGCTAGCCTGAGGTTTTGTCTTTTCTCACAAGGTTAAGGATTGTTTTTTCAACATCCGTGAAGAATTTTGTTACAAGTTTAATGGGCATTTGCATTAGATCTGTAGATTGCTTTCAATAACATGGTCAATTTTGCTATGATTGGTGCTATCTTTACAAGAGAATAGGAAATCTTTCAATTTTCTGTTGGCTTAAATTTCTTCCTTCAGAGATTTAAAGTTCTTGTTATACAAGTTTTTCAATTTGTGTGATTAGAGTTACTCAAAAATATTTATGATATTTATGAGTATCTCGTTCATGATATATGTAGAGGAGATTCATTTGAGTTGTTTTCAGATTCTGTGTATGATAAAGTAATTCTGCTATGAACATGGTTAAGCACATGTCCTTGTTGTATGGTTGAGCATCTTTTGTATATAGGCCCAGAAGAGATAGCTGAGTTTTAAAATGGTTTGTTGCCTAATTTTGTGAGAATTAAACAGCAGTGGAGGAGTTTCCTTTAAACATAAGTTGTGAGTTTTTCATCTTGGTCACGTTACAGAGATAAGATGGAGTCTCAGAGTTGTTTTGATTTCCATTTCTCCAATGGTTAAGCATATTATATTTGAGCAATTTTTGAATGTTTCCAGTCATTTTAATTTCATATAAAGTTATGGTAAAGAAAATTATGAAATTATGAATAATTGAAGAGCTGGTACTGACCGGCTAAACATGCAATCAAGAATAATTCGGAGAGCTGGTATTGACCGGCTAATTATGAAATTATCAATAATTAGGAAAGCTGGTTTTGACCTGCCAAACATGAAATTATGAAAATTGGGAGAGCTGGTTTTGACCGGCTAAACATGAAGTTACGGTGTTAGAAAACTAAAGAACGGTATTGACTGATGATGTGGAAAAATCATGATTGTGAGTTGCTGCGGTTGAGATTTGGCTGAAATAGATTGACTAAATGTTGAGTTGATACGCATGCTGAGAAAGTAAACTCTGAATGATGTTCTGTACCAGCGGAGGAAACATTTTCAACTCAGGTGATTCTACTCTCCTTTAAGATAGGAGAATATAGTCTTTGGGAGCATAATTATACATAAAGCATTGTGATGCATCCTAACAAGTAATGGCTGATACACAGGGCCTTAAAAGTTTATTTATCTCCACTAATCTCTTTACAGAGGTCGGCAGTCAATGACGGGTGTGAGGCTTCTCCCCAGATGCCTAAGACAGGGGCTTGCATAAAAGATGCCTGCTCCAATGACGGGAAAATTTGGGTAAATGAGGACTTTGCCCAAGTCAGGCGCGACATATCTGTCTTGTTGCAGAAGCAAAGGGTTTATTAAAATTAATAAGAGAGAGTGGATTGTGGGCCCATATTTCGATATGGCACAAAAGCCATTAGCCCGGTCCAAGCTGATCATTTAGCTATGCAGAAAAGCTGCCTCTGCCCTTAACAAAAGCCAGGATGCCTGCTCCTAGCTTCTTTTGTTAAAAGGTGGATTACCTGAGAAGAAATGTTTGACTGAAGCTGATGACTTAAGAGTTCAGAATGCTTTGCTCATTTAAAACATCTGGGTGATCAGAAAATTAAAACCAAACAGAAGCATTTCTTGTTTTCTGTGGGACCAGGCAGACCAGAAACAGGAAAAAGTGATAAGTAGGAGAGGGCTGTAAGGTCCACGCTCTCTTCATCATAGCTTGACTTTCAGTGGAGAGAGTCTTAGGTGGTGATAAGGCCTGAGTGAACAGTCTCTCTTTTAGCCTTATCACCTGGCTACAGGCTTCCTGGGATGCAGTTCCTCTCATTGTCCTATGGACTTCTATAGTGTTTGTTCCCTGAATGTAGCGGTTTTGCCTAGTCACTGGCGCATCCGATAGTGTTTGTTCCCTGAATGCCTAGTCACTGGTGGAGGAAGAGCCATTGTTAAATGTGTGGTGGAGAGGGCCTTTTCTCTTAGATGACGTGATTGTACCAAACTCACTTTGTTGTGCTTTTTGGGATACATTTAAAGTGACTGTTTACAAAAGCTTTTACCTGATATTTTGAGTCCAACTATTTTAGTCTTCTCAGACTCCTACTTCTTTATGAGTCTCTTGCCGGGCGACAGTATAGTAGACGCGTGCTGCCACCATGTGGCTAAATAGTGCAATGACACATTTTACAGTTCTGGAAGGCTGGCTGTCAGGTCTTGAAGCTCAGCAATATACTCTTGAGCTCAGTGAAGCTTAGGGCAGTAATTGGCAGAGTTTTATCTGAATAGTACCCATAGAATTCCTGAATAATCTTACGATTTTCATTTATAAGTTCTCTGCTGGTGCTGGTGCTGTCCTGATTGGTCCATAGCATTGATTCAACTGCCACAGACTCTGCCTTCCTCCCTGTAAAAGTTAATTATACTGTTGAAGAGATGGCCTGTCTCCCTGCAGGGCAATTATTCAAACTGTCTTTCCCCTCTTTGTCATCAGGAAGGCTCAAAAGAGCCTGGGGAAATAATAAGAAAACACAAGGCTTTCTGCCACAGTTATCCTGTTCACTGGGTACAATGGGGGCATGGGCAGAGTTAGATTTGTTTCAGTTCTAACTTTTCAAAAACCCTTTCTGCTTTCTTTGCACCGCTAGCTAGCTATTCGTTTTTTGGAGGCAGTCTGTGATCAAAGTCTTTTCATGCTTGTTTTCCAGATCTTTCTCCCAAGCTAATGGTTTAAGCAATGAATCCTTTGAACAACTTAAAGTAAAACTTGATCTGTGTTACAAAGGTGACACATAAATCCAACTACACTTAATCAATAAAAACCAGGGGACAGATATGGGAGTAAAAACCTGGAAGACCAGAGAACTGGGAGCAGTCACCATTTGCTTTCTATGCATCTCCTTTCTGCATTTAAAAGGGTGAGATTCTGTCTCTACCCAATCACCACCACTACCACCACCACTGGGCTCCTATGGTCAACTAGTGGTTAGCTCCACCCTGGATCTCCAGGCCAGTTTTATTTGTCAGAACACAAACAAAATGCTACACAACACATATGGAAGGATTTTCATGAGCCTTTTGGAGGGGTGTTCCTCACTTGATCAGACAACAGAGCTGATTGATTAGATCAATCAAATCATTCCTGATTTGTAGACCTATTATGTCAGGAGGCTGCATTCTAAAAGTCAGCTGAGGAGCTACCATGTGTGTGTGTGTGTGTGTGTGTGTGTGTGTGTGTGTGTGTTACACCCAGGCATTGAGCTGAGACTGCTGTCTCAGAGGAGTTTCCAGATTCGAGGTAGGATGCTTAGGTGTAGCTCACAGACATGAGAGAGACAAAGAGTAGGAAACACTACATTATGAAAAGAGGAGCCATCTGATGTCTTATTATCTTAACTCTGATCTTGATTACCACAAGACAGCACCTCCCTGGGTCTTAACTTGTGGATGTTTATTGTCTGTTGGAAGTGTATGTGAACCCAAGAAGCAGAAACCTTTCTCCTTGCCTTCTTTATTGTTTAGGGTCAGAATGAATGAACTTAGGACATTTTTAAAAACTTGTTATGTCTGGTGCTTACTATGGAATCACGTGGCCAGACTTCAATTTGGCTCAGGACTGATGGAGTTCAAGATCGTTTGGCACTGGTGGTGGAGAAGCAGCACTCATCACACTCTGAGTTTGTTCAGTGACAGAAAGTAAAGGATCCTAGGAGGATAAGCATAGAACAGTAGATCCTAGCCTAGCACGGGACATTTGATTCAGACTTCTGTTTGTTTACCAGAAAACTGACAATCAGAAAGGTGACAAGGTGTTTGCTCGAGGTCACTGGAAATTTTGTAGCAGTGAAGCTCATAATCTAGGGTTTCAGTCCTTTATCATGTTCTTTTAGAGACAGGGTTTCATACAACCTAAGGTGGCCTGGTATTAAAGCAGAATACTGCTTTAGTATTCGAGATGCTGAGATTGCAAGTGTGAGTCTTTGTACCTAGTTCTGACTCTTCAGGCATAACTTCAAAAACTTATTTATTATGTGTGCATGTGTGTGCATTTTTGTGGGCATACATGCGCTCATGCACCATAGCATACATGTTGAAGACAGAAGACAGCTTGTGGGAGTTGGTTCTACCTTGTGGTTTCTGGGGATTAAAATTAGGTCCTCACCTCTCTGCCTTCCTGACTTCAGGCATATAGCAACCCCCCAAAATTTGAGCTTGTACAAAGCCATACATTGCCTTAGATCACCCACCCTCTCTAGAAACCTATAGGTTATAACCTATAGTAAAGAACTCTCTTTAGTTGGGATTCAGAACAAACCCCTATTGCAGTGACTGATGTAACTAAGCTCTCCTTTCTACCTGAAATAAATATCAGCTCCTATTTATACCAACCTGGAACAGAATCCTTTGCTCATTTAAAACATCTGGGTGATCAGAAAATTAAAACCAAACAGAAGCATTTCTTGTTTTCTGTGGGACCAGGCAGACCAGAAACAGGAAAAAGTGATAAGTAGGAGAGGGCTGTAAGGTCCACGCTCTCTTCATCATAGCTTAGACTTTCAGTGGAGAGAGTCTTAGGTGGTGATAAGGCCTGAGTGAACAGTCTCTCTTTTAGCCTTATCACCTGGCTACAGGCTTCCTGGGATGCAGTTCCTCTCATTGTCCTATGGACTTCTATAGTGTTTGTTCCCTGAATGTAGCATTTTTGCCTAGTCACTATTTCTTTTAGTCTTCTCAGACTCCTACTTCTTTATGAGTCTCTTGCCGGGCGACAGTATAGTAGACGCGTGCTGCCACCATGTGGCTAAATAGTGCAATGACACATTTTACAGTTCTGGAAGGCTGGCTGTCAGGTCTTGAAGCTCAGCAATATACTCTTCAGCTCAGTGAAGCTTAGGGCAGTAATTGTCAGAGTTTTATCTGAATCGTACCCATGGAATTCCTGAATAATCTTACGATTTTCATGTATAAGTTCTCTGGTGCTGAGCTACGAGAGCCAGTGTGGTTCATCTTCCCCTGGCTATGTGGTAGTTAGTGATCAGATGCAGATTTCTTTATATTCTTGCCTGGTCCTGCATCATCCAGTGTGCTCCAGCATGATCTGAGTGGTCCTCCATGTTCTTTGTATCTCTTGGGCCGACTGGCACTCTCCTGACTGAATCTGTGCAGAGCACAGGGAGCGGGACTGTGCTTTGAAATATCCTTTATGAAATCAGCCCCATGTAACACAGATTTGCCAAGGTCGGAGAGCCCTGGTCCCTCTAGTATCTTCCAGAAGTTTTGCACTTTGAACATTTAACATTTAGGTTTACTATCCATCTGTAGTTAATTCTGTGGAGCTTGTAAACAGTAGTTCCTTTATAGAGTAGCACTCCACTGTTACTGTGATAAGACTAGGATTGATGGTATAAATTCTTAGAAAATATTACGTCACAAAGTAGAATTTATATAAGGGAGAGTTGCATCCCAAATCCTCCAAAGGTTAATGGTATGCTAACTGCACATGTTAGAGATTAGTATAAGACATAAATGTTTGTTCCCTAGGATTAACCAGCTGCATTCCCAAAACAAAGGCGACAGCCCTGTTTTACAAACAGCAGAAACACCCATTCCTCCATTAAAAAACCATCCTTTTAATGCTGCTCAAGAGACCATGCCAGTGTCACAACCCCATTAAGTCCTGTTGTGCCATAAAGGTATATTAATTCTAGAACATTGGCATTTCTAGTCTTTATGAAAAGAAATTTTGAGTCAAGGTCTCCTATGTTGATTGAAGTATATTTGAACCCTGTCTGTAGCCCCACAAGGCATTGCCCTTCTTGTCTTCTTGCCTAAACACTCTAAACCTTGGATTGCATGTCTGCAGCACCACAGCATTCTGAAATTGCCAGTTTGAGTACATAGTGGACTGTCCATTGCAGAACAGAGAAAGGATTTGTTTATGGAGCCTGTCTTCTCCATTCAGACCAGAAGCGGAGGAACACTGCTCTGAGAAAACAGATAATAGCCAGGTCACAGACTGAACTTGAAGGCAGTGAGCTGCAGGGGTCTTCATTTTAAAGAAGGACTGACTGATGGGGCATGATGAGTGACTTTCTCTATAATTTCCCTGCATGTATTAATTCCTTCCATGTGAGTGAAGACAGACAGAATTCGTGGGTGTGCAATTTAGGGAGGGTAGCTTGAACTACTGAGTATTCAGTTTCCAATGAGCAGATCTATGCAGATATGTACAATCCTGACTGGATAAAGTTAAGTCAGCTGAGATGTTTGAGAAACAGACAATTGAATGCAACTCCATGTGTTAGATTACAGCACTCAGTGACTAACATTTTACATGGAAGCTGAGCAACCTCTTCCATTGCTGGTCTGGGTCCTCAGAACCCAAGACTTTTCACAGAAGGGTGAAAACTATGGTTATCAGTTCCAACACCACTGTGGACTTTGTTTATAATGTTCTTGGTTTACCCAATGTTTCTCTTGTGCAACATTGTCTGATTAGCCCCTTTCTGAATTTGTATACTTCCTTTTAAAACCCAACCCATTGATTTACATTAGCAAGAGACTTGCTGTTGAATTTGACTTAGTTCTACAGTCAATCTGGGATAGGTCTGATTAGCAGCCATTGCTGGGACCTTCTGCTCACCTGATTCTGACACTCAGACCTCACTAACCAATCAGAGCCTCCACCAGTCAAATGGATGGGTTCTTCAGGGAGCAAGGACTCCCGGTTTATCGCTTCCTGAAGAAATCACAGTCTCTCTTGTGCACTGTGTCTTGGGTTCCCTTGTGGGGAGAGAGTTTGTCAGCTGTACCATGGTGAATGAGTGGTTGCTCTCCACAGATTGGAGGAGTGATGGGCCAAGGTGAGTAAGGGGCCAATGTCCCCAGGTGGGAGGAGTGGCTGGGCTTAATGCACGTGGCTGCTCTTCCCACGTTTAGAGTGGCTGTGCTTGGCGGGTCAGGGGCCACTGTCCATAAACTAGCCTGCTGAGGAGTGCGGCTGATCTGTACAGTCCTCCCCTGATTGGTTGGGAGCCAGTGGACAAAGAGTTTAGTGTGTTCCTGCCTTATCCTAAGTAAGTAGTCCTAAGTGATCCTTGCAACTCTCCATGGCAGTCTCTGAATAACTTCACTGCCTGGGCTCTGTCTGCACTGAGCAGAGCATTGGCAGCTGCAAATGGTGGTGGCTGTAGTGCTTATTTTGCCGCATGTGGAGAGATATCACCATATTTTCCAAACTCGGAGACCACAGTATCTTCAGAAGTTCTTCACTTTTAACATTTATGTTTAGGATCCATTTGTAGTTAATTTTGTGGAGCTTGTAAACGGTTTCTCCTGTGTAGAGTAGTACTCCACTGCTAAATTGAAGTAGAGCATAATTGATAGTAGCATTAATGGTATAAGGATTTACCAGTTCTTAGGAGACATTAAGTCACACAGTAGAATTTAAGTAAGGGAGGGGTGCATCCCAAATTCCCCAAAGATAAGTAGTATGCTAACCATGCCTGTTAGATATTAGTATCATGAGATGCAAATGTTTGTTCACCAAGATTAATAAGCCATTAAGGTACATTCCTATAACAAATGAGACAACCATGATTTACAACCAGCCAAAAGACCCACTTCTCAGTCAAAGACCTCTAACATGGTGCTCAAGGGGCCATTATAGGCTCACAACCTGTGTGCCATGAAAGTATAATAATTCTAGAACAGCTGCATTTTTCAGTTTTTAGAAATGCTGAGTTAACTTTTAAATTAAGGGATGTACATGACTTTTTTATTGTGCATTGTCCCATACCCTGTCTTGACATGCAAAACTGTCAGTATCAAGGGATTACAGAACTTCAATAAAGAACACCAGAAAGTGGCAGACAGAAACAATAGGCTAAATGCAAACCCTAGTTTCACTGAAAAACCCTGTTATTGGAAATGGTAACAACAAACAAAGCAATTAGTACCTGAGCTTTACCTCAAGGTTATAAAAATTCTTTTGTTCATGCATAATGCTTGCTTCTTGCTATAAATAGGGTAGTTTGTAAATCTCCCATCACCACTGATATAGAAATCCAATCTCAGGTGGTGATCAGATATAACTGATAAGCTTTGTGTGCCCCATGGAGGTTTTTTCCTTTTTTTCTGGAATCAACTTTGCTTCTGGTTTAATAGATTTTAGTGGTCTGCCCCCTCCTCAATAATTGCATGCCACCTGGACACAACAATAGAAAGCAAAATGTTGTCTAAGTGACCCTAACAGACATCCTATTCTTTATCATAATAGAATGATATCCTTTTATTTTTTTCTTTATTTTTATTTTTTATTTTTTGGTTTTTCGAGACAGGGCTTCTCTGTGGCTTTGGAGCCTGTCCTGGAACTAGCTCTGTAGACCAGACTGGTCTCAAACTCACAGAGAACTACCTGCCTCTGTGAGTGCAGGGATTAAAGGCGTGCCCCACCATTGCCTGGCTGAATGATATCCTTTTAGTAGTCACAATATCTTCTACAAAATTAAAACCTCAGAAGGCTTCAAGTGAATCTCTCCAAAGAATGTGGTGTACTGGATGAGTTATCGTCATTGATTTCTGGTAGTTTGATTTTGATTAGAATCCTGTCATTTCTGTTTAAGAAATTATAGTCTATATTTGTAGGCTATGTCTTTATGTCTCATTTTTTGAGTGCTGCAATCTATATTGTTAGTTTTATTATCATCTGATTGTTCCTCTGGAAAATGATCGGCCTTCAACAATTTTGTATCTAGAAAATTTCATGTTAAAAGTTCCTTATGTTTTCGTTGGTTTGATAAGTTTCTGTGTAGAGTTGGTTTTAGTTTTTTTTTATTTATTGTTCTTAGAGGCCTTCCTCTTTCCATTCCCTGACATTTCTGTGTTTTCCAGTTGCTGTTTGGGCTTTGGCTGTTTAAGTGATTGGATGTGATTAATACATTTACTTTCGATCTTTAAAACCTCCTTGTATATTATTGCCTTTTTCCTAATTAGCCTCACCTGTCAACATGACATTGCCTAGGGTTATCTGAAGAAGCATCAGTTGAGGGTGTGCATAGATGAGAACATCTAATTGCTGCATCTGAGAGAAATTGTATTGATTTAAAGTGTGGGAAGGCTCTTCCACTGAGTTGACAATATCTCTAAGCAAGTGGACCTGCAGAAGAGAACTAGCTTAGACAAACGAGAAAGGTAGGAAGCAATGTTTCCCCATGTATTGTCTTCATTTATTAGCTTGAGTTTCCACCCTAAGCTCCCACAAGGATGGACTATGATCTAGGGATATCAACCAGATAAATCTCATTATCTAAGTTGCTTTTGGATAGAGTTTAATCACAACAATGGAGAAGAAAATTGGAACAAAAATGGTACCTCAAATGTACTTTTATTACTGCAAAGGACTTGAAATTTTTAGGTCTGCCCTTGCTATCCTGAATGGAATTGTTTTATTGTTAGCAGCTTTCCTCCCAGCCTCTGTATGCTGGAGTTACATGTCATGTACTCCCATTGACAAAGAGCCAAATATTTGAATTTTTTATACGTGGTCATTACTTGTGCATCTGGCACTACTTTATCTTTTGACACTGTGGCTAGTTATTTTCATTTGCTTTTCTTTGAAAATAGTAAAGCTCATAAACCCTATAAGACCAGAAATAGACAAGTACTTTCTCACCCTATCTCAGAGCTTTTTCAACATTAGCTTTAATTCTTTACCAAGTATCTATATCTTAGGTGCCTTCTGGATACCAAATAATTTTTAAGGCTTCATTATTTCCACACACATTTCTAAATCAGAAAGAGAAATGTGAACCCTATGAGTTTTTATTGAATGCTTTAGGATAGCAAGGTACAGAGAGGATTTGGCTTGTCCCATTACCCTGTAATGAAGATTACTTATCTGGTTTATAATTTAAATCCCTTCCTAACTTTTACTCTTTATGGTCCCTGTTCTGGTACCACCTTTCAACATCTACTGCATTGTGGTCCCTTGGTATGGTTGTCTTGTAAATCAGTACACAGTGATGCATAGTATGAACAACTGCACAATAAGATTTATTTACTATGGCATTTTATACATACTAAAAAGTGATACCTCAACTCTGAAACCTCTGTACTCATGTACATGTGTACTCTTGCTTCTCCTTCCTAGAAACAATACCTCAATTAATCAGTAATAAAAGTGAAAATAAGTACAAAGATACAATGCAAAAAGTATACAGAAGCAAAGCACTCCTTTTTAACTAGTACAGTGTGTGCAACTGCGCTCAAAAACAAATTCTTTATCCATGGTATAGATTCTGAGAGAACATTTGAGAAATAGGCAGTTTGCTTTCATCTATGCTTGTTCTCTCATGCAACCATTTCCCAAGTTTGTCTCATCTGTGCCACAAGGAGCCTGCACTCTAAGCTAGTTTTGTGCCTCCATATTTTCCTCCTTTTAGATTTTTAAGTTAATTGAGTTTTATTCATAAAGTATGTAAATATTCTGCATTTGGTTGAAAGAAACTCTTACATAATCAAAAATAGAAAAGAATAACAATTATTACAATAAGCATACCACCAGATGTATGAGGAATACTTTGTATGAATCCCATAGCATCTAATTTGTCCAAATTGTCCTGTCACTTTGTTATCAAAAATTTGTGCAATAGTTGAGGCATCTGAATCAGGAAATGATTAGGAAAAGTAAGTTCTATAACATCATGTAAATGATCAAGGAGCAGCATTGTCGAAAAGATAAATATGAATAACCTTCCATTCATGTAAAAATTCACTAAGCTTAATCAGTAATGCCAAAAGCAGTCGAATTCCAATCACAAATGTTTTTGCACAGATAAATATTTCTTTCCCAACCATCCCACAGATTTCTTAAGCACATCAATCTCTGTCTGTGGTTTAGTATCTATTTTAGCTTGCTGAGTCCAGTCCCTGAGAATCTTTATACCATTGCCCACCTGACACAGAAGCATTAGCAGCAACAGCAATAAGGTTATGAATTTCCTCTATTACAAAATCTAACATGCACTTTGTTCTTTTCAATATTTAGATAAAGAATTCTACATTAATATCCAGAGGATTTTGAGCCCAACACTGACCTAGGTTTACAGACAGCCAAATGTGTGTATGTTGCTGTAGTATCATAAGTAATGATGAAGATTAAACCTAACAGATAAATTAATACATGAATCCAATTGAAAATCATAACTACTAATTCCAGTATTGAAATTGGTTCTTCTAACTAAAAATACATATGTTAGAGGTACATAGGTAGTAACATTAGTATTCCTGAGTAAGGTAAATATATAAGTAGAGGCGGGTACTGCTGTTCCAACGACTGAGCCTTTAAATACCTGAACAGGTTTTAAGGCAGCTATGATCTTCCTAATATGTATCTATATTGCCTTATGGGCTGTGTGCAAGGCAATCAATGTCAGAAAATGGCTTCCTGTTAACTTTTTATTCTTGGCTTGATTCATCCTGGTAACACTAAGCAAATCACAGGTGGTGATATTTCAGAACAATTCTTACTAAGCTAACCATATGGGCTCCAATTGAGCCATTTATATTGAAGTATTTTGCCCAATTTGTTTAACAATTTTATAAAGGATGGCTGATGTTTGAAATTATAATATGTATAATCTGTACATACAGGTTATGCTGTTTCTCAATTTTCAGTACCATTATCCCAGGTATGATTAATGGAATATGCTGAGAGTCTTTGATGACAAGTACGATATGTGCCTACTTTAATATTTCATAGGTTGTTCATGCGTATTTTTCTTTAAATTTATTTGTATCATTGATTACATTAATGCATTTATGAAATTTGTACCATCCCTGCATCTTTTTGATGAAGCTGAATTGTTAATGAAGGTTTTCAAAATGTATTCCTGGATTCGGTTTTCCATCATTTTATTCAGTATTTTTGTGTTCATGTTCATTATTGAGATTGTTAATTTTCTTTCTCGGGTGAGTCTTTGTGTGGTTGTCATCAATCTTAATGTAGTCTCAAAGAGGTCTGGCTATGTGCAACACTTAGAGGAGTATAGCAATTCTTCATTAAAACCATTTGTCCCTTGGATATATTGTTTGCTTTTTATGAGTTTCTATTTCATTAAAAAGTATATGCCTATTTAAACTGCTCACCTAGGCTTTATTAGATTTAGGTAAATGGTACCTAGCCAGAAAATTGTCCATTTCTTTTAGGTTTCCCAATTTTGTGTAGTACAGGTTTCTGTTGTTTGCTGTAAGTATTTTGTGGATTTCATTAGTGTTTGTTGTCATGTATTCCTTTTTATTTCTGATTGTGTTAGTTTGGATCTTCTCTCTTGTCTTTTTTATTAGCTTGCATAAGGGTTTGTCTATCTTTTATTTACTCAAGTAACCTGCTCTTTGTCTCATTGATTCATTGCATTTTTTGTTTCTAAATAATTTATTTGAGCCCTCAATTTGATTAGTTTCTGTTTTCTACTCCTTCTGGGCATGTCTGCTTTTTTTGTTCTAGAGCATTCATATGTGCTGTTAAGTCACTGAGCTTTCTGTATTAGCTATGAACTTTCCTCTTAGCACTGATTTCATAGTGTTCCACAGGTTTGGGTACAATGTTCCTTCATATTTTTTTTTAAATAAGACTATTTATTTATTTATTTATTTATTTATTATGCAGTGTACTGCCTGCATGTATCCCTGAAGGCCAGAAGAGGGCAACATATCTTTTTTTTGAGGGCACCATATCTTATTATGGATGGTTGTAAGCTACCCATGTTGTTGCTGGGAATTGAACTCAAGACCTGGAAGAGTAGCCAGTGCTCTTAACCACTGAGCCATCTCTCCAGCCCAGCAGTGGTTATTCCCAGGGCCCATGTGCATACACTGGTAAAGAAAGAAAATGACGATACACATATCAACTACCTTTTCCCCCCTTTTGAAAGCATCTCTTAAACTGGCGCTTTCTGTCCTAAAAGCACCTGCCATTTGCCTGCCGGCTTCACATAATTGAAGACTGTTTAGTTAGAGCAAGGAATGACATTCTGATAATGCCAGAACATAGACGAGTCTAAAAAGCAGTTTGCACAGTAGAGGCTAAATGCTGAATGGTTCCACTATGGGAGCCTCCACAGTGCTAAATGTACAGATGAGCAGTTGCTGGGGACTGGGGGAGGCAAGAGACCCTACTGGGTATTTGTTCTCCCTGAGGATCATAAAGATGATTTGGAACTCCGAGGAGGTAATGGTTGTGCACATGAACATGGGAAGGAGGGATCCATCTACATCAGAGCAGTTTACAGTGGGCACCCGGACCTTGAATCCCTCCAGAGCAGCTCTCTCCCAGACTAGGTGCTAGGAGAGGCACAACAGTGACTCAGTGCATGCCAGTGGCAGGTGGAGAATTCAGGCCCCTGGTTTGGAGGAGGGCTTGGCTGTAGAGTTTTCCTCAGCTTACACCAGCTGCCAGTACCACCTCTAGGGCAGAAGCCCCATGGCACAGTGACCCCACTCCTGTGACAGAGGAAATTTGGTCACTATAAATACCTGACTTTGGATGAAACCCCACAAACAGGCTGAGCAGACTTTAAGGAAAGATCTGGCAAGGAGGGGGCAGGGCTCACACACATGCTAGGTGGCTGGGGAATCCATGACATGGTCCTACATGGTCCTGCTCAGAGATTTTACTAGCCAGGGCTGCAGTTATAGACTGAAGTTTAAGACGCAGTGATGAAGGTTCTGGGGAGGGAAGAGCTGGAGTGTTTCCCGAGTCTCTGGGGCCAGCTTTTCCTCTTTCTGTCTTGGCTTCAGTGAGATCTCCCCATGGTCCATGAAGAGCTGGGTACCTGTCTACTTAGCTCGGGCAGTGCACAGACCTGTCTCCCTGCCTGCTTTCAGCAACACACTGAACCTGGATGGGGCACACTGCCACATGACAGGAGTGGCTGGATCAGGTTTTCCCCAGCCTTGGCTCCCATCGCCCTCTGTGGTTCTCACCTCCTCCTGAGCCTGAGTCCTTGTGTTAACCTGGCCGTGGGACACTTGCCCTCCCACTGCATGCATGGCAGTCCAGCAGCTGGAATCCTTCATATTTGTAGAATTTTAGTATTTAATTTATTTTACCTTGACCCATGGGTGGTTCAGTGGTTTGCTGAATTTCCTTTGTTTTGTAGGATTTATGAGATTACTATTGTTTTCAGGTTCTAATTTTAAATCGTGGTGATTTGATAGTACACAGTATTACTCCATTTTTTTTTGTTTGCTGTGTTACACAGTGTGTGGTCAGTTTTGTGGAAGTTTTCATGAGGTGCTGAGAAGATGGTATGTTCTTTTTTGTTTGGGTGGAATATTCTATAGATATCTGTTATGCCCATTTCATTCATTACATCTCTTATAAATTTTTGTCTGGTTGACCTGTTCATTGTCGAATGCGGAATACTGAGATATCCTGCCATTAGTGTGTAGGTTTTGATGAGTAATTTGAGTTTTAATACTGTTCCTTTTACATGTGTGAATGCAGTTGTATTATGGGTATAAATGACAATGATTGAGACTTCATCTAGACAGATATAACTTGTTATATATATATAGTGTCATTGTATATAGTGTCATTCTCCAATTCTTCTGACACCTTTATTTTGAAATCTAATGTTAGATATTAGGATAGCCACACTTGCTTGTTTCTTGGGTCCTTTTCCATATTTTTTACTCTGAGGTACTGTCTTTTTTTGAGTTTGAGGTAAGTTTCCTGTGTATAACAGATGGCTTATTCTTGTTTTCTTATCTATTCCCATAGCCTGTGTCATATTTGAAATTAGCGCATGTATATTAAGAGATATTAATGACTAGTTTTGACAATTACTGTTATTTTTCTCTACTGAAATGATCATATGGTTTCATTTTCTTTCAGTGTATTTATATGATAGATTTGATTGGATTTCCATGTGTTGAACCGGCCCAGTATCTCTGTGATAAAGCCTCCTATTTTTTTGAATCAGGTTTTTCAGAATCTTATTGGGAATTTTTTCGTCGATGTTCATGAGCGAGATTGTTCTTTAATTGTCTATCTTGGTGGCTTTTTATTTTTTCGTTCAGTGTCATGGTACCACTGTTGCTTAATATAAAGCTTCTGTTTCTATTATGTGACACACGTTAAGGAGTTTGTGTATCAGCTCTTTGAATTTCTGGTAAAATTATGTAGTAAAACTAATTGGTGCTGTGTTTTTCTTGGTATGTAGGTTTTTTTTGGCTGCTTATATTTCCTCACCACTTCACGATCTATTTACATTGTTCCCTTGGTCTTATTGAAATTTGGTATATGTTATTTATCTAAAAACAAGTCCATTTATTTTACATTCTCCAACTTTGGCATATAGGCCTTTGTGTTAAGATATAATTATTTCTGAATATCTTCAGTGTCTGTTATGTCCCTCATTTCATTACTTATCCTGTTAATTTGCGTGTTCTCTTTCTCTAACTTTTTATTACATTGGATAGCCATTTGTGAATATTGTTTTTACTCAAATAACCAGTTCTTTGTTTCATTGACTTCTTTGGATTGTTTTCTGTGTTTATATTTTGTTTGTTTGAGTCCTCCATTTGATAATTTCCAGCCTTCTACTCCTGGGTAAGAATGTGTTTTTTCTATAGCTCTCAGCTGTGCTTTTAGGTGTCTAATGTGAGCTTAGCGCTGCTTTTGGTTTGTTTATGTTGTGTCTTTGTTTTCGTTGAATTCAGGGAAGACTTTAATTTCTTTTATTTCTTCTATGACCCAGGCGTGGTTTAGTAGTTGACTGTTCAGTTTCCATGAGTTTGTCTGCTTTCTGGTGTTATATGCCAGACATCATTACAGATGGTTGTCAGCCACCATGTGATTACTGGGAATTGAACTCACGACATGGAAGAGCAGGCAATGTTTTTAACCACTAAGCCATCTAAACAGCCCCGTCCCTTTTTTCTTAATTTTTTTTTTGATTTTTGAGACAGGGTTTCTCTGTAGCTTTTGTTTCCTAATCTGGAAGTAGCTGTTCTATACCAGGCCTGACTCTAACTCACAGAGATCCTCATGCCTACGCAAAATTTTTTTTGTGGCATATTAGCTTTACTTTGTTATCAAGTATGTGGTCAATTTTCTAGAAGTTTCTGTAGATGCTGAGGGTATATTTTTTAATATTTGGGTTGATCTACAGATATCAAGTCCATTTATTTAATTATGTCGATTATTTCTCTTATTTCTCTGTTATGTTTCTGTCTGGTTGACCTATCCATTGTTGAGATAGTGCTGCAGTCTCCAACTATTAGTGTGGTTTGAGGTGTAAATTTATTTCTGGTAATGTGGGTGCGTTTATATTACTGAAATTTATATTTGGTATTCATACTTCATCCCTTGAAATAGACCTGCTATGAGTTTAAAGTTTCCATCTTATTCTCTTTTGATTGGTTTAAGTTAGAAGTCATTTTTGTTTCTACAAGTTAGTATTAGACCTTTTTCCTTTGCTTCTCTTAATATTCTTTCTTAATACTGTATCATTTGTGTTTTACGATGTGGTGAGGGTTTCTTCAACTCTATCCATTACCGGTTTGATTCGCTTCTTCTTGGTTTCCTTTCCTAGGGTATCTTTGGATTTTTCATTTCTTCAAAGTTGTTGTTATTCTTCTTCCATTTGTTTACAGTTGTTTTTCACATTCTGTTTGATGGACCCTATCTCTTTTCTAATTTTAATTTTAAGGTCTATTTTTTCTTCCTCGGGATTAGGGTGTTCAAATTTTCCTGTTGTATATTCACTGGATTCTCATACTATCATGTTGTCTTTCACATTTTTGGAGGTATTCTGACATGACAGCATGCACATTTGTACCAATCCTGTTAGGAGAGTCTTGGCTGCTTGGTACGCTCTTTGCTGTGGCTAGGTGTGTGCTTGTGTTTTTTTCTTGGTCTGCCTTCTCTTAGTTCTCTTAGCCCTGGAGTCTCTTTTATCCACTCCACCCTGGAGTAGGCTGTGGTGGTGGACCTCAACACCCTGCATGTAGATAGGAGTCCTTGGTGGAAAGCTTGGATGGGATAAAGCCACTTGCTGGCAAGGGACATCACAGACAAAAGGGCGTGCTTGCTTGGGTACATGCTCAGTGTGATTAAGAAACTACTGCAACAGTTGCCCTCACTACTTTGTCCCCTATGCCCCAGTCCCCTTCCATTTTGTATTCTGGAGTTCCTATTTCCTTATTTTGCAGCAGACTTGTTGGCAATCATAAATCATAAGAATGAGAATATAAAAATGTTGGTTCTATAAATGGAAAAGTAAAAGTGAAGAAATGTGTTTTTAACATTAGGAGAAAGAAAGCAGAATGTTAGCAGCTTTCTCTTCAGCTTAAGGTGATATGAGAGTCCCATCTGTCTGTGCTGTGAATATGGTTGCTTAATAACAAATCTGTTTCAGATAGTGTTTGAGCCAGTCAGGAAATTGAAAGTCAATGTTGATAGAAAGAAGGCAGAGTCAGAGAGAAGCAATATAGCTAGTATGGAGACAGATGATGGAATTTTACAAGGGAAGACAATATACAGATTAAAGGAGATTGCTTTAATTTATGATATGAGTTACCCATAAATACGCTTAAGCTATTGTCCAATGAGTATTCCAAGTAATATGGTTTCTGTCTTATTATTTAGTTCTGAGCATCCGGAGCAAACAAGCAGCCTCCCAACCATATCCATTCGGTCCTCAGGAGGTAAGACATTTTCATCTTTTGATGTCTAATTTCTTTAGCTCTTTATTTATTTTGGAGATTACTTTGGACATTAGTTTTTTGCATGTTGATAGATATTTATCTAGTTTCATTCCTCTACATGTTGACATACAGTTATGCCAGCACCATTTGTTGAAGATGAGATCTTTATTTCATTGTATAATTTTAGCTTCTTGGTCAAAAGTCAGCTGAACTTCTGTGTTGATTACTATCTGTGTCTTTGATTTGATTCCAGTGGTCTGTTTTCATGCCAATACCAAGCTGTTTCCAATACTTTATCTCTGTAATGGAGGTTGATGGATTGTCATGCCTCTGGAACTTACTTTCCTGTACAGGATTATGTTGTCCATCATTGGTTTTTTGATATTGATTATTGCTCTTTAAACTGACATTAAGAATTTGTTGTTGTTTTGGTATGGATTCCATTTAATCTACAGATTGCTTTTGGACAGATTGCCATATTTATTATGTTTATTTTCTCTATCTAAGAACATGGGGAGATCTTTCCATTTCCTGGTGTATTTTCAATTTCTCTCACCAAAAGCTAAAAGTTACTTTTGTAGCATGGATGCCTTAGTGATCTTCTGGGAGGGCTTTTGATCATCATTTTGGAACCACCGTTATGACTGTTAGGTACGGTAAGTCCGACGTAGATAAGCGGCAGTACCTTACTGTGCGCTTCAGTCTCTTGTAGATAAAAGGCGCCCACAGATACTTTCATTTTCGGATACTTTCGTTTTCGCCGCACTTGTAAGACGGACTTAGATAAGCCGCAGGTGCCTGCTTGTCATCAAGGGCTCCTAGCAGTCCATTATCACAGCACTAGAGTCGGTGTTAAAACAAAGACATAAATATTGCCCATCAGAAGCTGAAAAAGAGATTCATCGAGTGGCTCACTGGCATGCTTGCTCTGGTAAGGGGCAGCACCTTACTGTGCGCTTCAGTCTCTTGTAGATAAAAGAGGCGCGCACAGATACTTTCTTTTTCGCAGTACTTGTAAGACGGACGCAGATAAGCCGGGGGTGCCTGCTTGTCATCAAGGGCTCCTAGAAGTCCGTTATCACATACTAGAGTCGGTGTTAAAACAAAGACATAAAATTGCCCATCAGACCATGAAAAACTTTGAAAAAGATTCATCGAGTGGCTCACTGATATGCTTGCTCCGGTAAGGGGCAGCACCTTACTGTGGGCTTCAGTCTCTTGTAGATAAAAGAGCTGCACACAGATACTTTCGTTTTTGCAGCACTTGTAAGACAGACGTAGATAAGTCGCGGGTGCCTGCTTGTCATCAAGGGCTCCTAGCAGTCCGTTATCACAGCACTAGAGTCGGTGTTAAAACAAAGACATAAAAATTGCCCATCAGACGCTAAAAAACTTCGAAATAGAGATTCATCGAGTTGCTCACTGGTATGCTTGCTACGGTAAGTGGCAAGACCTTACTGTGGGCTTCAGTCTCTTGTAGATAAAAGAGGCGCGCACAGATACTTTCTTTTTCGCAGCACTTGTAAGACGGACGTAGATAAGCCGCGGGTGCCTGCTTGTCATCAAGGGCTCCTAGCAGTCCGTTATCACAGTACTAGAGTCGGTGTTAAAACAAAGAAATAAAAATTGCCCATCAGACGCTGAAAAACTTCGAAAAAGACATTCATCGAGTGGCTCACTGGTATGCTTGCTCCGGTAAGGGGCAGGACCTTACTGTGCCCTTCAGTCTCTTGTAGATAAAAGAGCCGAGCACAGATACTTTAGTTTTCAGGGCACTTGTAAGACGGACGTAGATAAGCCGCGGGTGCCTGCTTGTCATCATGGGCTACTCGCAGTTCGTTATCACAGCACTAGAGTCGGTGTTAAAACAAAGACATAAAAATTGCCCATCAGACGCTGAAAAACTTCGAAAAAAGACATTCATCGAGTGGCTCACTGGTATGTTTGCTCCGGTAAGGGGCATCACCTTACTGTGCGCTTCAGTCTCTTGTAGATAAAAGAGGCGCGCACAGATACTTTGGTTTTCGCAGCACTTGTAAGACAGACGTAGATAAGCCGCGGGTGCCTGCTTGTCATCAAGGGCTCCTAGCAGTCCGTTATCACAGTACTAGAGTCGGTGTAAAAACAGACATAAAAATTGCCCATCAGACTCTGAATAACTTCCAAAAAGATTCATCGAGTGGCTCACTGGTATGCTTGCTCCGGTAAGGGGCAGTACGTTCCTGTCCGCTTCAGTCTCTTGTACATAAAAGAGGCATGCACAGATACTTTCTTTTTCGCAGTACTTGTAAGACGGACGTAGATAAGCCGCGGGTGCCTGCTTGTCATCAAGGGCTCCTAGAAGTCCGTTATCACAGTACTAGAGTCGGTGTTAAATCAAAGACATAAAAATTGCCCATCAGACGCTGAAAAACTTCGAAAAAGACATTCATCGAGTGGCTCACTGGTATGCTTGCTCCGGTAAGGGGCAGGACCTTACTGTGCCCTTCAGTCTCTTGTAGATAAAAGAGCCGAGCACAGATACTTTAGTTTTCAGGGCACTTGTAAGACGGACGTAGATAAGCCGCGGGTGCCTGCTTGTCATCATGGGCTACTCGCAGTTCGTTATCACAGCACTAGAGTCGGTGTTAAAACAAAGACATAAAAATTGCCCATCAGACGCTGAAAAACTTCGAAAAAAGACATTCATCGAGTGGCTCACTGGTATGCTTGCTCCGGTAAGGGGCATCACCTTACTGTGCGCTTCAGTCTCTTGTAGATAAAAGAGGCGCGCACAGATACTTTGGTTTTCGCAGCACTTGTAAGACAGACGTAGATAAGCCGCGGGTGCCTGCTTGTCATCAAGGGCTCCTAGCAGTCCGTTATCACAGTACTAGAGTCGGTGTAAAAACAAAGACATAAAAATTGCCCATCAGACTCTGAATAACTTCCAAAAAGATTCATCGAGTGGCTCACTGGTATGCTTGCTCCGGTAAGGGGCAGTACGTTCCTGTCCGCTTCAGTCTCTTGTACATAAAAGAGGCATGCACAGATACTTTCTTTTTCGCAGTACTTGTAAGACGGACGTAGATAAGCCGCGGGTGCCTGCTTGTCATCAAGGGCTCCTAGAAGTCCGTTATCACAGTACTAGAGTCGGTGTTAAATCAAAGACATAAAAATTGCCCATCAGACGCTGAAAAACTTCGAAAAAGACATTCATCGAGTGGCTCACTGGTATGCTTGCTCCGGTAAGGGGCAGGACCTTACTGTGCCCTTCAGTCTCTTGTAGATAAAAGAGCCGAGCACAGATACTTTAGTTTTCAGGGCACTTGTAAGACGGACGTAGATAAGCCGCGGGTGCCTGCTTGTCATCATGGGCTACTCGCAGTTCGTTATCACAGCACTAGAGTCGGTGTTAAAACAAAGACATAAAAATTGCCCATCAGACGCTGAAAAACTTCGAAAAAAGACATTCATCGAGTGGCTCACTGGTATGCTTGCTCCGGTAAGGGGCATCACCTTACTGTGCGCTTCAGTCTCTTGTAGATAAAAGAGGCGCCCACAGATACTTTGGTTTTCGCAGCACTTGTAAGACAGACGTAGATAAGCCGCGGGTGCCTGCTTGTCATCAAGGGCTCCTAGCAGTCCGTTATCACAGTACTAGAGTCGGTGTAAAAACAAAGACATAAAAATTGCCCATCAGACTCTGAATAACTTCCAAAAAGATTCATCGAGTGGCTCACTGGTATGCTTGCTCCGGTAAGGGGCAGTACGTTCCTGTCCGCTTCAGTCTCTTGTACATAAAAGAGGCATGCACAGATACTTTCTTTTTCGCGGTACTTGTAAGACGGACGTAGATAAGCCGCGGGTGCCTGCTTGTCATCAAGGGCTCCTAGAAGTCCGTTATCACAGTACTAGAGTCGGTGTTAAATCAAAGACATAAAAATTGCCCATCAGACGCTGAAAAACTTCGAAAAAGACATTCATCGAGTGGCTCACTGGTATGCTTGCTCCGGTAAGGGGCAGGACCTTACTGTGCCCTTCAGTCTCTTGTAGATAAAAGAGCCGAGCACAGATACTTTAGTTTTCAGGGCACTTGTAAGACGGACGTAGATAAGCCGCGGGTGCCTGCTTGTCATCATGGGCTACTCGCAGTTCGTTATCACAGCACTAGAGTCGGTGTTAAAACAAAGACATAAAAATTGCCCATCAGACGCTGAAAAACTTCGAAAAAAGACATTCATCGAGTGGCTCACTGGTATGCTTGCTCCGGTAAGGGGCATCACCTTACTGTGCGCTTCAGTCTCTTGTAGATAAAAGAGGCGCGCACAGATACTTTGGTTTTCGCAGCACTTGTAAGACAGATGTAGATAAGCCGCGGGTGCCTGCTTGTCATCAAGGGCTCCTAGCAGTCCGTTATCACAGTACTAGAGTCGGTGTAAAAACAAAGACATAAAAATTGCCCATCAGACTCTGAAAAACTTCCAAAAAGATTCATCGAGTGGCTCACTGGTATGCTTGCTCCGGTAAGGGGCAGGACCTTACTGTCTGCTTCAGTCTCTTGTACATAAAAGAGGCATGCACAGATACTTTCTTTTTCGCAGTACTTGTAAGACGGACGTAGATAAGCCGCGGGTGCCTGCTTGTCATCAAGGGCTCCTAGAAGTCCGTTATCACAGTACTAGAGTCGGTGTTAAATCAAAGACATAAAAATTGCCCATCAGACGCTGAAAAACTTCGAAAAAGACATTCATCGAGTGGCTCACTGGTATGTTTGCTCTGGATCGTTGATTCTACTCGTGGAAACGTCCTAGAAGAAGTCCAGGACAGTATGTCAGAAACTGAACGTACTGAGAGGTTGGGCGCGCACAGGAAGAAGGCCTCCCTGGTAAGTCTAAGGATGAGGGGATGAATACTTCGGACCCTTATGGTCCACAATGCACCATGATAACGAAAAGTAAGGAGAATGGCACATTAATCTCTATTCTCTTAGACAGTGTCATTATATGTGGATTGAGTGCATGTATGCATTAGACATTAATGACTAATAGATGATAATTTCTGTTATTTTTCAGTGAGAGTGGTTGTTAGAGTTTTGCTGATGTGAGTTTTTTTTGCTTGAGAATTAGTGTGTGAAGTTTTCATTCTTGCGTTGGTGTTTTCCTTTTAGTAACGCTGGGACCTTTTTAATCTACTTTATTTGTTGTTCCTTATGCTTCTTACACCTCTTTCTTAAGGTAATATATATTCTTTTATGTTTTGAAAGTTTCCTTTTGTAATTTTCTTGATTATATTTTCTGTGCCTTCTATCCCTCACTTTCTTAGGTTTTGTTTTCTGTTTTCCCAGATTTAATGTATGTTTTGTTAAAAATTTGTTAGGTTTCATGTTTTTATTTCATTACCTGATCTAGCATTCTTCAAACCTGAGATTCTCTCTTCCATCTCTTTTATTCTGTTTGTTGTACTTCCCTCTGTAGTTTCTGTTCATTTTTCCCTGGATTTCATATCTGGGGTTTCTATTGTTTTCTTTATGGCTTATATTTCAGTCTTTGGTCTCAAATCGTTTTCATCAGCAGTCTGGTTTTTTCCCCCTTCATTATCTTGCTTCTTTTGTGTGATTTTTAATTTTTTTCATATTTCAGCTTTTTTTCTTCGTTTTTTTTTAGTTAGATTTTCATTTCACTTTATGTCTTTATCATCTCAATAAACTTATCTTCTTACATAAGTATAGTCCTCTTTCCTTTGTTTTGAAATGTGCCTGGTCTGTGATCACGTGATTCTGATGTTTCAATGTGACCTCTTAGAATGTTGTATAAATTATTGCATTATAGTCGACCAACTTCTTCTTTTCATTTTACCTTGGCAGTGTCTTGCATCTTGTTCAAATTGTTACAGTGGCTGTCTGAGTCTTTGGGAAGTGTTCTTGGTCTGCACTGTGGTTTGGGGGTCTCATTTCTCCTGCTCTTTTTCTTCCTTTTTACTTTATTGCTCCTTTGGTTTGCAAAACAATATTTTCCCAGCTTCATGTCATCTGCCCCAGGAGGAGCCTGCACTTTGAGCCAGTTCTGTGTCTCCACAATTTCATTGTTTTTATTTTTATTTGAATTCAAATGGTGTTTTAACCATAAAGTATGCAATTATTATGTTTAGTCAAATATAAAACTGATACATAATCAAACATAAAAAAGTATTAGCATGATTATGATAATCATACCACTGGAGGTATGAATAATGATTTGTAAGAATCCCTTAAGATCTAAACCTGCCAAGTTGTCATCAAAAATTTGTTCAATGTTTGAGGGTTATGATTTAACAAAAGTCCTATGTAAGTGATCATTGAAATATTGAGCAGAGGCATTTCCCAGAAGATAAGCTGGAATATTATTCCATTCCCGTAAAAAATCTTTATAATCCAAATTATTAATGCAAATAGTGGTTGAATTCCAATCACAACAAACACAAAGTAATTTAATTAGTTCCTTCAAGCAACGATACAGGTTTTTTTTTTTGCTTTGGTACATCAATTTCTGTTCAAAGTCGAGCATA
The DNA here is from genome assembly GCF_037038515.1 of Microtus pennsylvanicus. Classification (NCBI taxonomy): domain Eukaryota; kingdom Metazoa; phylum Chordata; class Mammalia; order Rodentia; family Cricetidae; genus Microtus; species Microtus pennsylvanicus. The sequence continues at coordinate 56,540 of NC_134590.1, read as the reverse complement.
TAATTAAACCTGCTGAAACCAGCTTATGAAAATATGCCATTGCTCTACAAAGTCTTTTGTCTGCAAGGATGTATGTAAAGCGATACTAGCCACATTAGCAGTATCAACAACAGCAACAAGGTCAGGAATTACAGCTCTTACTGAACCTAACATGAACTTTGTTCTTTTCAATATATTGAAGAATTCAACAAAAATATCATCTATAGAATTTTGATATCAAGCATGACCTTAGTTTATAGGCAGCTAAATTTGTGTATGTTGCTCTAATATCATAAGTGATGATGATAAAACTGAATAGAGGAATTAATGCATGACTACAATTGCTAATCATTAAAACTAATTCCAGTAGGACAATTGATTCTTTCAAAAAAATACATATGATAGCGGCACTGAAGCAGTAACATTACTTCTAAATAAGGTAAATACATAAGTAGAAGTGGATACTGGTGTTCCAAATAATGATCCATTTAAAACCTGAACAGGTTTAACGGTAGCTACTATTTGCCAATTATGCATCTGTTTGGCAGCTTTCACTCTGAATAAGGCAATAAGATCATCACTGATTCTTCCATCTCCCCATGCAGACAACAGCTTCCATTTACCGTTTTATTACTGGTTTGATTCATCATTGTACCAATAATCAAATCAGAAGAGGTAATATTCCTTTCAGAACAAGTGTTAATAAAGTCACTATATGTACGACAATTGATCCATTTATTTTGAATTTTTTCCAAATTTTCCGAAAGAAATTTTCCATATAAATGGCTTATATTTTAACATATAATATTTAAAATATGGATATAGGGGATATGCAAATTCATAATTTTCAGTATTATTATCCAAGGTCTCAGTCATGGACTGTGCTCAGAGTCTTTGAGGATGATTGCTAGATTTTCCTATTTTAATAATAGGTTGTTACCACTGCTGAAATCCCATTGAAAACCAAGCGCCATTTCCAAATAGTATTGGCTCCCTTTTATCCATATAAGTAAAACTATATGGAGTCCCATCAAAATCATTCAGATGAGTTAAATTATTCCAAGGAGGAGTAAGGATACTGGGATTGTTATACACTAACACATCAGTATCTACCCAAAAGACAGGCTGAAACATTGTTGGGTTAGGGACATAAGCCCATTAACTTACATCTGATCCCCGAACTGAAGAGACAGATAGCAGAGCCATCAGGGCCGGAAAATGATGTTCATCCATAACAGCTATTCTGGACTGCTGTATAATAATCTGAACCTAAGATGGCAAGAGATTTCACCCGACCCCATGATGGTTAGGATGAGGACCTATGTCATCAAGGTCGCTTCCATAGAGAGAATTGCCATAGAGAGAATTTGTCTTCTTTGACAGAAGGGCCATCATGAGTCCATTGGAAACCTGTCTTTATTTTCTGCTCTTTTCTTAGTTCTGATCCATAACTGATGCACATCTTGCAGAGTAACAAGACTATCTTCTCCCTTTCAGCATTATCAATTCCAGCTGCCATTCATTACCTTGCATTTTTGTCCCCTATTTATTAATTTCGGCATTTGTGGTGTTTATAAAACGTTTCTTTGCGGATTAAGTTATGCGCATGCAGCGTATTTAGGAAATTTTATATAAACAACGCTTGCTGTAAATTGGCTCTCCCATTATTCTAAAAAACACATTAATTCAAAACTTCCTTTTTCCTCTTTTTGATTTTTTTAAATTTGTTTTATTGACTCATGGACACATTTAACAATAGCTTGTTCTTGTGGATTATATTAAATACTTGTAACAAGAGCAATGATATATGATTCACAGAACCTAGGAAATTCTTTAGAATTATATAAGTATGTCCATTATCTGTTTTAGTAAAAGAGGTAACACAGGTGATGGAAAAGGTGTTGTATAACGTGTGTGTTCTCCAGCTAACGGAGTAGCCCATATAAATGAACAAAGAGTATCTATGGTTACTTAGGGGAATGATAAACGTTCAAATTCTCTAATGAGTAATAACCATTTGCAAAATTTCATTTGATTGAGATCCTTGATGATTAGCCCACTGAGTAATGAAATGGATATGTAACAGATGACAAATTGAAGAATTTAAAATAATTTATTTAGCTTGTTGAAATGGAATTTTATGTTTGACATGTACATTATTATCATTAGTATGTAAATGTTCATGTTCTCCCTGAACAAAGGAAAAGGTACTAATTTATAACGTGAGGATTTTCAAATTTAATATATCCATGCAAATTTGTGTTTTTGTGCATGAGTAAGAGACTTTATTTTGATTTAAGAGCTAAAATGAATTTAAACAAAGTTAACAGAATGCTTACTGGAACGAAGTACGGCATTAAATGTATTTTTAACAATTACTACAATATAAGCTCAATCACCTACGATATTTAATTCTTGAGGTAAATCTTGCTTGGCTTTTACAACAGCATACAATTAATTTTGTTGTATGGACGAGTAATCTGTAAGTACTACCCAGTACTTATATTCTGTCCAATAATCACTTAGTTTTTCAACCATCATTAAAAATAGTTAATGCATCAGGTGAAGGATTGAAAGCTAAAATTTTTTTTGAAGATTTATTTATTAATTATGTATGCAGCATTCTGGCTTGCTCGATGTATGCCCGCGCACCAGAAAAGGGCGCCAGATCTCAGTACAGATGGTTGTGAGCCACCATGTGGTTGCTGGGAATTGAACTCAGGAGCTCTGGAAGAGCAGCCAGGGCTCTTCACCTGAGCCATCTCTCCAGCCCCTGAAAGCTACAATATTATTCATTAAAAATGTAAGTACTCCCACAATTTTCTGTGGGTAAATGATATTCAAAGTTCCAGTAATAGAAACTGCATGAATTTGTAAAGCTTCTTTAATCTAAAACATGTATTCTACTTATTCTTTTGGAAATGCAAAAATGATAGTAGAAAAGTTTAGACCTGTGAAAGTCAGACATCGTGGTTGAATTCCATAGACTACCATTTGTTTATAACTCATTGTTTTTGAAAATATATGCTTTTTGTTAATCCATTCAATGGGAAATATATTTTCAGCCGAAGAGCCTGCAGGATATTGATAAGTATCCAATAATAATATTTTAAATGGATTGTTTTTTCAAAAAATCCATTTTCTTAGGATCATGGGCCAAGTTAGGTTCTATGAGCAAATTTAAAAGGAGATCGATGGCAATATAATTCCTGATCCCATTGACAAAGAGGCCATATATTTGATTTTTTTTTATGCATGGTCATTACTTGTGCTGCTGGCACTACTTTCTGTTTTGACACAGTGACCAGTTATTTTCATTTGCTTTTCTTTGAGGATAGTAAAACTCAAATTATATAGACCAGAAACAGACAGATACTTTCTCACCCTATCTCATAGCTTTTTCAGCATTAGCTTTAATTCTTTACCAAGTAGGTGCCTTCTGGATACCAAAGAATTATAAGGCTTTATTATTTCCACACACATTTCTAAATCAGAAAAATAAACGTGAACCCCATGAGTTTTTATTGAATGATTTAGCGTTGCTAGGTACAGAGAAGATTTGGCTTGTCCCGTAACCCTGTAATGAGGATTACTTATCTGGTAATATTTTACACTTCCTAACTTTTACTCTTTATGGTCCCTGTTCCGGTGACACTTATCAACATTTACTGCATTGTAGACCCTTGATATGGTTGTCTTGTAAATCAGTACACTGGGATGCAGAGTATAAACAACTGCACAATAAGATTTCTTTATTATGGCTTTTTATACATACTCAAAAGCACAACCTCAACTCTGAAACCCCTCTGTACTCACGAACATGGTCATGATCAACTCTTTCCTCTCCTTGCCAGAACAATACCTCAATTAATATCAGTAATAAAAATGAAAATAAGTACATAGAAACAAGGCAACACGTATACAGAAGCAAAGCACTCCTTTGTGACTGGTAGAGTGTGAACACCTGAGCTCAAATGTCAACTCTATCCATGGTATAGATTCTGAGAGAACATTTGAGAAATAGGCAGAGTTTGCTTTCATCTATGCTTGTTTTCTCATGCAACCGTTTCCCGACTTTATCTCATTTATACCACGAGTAGCCTGCACTCTAAGGTAGTTTGGTGCATTCATTATTTTCCTTTTCTTTGATTTTTATTTGTGGTAAAAGGAGTATTAACCATAAAGTATGAAAATTTTCCGCATTTGAAACAAACATCATCAAAAATAGAAAGGCATAAGAATGATTGCAATAAGCATACTAACAGAGGTATGATTAATACCTTGTGTGAATCCCTTAGGGTCTAATTTTCCATATTATCCTGTCAATTCATCATCATAAATGTGTGCAATGGTAGAAGAATCTGAATCAGGATATGATTAGGAAAAGCAAGTCCTATATCATCACGCAAGTGCTCAATGAGAGATTGAAAAGCAGCATTGCCCAAAAGATAAGGTTGAATAACCTTCTATTCATGTTAAAAATCATTATGAGCTTTATCAGTAATGCCAATAGTTATTGAATTCCAAATACAAGGCAAAGTAATAATTTCTTGCACAGATAAATATTTCTTTCCCAACCATCCCACAGTTTGCTTAAGTCCATCAATCTCTGTCTGAAGTAGAGCATGTATTTGAGCTTGTTGAGTCCAGTTCTTGATAAACTTTATACTGTTGCCCTACAAAATGCTTTGTTTGCAGGGATGTATGTAAAGCAATACCAGTCACAGAATCATTAGCAGCAACAGCGATAAGGCTAGGAATTACAGCTATTACTAAATCTAACATGCAATTTGTTCTTTTCAATATCTTATTTAGGAATTCTACAACATGATGATCTAGAGAACTTAGAGCCCAAGAATGACCTAGGTTTATAGGCAGCCAAATATGTGTATGTTGCTGTAGTGTCATAAGTGATGAGGATTAAATTTAACAAAGGGATTAATACATGAATATCATAGAAAATCTTTAGTACTAATTCCAGTAGTGAAATTGACTCTTCCAGGTTAAAATACATATGTAAGTAACTAGCACATAGGTAGTAACATTAGTATTACTGAATAAGGTAATTTTACAATTAGAACCAGATACTGCTGTTCCAACAAATGTGCCCTTAAAGAGCTGAACAGGTTTTAAGGCAGCTATCTGTATTGCATTATGGGCTGTGTGGAAGGCAATCAATGCCAGAAAATGGCCTCCTGTTAACTTTTTATTATTGGCTTGATTCATCCTGGTAACACTAAGCAAATCACAAGTTGTGATATTGCAGAACAATCGTTACAAAGTTAACCATATGGGCCCCAATTGACCCATTTGTATTGAAGTATTTTTCCAAATATGCTCAACATTTTTCCAAAAGATGGCTGATGTTTGAAATTGTAATGTGTATAATCTATACATACAGGTTATGCTGTTTCTTAATTTTCAGTGCCAATATCCCATGCATGATTAATGGGCTATGCTGAGAGCCTCATGTATTTTTTTTAAGTTTATTTATATCATGGATTGTGTTACTGCATTTATGACTGTTGTATCATCCCTGCATCTCTGGGATGAGGCTGAATTTATTATGTAGGTTTTTAAAATATATTCCTGGATCTGGTTTGCCATCGTTTTATTGAGTATTTTGTTGTTCATGCTCATTACTGAGATTAGTTTTTAATTCTTTTCCTCCGTTGATTCTTTGTATGATTTCGCATCAATCTTACTTCATACTCATAAAACGAGTTCTGGCAATGTTCCTTCTGGTTATATTTTTTGCAACATTTGGAGGAGTACAGGAAGTTCTGATGGAATTCTTCATTAAAACCATTTGGCCCTGGAATATTTGGTTAGCTTTTGATGAGAGCTTCGATTTCCTTTAAGAGTATATGCCTAGGGGGCTGGAGAGATGCCTCAGTGGTTAAGAGCATTTCCTGCTCTTCCAAAGGTCCTGAGTTCAATTCCCAGCAACCACATGGTGGCTCACAACCATTTGTAAAGAGGTCTGGCGCCCTCTTCTGGCCTTCAGGCATACAGACAGAATATTGTATACATAATAAATAAATAAATTTAAAAAATTAAAAAAAAGAGTATATGCCTATTTAAATTGCTCATCTAAGCCTTATTTTATTTTAGGTAAATGGTGACTAGCCAGAAAATTGTTCATTTCATTTATGTTTCACAATTTTGTGGAGTACAGGTTTCTGTGGTATGATCTATATTTTTTATAATTTTATAAATTTTATAATTTTTTATAATTTTATGTTTAAAATCTATTTCTTTCTCTGGATTAGGGTGTTCAAATTCTCCTGTTGTAAATTCCCTGGCTTCTCATACTATCATGTTGTCTTTCAAATTGTTGGAGGTATTCTTACATAAATGCATGCACATTTGTACCAATCCTGTTAGGAGAGTCTTGCCTGCTTGGTATGGTCTTTGCTGCGGCTACCTCTGTGCTTGTGGTTTTTTCTTGGTCTGTCTTCTCTTAGTTTCCTTAGCTCTGGAGTCACTTATATCTATTCCACCCTGGAGTAGAATGTGGTGATGGACATCAACACACTCCAGATGGATAGGATTCCTTGGTGGCAAGCTAGGATGGAATAGAGTATTTTTGCATTCATGTTCATAATTGAGATTAGTTTTTTCTTCCCTTCCTCTTTTGAGTCTTTTTGTTTTCGCATCAATCTTACTGCATAGTCATAAAAAGAGCTCTGACAATGTTCCTGGTTATGCTAGCCCCCCCCTCCCCCACAGCTGCTGAGCATGAGTCCACGCCCGGGAGCACGCAGCTCCCGCTGCCTGGAGGGCAGGGCCCCCATGAAAGGTCCAGCTGCTCCTCAAGCCACGCCGCCCTCTTCCTCACCACCTCCCTCTCCTTGCGGTTTGTGGTATCCCAAGAGTGGTAGAAGGAGTCCTCCGGGATCCAGGCTCTGCCAGGCGGCCGCGAGCTCGAATGCCCATAAGCGTGCACCCCTGGGAGGAGGCTGCGCTCTTCCCTCAGGGGCCCAGCGCGGCTTGAGGATCCCTGTCAGCTTTGCTGCTCATTGGACATAGACCGTTCATGGCAGCAGGCGAGGTGGCGACGGGAACCCGGGACCCCAGGCCGCGTGACATAGCCCGGAGGCTCTTCGCCCACGCCCACGCTCTCGCTCCATCCCATCCCCTCCGCTTCCTCCATTTAGCACGCCGGATAGCGAGCTGGACGCGAACCAGGGCAAGCCTTGGGCCTTTCAACTTAGTGGTTTCTGGCCTACTGCCCGCGCGCTACATGTGAGGCATGGCCTGGCGAAGGAGGCACTTAGGGGGCTTGGGGCTCCCCAGCTGGCGGCGGTGAAGGAGAGGGTGCGCAGAACAATGAGCTGGGCAGCTGCAAGCCGAGACAGCTTTTAGCTGGCTGAGCGGGCCCACCTGCAAGCATGGCCCCCGTGCTCGGGCCAGGTTTCCCAATGCTTTAAGGCCAGAGCGCCCAGATCATGGCGCACTGCGGCTGGGGCTGTGGGGACGTTCCTTCATTAATTTATTTATTTGTGGAGAGCTTTCTCTGAGCAACCTTGATGGCCAGCACCAGGAGCATTGAGCTGTAGCATTTTGAAGAACGGGACAAAAGGCCGCTGCCAGGGTCACGGAGAGGGCTTCCCAGCTCCTCGGGGCAGCAGCATCTCTGGCCCCAAGGGCAATGGGCTCATCCCCCAGCCTGGAGCACAGTGCACACTGCAGCTTCTACCGCAGGCGGACTTTGCAGGCCTTAAGCTTTGAGAAGAAGGCCAAGAAGGCATGCTTCTACTGGAATGGGGACTGCTACTTCAATGGCCTGGTCTTTGCCATCTCCAATGATAGCTTCAGTTCCTTTGATTCGCTTCTCACAGAGCTGACCCTCTCATTTTCTGACAATGTGAACCTGCCTCAGTGCGTCCGCACAATCTACACCATAGACTGCAGTCGGAAGGTCACCAGCTTGGATGAGCTGCTGGAAGGTAGGAGGGGTGGGCAAGGCCTGGCAGGTGCAGGCAATGCTTGGAAGGTGCAGTGACTGTGGACTGGGTACTTCCCTGCCTAGAGCGTGGCAGGTGCTTTCTAGGCAGCCAGGTGGATTAGAGCTACTCAGTAGTTTGTGTTGGGTCCGGGTGTACACATTCTCTGTCCTTCTCAAGAGATTTACCTTTTTTTTTGGAGAAAATTCTAATGAGTAGAGACAAATACAGACAATGGTACCTTTAAAATTAGCCGACTTATTTTTGCTGGAAGGGCAAGCTGTTTGAAAGCATGGTCCTCCAGTGAGGTGCGGGGTAACCCTTGGTGGAGCTCAGCACAGCACCTGTACCATCCCCCTGTTTGGGATCCCACTGTACCTTCTGTGCATGGCTGTGGTTCTGACTTGCTCCAGGTTGGCTTTTCTGATTTCACTTACGGCAAAAATCACTCGAAATCAAGAGGGGCGATTCATCATAGCAGGTATCAATCTTGGCTTCATCTTGGACCATATTGGACACTTTGAAAAGTATAGGTGACTGGCCCCACCCACCCCTTAGATATGATGTGCATGGTTGGGGTGTGACTTGAGCGTTTAAAGTTTTGAATGTTCCTCAGATGATTTCAGTGTGTAGACAAAATGGAAAAGTAGCTGTGTTTAAAGAATTTTCCACATTTGGTTGACAACAGGGTGAATCAAGATGAATCTCACCTGCCTTCTCCCTGAAGAGGATAACTAGGGTCAAGGGAAGTGACAGCAGAAGCCTATTAGAAATTAGTGCCTGAGTTTCTCCATTACTTTTAGCAAATGGTACCCTTGCTCTGTCTACAGGACAACATAATTAAAATTGTCTTCTATATAATTTAGCAGTAGAAGGGACTACCTCACACTTTGTCTTAGAAGTGAGATTTGGTTTTAAATACTAATAGAAGAGAGTAAGAAATCTGTAGGTGTGCCAGTAAAATGAAGAAAACATCATTGAGAGGACCACATTACTTTCATATGCATATCAGAATATACATTTAGAGCAATTTAGTTCATTGAGCTCTTTCTTCCTTAAAATATCTTTTACAAATTTAAGATTAATTTTGAAATAATGATAAAATTGTTTCTCAGTCAGCGAGTCTCCTCCCCCATTTCCTTGCTCATCATCTTCATCTCTTAACAGTATTTTGCCTCACCTGAAGAAAGTCTTAAAAATGCTTTGCTGGCTCTATGCATGTTCATTAAGCCCGTGTGATTGAAAGAACCTGAAAAGTGGCTCAGTGGATATGTGTCTCCTTAGTTTAGTGATCAAAGTCAGTAGCTGGGAAGTTACACATGAATCTTATAGTGCACTTAAATACTTAGTAGCCTGGCTCCTAGAGATACTTGTGTCATGGTCTTCAGAATCTTCCAGCAAAATTATGCCTGACACCCACTGCCACCTCCAAGTGCTGCGATTAAAGGCATACACTACCATGCCTTGCCTACTTTATTTTTTTGACTCTGAATAGACCATGTGGAGATTCATAAGGCTATGTCTTCCTCCTCCTCCTATTTCCCCTTCTTCCCGTTTTCCTCCTCTTCCTTCCCCCAGCCCCTAACTCCCTTCTCCTCTTCCAGGTGCCCAGGCACTTTGACATCAGAGTTACATCTCATGCCTGCCCTGCTTATTGTTTATCTGTCCTTCAGATATGACCCATTTCCCTCAAGTCTTCTCATTCTTGGAAGGCCTGTCTGTCTGTCTTTCATTTTTGGACGAACACTTGTTTTCTGAACTTTCGTTACTTGTGTGACGTTACTTGTGTTACTGTCGTTATTGCTTGCCTAAACTTAGGGCTAAACTGTGCTGTTATATCCATGGAAGATTAAGGATGCAGGAGAGGAGAATTGAAGTACCCCAGAGGCTGGGGAACCACTGCTTGGATGAGCCTGTTAATGGTATGCTACACTCATTGTGCCCCAGTTTGTTAGCAGATGTCAACCGTATTTCAGTTTGAAACCATTCCACTAGTCTTATACTTGCAGTTTATTTATTTGGACAAGAGTCTCATTGTTGTAGTTCTGGCTGACCTGGAACTAAGATACACCTTCTTCTGCCTCCCAAATATTCGGTTTGAGATATATATGACCACTCTTGGCTATATTTGATTTTATTTGCTACATAGGAGTTATAGCATGGGGTATTGTGAGCTATCTCAATGCATGTACACAGTGTTAATGATCATGTCACGGTAACTGGTGTATCTATCACCTCCAATATTTTTTTGTTTGTGCCAGGAACTTTCAAAATCCTCTCTGCTATTGACTTGGAAACATTTCACTAAATTTTTGTTAACTGTAGTCATTGTACTACTGTGTGGAACAGTAGAAGTTGTTCCTCATAATCCCCTGATATTACAAAACCTGAATGTTTGTGCCCCTGGAAATAAGAATAGGAGCCTGGTAGTGGTAGTGCATCCCTTTAATCCAAGCACTTGGGAGGCAGAGGCAGGTAGATCTCAGTGAGTTTGAGGCCAACCTGGTCTACAGAGCAAGTTCCAGGACAGGCAAAAAAAAATAAAGAAACCTGGGCGATGCCTTTAATTCCAGCACTCGGGAGGCAGAGGCAGGTGGATCTCTGAGTTCGAGACCAGCCTGGTCTACAATGCTAGTTCCAGGATAGGCTCCAAAGCCACAGAGAAACCGTGTCTCGAAAAAAAAAAAAAAAAGAAAGAAAGAAAGAAAATAAGAATAAGTGCGGCAGGTGAGTGTAGCTCAGTGGTAGAGGGCTGCTTTACAAGATTCCAGCTTGTGGTTCAAAGCCCATGGGTCATGACCTCCTGGGGCTGAATGACCCTTTCACAGGGGACACATATCAGATATCCCGCATATCAGATATTTTCTTCACAATCCTTAACAGTAGCAAAATTGTAGTTATGAAGTAGCAATGATGTAAGCATGAATTCTAATTCTTATTAATAATAAAAACTGAGAGTCAGATACTGGGTGTTAATGCTGAAGATCAGAGAAGCAGAGTGCCAGCCACTAGAGAGTTTTTACTTCTACCAGTGCACAAACCAAGGGGCAATCCTGTCTTCAGACTGCATCTCCAGACTGTATCTGTCTCCACTAAACCTTCAGACTGCAGTGCTCTTGACTCCTCCCTCTTTATAGTCCTGTCTAGTTCTATCTACCTCCCTAGTGCTGGGATTAAAGGTGTGAGCCCCCACTCCCTGGGTTTTAGTGATTTAGCTTTGCACTACGATCTTCAGACAAGCTTTGTTTGTTAAAACACAAACAATAACCGTACACAGTGAAATATGGTTTGGGGTCACCACAGCATAAGGAACTACATTAAAGGGTCACAGCTTTAAGAAGGTGGAGATCCACTGCTCTAGAGCACCACCACCAATAGTGGTAAAACAATCTACATAAAAATCTAGCATACAAATGATAGAGATTGCTAACTGCATTGCAATTTAAAGATATTTATAAATATAAAGATGATATGCAAAGGTTCCATACTGCAATGCCATCCAAGCACAGTGGCTGTGAAGGAACTGGCCGACCTTCACGACCTGTGAAAATGTAAGTTATCAGGATAAAGCTGCAGGCAATGTTTGTACTAACTTAACTGCTATTCACGGATCCCTTCAGTGCTTAATGCTATGTTGGTGTGCAGAATTGATGCAATGCCCTTCAGAATGCCATGCACTGAGCCAGCTATATAGCTAACTGACTTCTATTCCTAGTAAGTGAATATTCTCTGCCCGTAACTTGCTGTGAGCATATCTTTAAATTAGGTATTATCTTATTTTCCCAAATAATTCCTGTCCAAGTAACATACCTTGCACCTAAAGAGTTAGAGCTTTGGGCAGGAGTTTGTGTGGCTGTGCTTCATTTAGAGGTAGTTATTTAGATGTATTTCACAATGGGTTGATGCATACGTTTTATCATAAAAACCAATACAAAATTAAAATTCCCATTGTGAACTCTAAGGGTATCTTACCCTTGACCAGGTGTGGAGAACTGAGGGCAGGCCACGGATCTCTTAGTTTACACTAGTGCATGAGAACTATTTTTGGTCTCTTCATTAGTAGAATTTCTGTTTTCAAATTTAGCTAATTTCTTAGGTCTTAAGACAAACTTCTGTAGTGTCGTTTTATTAGTATTTTTAAAAATAAAGCTTGGAAAAGTAAAACAGCCACACTGTCCAGTCTTACTGACTATGCAGCAAATGACACATACTTTAATCCCAGTAGTTACAATGACATACACCTTTAATCCCAGTAGCCACACTAGTTTACCATAGAAACCAAACAGTAGTGGTGCATGCCCTTAATCCCAGAATTAGAGATGATTATAAAATGGGAGGAGACAGCTCACAGTCACAGTCTCATTCTGAGACTTTCTGGCGGCAGGATCACTATTTTCGGACTGAGGTTAAGGTCAGAGCCAGTGACTGACTGCTTTCCTTTTCTGGTCTTCTGGTTGAACCCAAATACCTGTCTCTGAGTTTTTATTAATCATGCTCCCACTCCTATATCTATATGTTGAAACCTCAGTATATAGACATACCTTTCTTCATATCTGCGTCCACAGTAGCTTCTCTGCACTTTTCCTGGTGGCAAGCATCATAAACCCAACAGTTGGATGTATCTTCAGGAGAGAACTGTGCTTAGCTTTCAGATGTGTTGAAAATGTCGTCATAGAGGTCACCCACCTTATTTTGTGTCCACCGCAGATGGAAGTGACAGGGAAGCTCCTTGGTCCTGACACAGGGGTACAGTGCACATAGTACCCCAGCTGGAGCAGGAGATTTTGTGTTACCTTGATGATTCCCATAATTTTTACTTTAGCCAGTGCACCGTTTGGTTAGAAAACCCAATTAAAACGTTTGACACAGTAAACTAATAAAACAGTCTTACTTTTCCCCACTCCGTATTTTTCTAAGCAGCTATGAGGGGTACTCATCTTCTCATGGAAATGAGCACGTTCGTCTACAATGCACTCTGAAGCTCACCCACATTAGGTTTCACTAAGAGCACATATAACTGAATGTGGTTTTCCTCGGTTGCATTCTTTTTGGGAAAATTTTCCTTAGATTTGGAAATTAGGAAAGCATTGAAATTCCTAAGATTTACCAGTATTAAGCATTAAATGCCTTTCCATGTTTTCTTCTGCATTCCCTTGTTTAAGTGTGATGAATGCATGTCTATCAATATGTCCGTCATTTTCTCCAGAAGTGAAGAGCCTGTGTTTCAGGCTTAATCAGGTTTTGTTTTTCTCATAATGTTGTCTGCTTGGTCCTTCTACTATAAGAAGTAAAACCATGGGCTCCAGATTTCATGTCACAGAATTTGACTTGAATGTCAGGATTATTTATAAATTAGTTAGTGACCTAAATAATTAAATTTTAGCAAATGTGAGAACGATATTGACTTACACAAGTAGTCTAATACTGCTGGTGTATGAATTTCCTACTTTGTAAATCATATGTAGCTCTCCCACAGCCAGCATTACTCTCAATAGTGGAAAACTTCAAAGCTTCTATTTTAAAAGGAGGAGGAGATACTCACACTCATCCCATAAGCAACTGAGGGCCCCTGGAAGAACAGATTTTTAGAAAGGCAAAGGTGTTGGAAGAAGTGTCTAGGTCAGAAGTTCTCAACTAGTGGGTTGTGATTCTTTTGGAAGTTGGACAACTTTTTTGCAGGGGTTGTCTAAGTGTCTATGACCACTGGAAAACACAAATAATTTACTTATGACTCAACACTAGCAAAATCAGTTATGAAGTAGCAATGAAAATAATTTTATGGTTGGGAGTCAACACAGCATGAGGAACTATATTAAAGGGTCACAGCATTAGGAAAGTTGGGAACCACTCATCTATGTCCTAGATTATAACCAGGGTTTGTTTTCAAAGCAACTAGGGAAAGTAAAAACCTTACATATGCTTTCATAACCTGTCTACCAGTGACTGTTTCAGCTGGACCAGGGTGAGGCTTGGATCTGCTGAAGGAACAAGATCACCTAATTTATATATATGAAAAAACCTTGTTTACTAACTAGAGAATGATGAGAAACCAATACCTTGTAAGCTCAGTATGCAGAAAACTGTATGTGCACATGCACACCATGGAAGTGTGAAGCTCTATTCTGTGTACACCTTGACTCAGAACTTTCCAAATTATAGAACTGTTCTACATGTTTCTAGTAGGAACATTATGAAAGGAAAGGGGAGACAGGGAAGGAAGGAGTTAACCACCTCTAACTGCACAATCACATGAAGGGCTTGCTCTTCTGCTTGTTTCTGTTCTTCCAAGCCCATGCAGAGAAGGAAATTAAAACATGAGTTGAAAAGGCTGTGTCCTGGGTGGTTTGTCAGCTGCACAAGGTCTGGTTGATCAAAGGAGATGGACATAGAAAATCTGCTCATTTTCTTTTTACCTTGTTTGGGAAGTTATTCTAGATAGAAAAGAATAGAGTTAAGCACAGCTGATAGCAGCACTTTCTCAGGTATGTTCTGCTTGCTAGAGGCAAGCTTCCTGGGGCTGGAGAGATGGCTCAGAGGTTAAGAGCATTGCCTGCTCTTCCAAAGGTCCTGAGTTCAATTCCTAGCAACCACATGGTGGCTCAGAACCATTTTTAATGGGGTCTGGTGCCCTCTTGTGGCCTTCAGGCATACACACAGACAGAATATTGTATACATAATAAATTATTTGAAAAAAAAAGAGAGGTTCACTGAGTTTTATAAGTTTTATAGCTGGGTAGGTATGTTGATTTCTCTTTTCCTTTGGCAGCTTGCATAGCATCTTCAGGTACTACTAGAGCTAGTCCTTGGGAAGGAGGCTTGCAGGTCAGTTCCAACTCTATTTCCCCGAGGTCTATGTCTGAAATGTGTAGTATCTTTAACAAAGGCACTGAAACTATATCAATAGCTATGTCAAAATGGAAGAGAATTTTCCAATAATAAAAATAGTGGGAAAGTTATAGTAAGTAAGGTTTTTTGGACTGTATAAACACTAAATTTCTGGATGTCAAGCAGCAGTTTTATGTTGAGGTATAGCAACTTAATATTAGGGGATCCTGGAAAAGTGACTAAAAGTTTGTACAGTTTGAAGCACAGACAAATGCAGTCACCTTTAAAATGTGTAAACTCGTGATGAAACATTTGAGTACTGAGACTGTGACTCAGTGTAGAGTATTTGTTTAGTATGGGTGAGACACGGGCTTTGTTCCTGATATCCCCCAACAGTCCTTCAGTCTTCCTTTTGGTGCTTAAATTGATTTTCTTTTAGGAAGAGAAATTTCTGTTGCACGAATAATAAAAACCTAGAGATAGATATTGGGTTCAAGTCGAAGATCAGAAAAGCAAAGCAGTCAAGCAACTAGAGAGACCTTATCTCTACCAACTCTCAGACGAACAAAAAACATTCTACTCTCTGCCCAGTCATATTGCTCCTGTCTTCACCTCTCTCCATTAAGGTGTGTGATTCCCAAAAGCTGGGATTAAAGGTGTGAACCATCACCACCTGGATCTGTTTGTGGATTGATTTTGTGTAGCCCAGGGTAGCCTTGAACTCAAAGAGATCCACCTAACTCTGTCTTCTGAGTCCTGGGATTAAAGGTATGTGCTATCACTCCCTGGCCTGTAGGGCTGACTAGGGTGGCTGCTTTGCCTTCTGATCTCTAGTAAAACTTTATTTATTAGAACACAAATACTATAACACTAAAAATGTCCAATGTTTTTGAGGATGCAGTGATTTGACCTTTTCAAAAGAGATAAAAATGTACAATTTATTAGCTTTGAAAAGCAGTATGCAAATTTTTGTAACTCTCTCAAAGGTCTTACTGCTTTAACTCATAAATTCATTTTAGAAATTTGTCTTAAATAGCCTGAAAAACAAACATAAGAAACTGTGCATAGGTGCTGGAGGGATGGCTCAGAGGTTAAGAGCACTGATTGCTCTTCCAGAGGTCCTGAGTTCAATTCCCAGCAACCACATGGTGGCTCACAACCATCTGTAATGAGATCTGGTGCCCTCTTCTGGTTTGCAGCATATATGTAGGGAAAACACTGTATACATAATAAATAAATCTTAACAAAAAAAAAACTGTGCATAGCAACTTTAAGCCCAGCATGGAATCATGAAAATGGATTGCTACCAGTTAAGTACCGATTGTAAAAACATTCCATTTCTTCCTTCATACTGGACATTTCCATGTGTGTTTGGGGAAATCTAATAGTTGAGGAAAAGGCTAAAGGAAAGAAACAATGAGTGAGCTCTGTTTGTTGTGTTTTTTATTTTGCTCACAAGGATAGGAAAGACAACTTAAAAACTAATGCAGCAGAAACAGTAGACTTGGGGCACAGAGGTGAGGGGGGAGGGAATGGGAGGAGAGGAAGGAGGGGAAACTGCGGTCAGGCTGTAAAATAAATAAATAAATAAAAGTAATTCAGAGGTTGTCATTACCATCAGAAACCAAATGTTTGCTGTTGTGATCCTTCTGCATCATCCTGAAGATAAACAGTCTGTAAGTGATCTTTGAAATCTTAGAAGATGGCTATAGAATGCTACAGGGATTACTCTGGTTACTTGTTGGTTAGTTGGTCTTTCTTCAGAGATAGGGTCTTACTGTGTGGCCCACGTTGGCTCGGGGTTGATGCATTCACTTGCCTCTGCCTCCTAAGTTCTGTGATTATAGACCTGCCCTACCCACATATTTACATCTCCTGTTAGGTCTTATTAACGTACATATTTTTCATGTGCAAAGAAAAAGTGATGTTTTCAAGATTTGACATGATCCATTGTTTTTGAAAAAAAAAGTATAGATTTGACTTCTGTATACACAATTTTTGGATTCTACATTCTTGTCACCCAGGCCATTCTTGAGGAGTTGTGGTTATCTTTGTGATTTAAACTTTTGCTTTACCTTGCTATTTTCTGTTTGGTGTAAGGTTTAAGGAGAAATAGAACAGTATCTCTTGCCTTAAAATGACAAGGAGTTGGGGCTAGAGGAGTGGTCAGCGGTTAAGAGCACTGGCTGCTCTTCCAGAGGTCCTGAGTTCAATTCCCAGCACCCACATGGTGGCTCACAACCATCTGTAATGGGAACTGATGCCCTCTTCTTTCATGCAGGCACACATGCAAATAGAAGCACTCACACACATAAATAATTCTTCTAAAAATAGCAAGAAATTGGGCTATGTTTAAGATTAATGAAAACCTTAGTTAGGCAGTGTTCATTTTTACTTTATTTTTCCATAAAATTTCTTTATTCTCTGGATTGGTTAAACTAACTACTTGCTGCTGATGTTTTTTTTTTCTTTTGTACTTTTGAGACACGATTTCTATGTATCCCTGACTGTTCTGAAATTCTCTATGTTGACAAGGCCTTGAACTCAAAGAGATCTGCCTGCCTCTGCCTCTCAAGTGCTGAGATTAAAGGTGTGTGCCACTATGCCCATGCCCAGGTCTAACTGCTTTCTTAAGATTCTTTATAGTGTGTGCATGTGTGTGTATGGTGTGTGTGGTTTAGTGTGGTATGTGTGGTCTAGTATGGTGTGTCATGTATATGTATGTGTGTGTGGTGTATTGTGATGGGTGTAGGTATGTGTGTGTGGTGTAGTGTGTAGGTGTGTGTGATGTGGATGGTGTGTATATGTATGTGTGTGGTACGTGTGATGTAGTGTGGTATAGTGTGGAGTGTGTGATGTGTGTATGTATGTGGTTTAGTGTGATGTGTATTGTGTATATATGTATGTGTGTGGTGTGTATTGTGTGTGGTGTGTATGTGTGTTGTATAGTGTGTGAGGTATTTGGTGTGTGTATGTGTGTGTGGTGTAGTTTGTGTGTGATGTGTGTATGTATATGTGTTTGTAGCATGGTGTGTGTAGTGTGTTTGTATCGTGTGTGTATGTGTTGGTGTAGTGTGTAGTGTGTTTGATAAAATGTGTGTATTTTTATGACAGATTTCCTTTGAAGAGAAATGAGAAAGAAACTTAGACATATTAGTGAACTGTCTTTATACAATTTTAGACTGTCTTAAGCATATTTTGTCCTAGTTCACTTACTACCTGAGTTTGTTTTAGTTTAACATTAACTGGGTGTGTGTCACAAAGACAGAAATTGTCCTTTAGACAACTCGCCGTAAGCCATCACTGATCTCATCCTGAAATAGTCGACTTTTATCGGTGTTGGTTTCTTTCATGGACCTGAAGGCTTTGAGATTGAAAATATTATGAGTATCATGTGATAGCAGCATTCATGTCCTTGTTTTTTCATGTTTTCTGTAAACAGCAGAGTTTAACATGAAAAAACATTTTATAGAATTTTGGAACAAGTTGGTTCTTGTCATGGACAGAGGCAAAACAGACTTAGAAATTGCTTGCAGTTGATGCTTTTAGGGTAAAACACTTCTATACTTTGGGACCACTGCCAGCGTTGAGATGCCCATGTGCAGTGTCCTCATCAGGGAGCATGACATCCACTGGTGTGCCTGTCATATGAGCCATCTTAGAGCCTAGGACTCTTTTCACCCTCACTTTCATAAAGCTTAGTTTTTACCTGGGTCTTTAGCACATGGTCAGCTAGTTGCAGATCCCTGCTCTGCTGCATCTCTTCACTCTTCCTTTTCCTGGTAGAGGTGCTTATTTCCTCCTTATTGGTTATGCGGAGATCAAAGGTTAAGCTTGGCCATGCCCTCCACATTCTCAGGGAAGAAGAAGAATGAATTGAGTATAAATTAAATAAAAATCCTTCATGAAGACAAATACGCTTGCTCTCTCAGTAGCCCCATGTAATTTTTCAGATTTAAAAATTGACCTCATGCATTTGTTGATGTTAATATAGAAACACTTCACTCAAATTTTATAGTGTTTTTCATGATTATTCTCTTATTATTATTTTATTTATTTTTTATTTATATTATATTTATTATTTTATTATTTATTTTTTATCTTATTATTATTTTATTATTTATTTATTATATTATTATTAATTGTAGTATGATAGAACTGCCAGACTCAGTGTAGTGAGCTCTGCAGTTAGTATTGCCTCCATGGAGGTTTAATGTTCAGAGTCTAAAGACTGTTCATATTGAAGCAGCCAGCACCTACCCAGAAGAAATGCTCCCGTTTTCATAGGCATTTCAGACTCTTACTTGAAAAGTTTCATATGTTTTTTTTTGTTTCTTCACTTAGTATAGTGGTCAGTATTTTATATATGACCAAAGATAAATGTCTTAAAAGTTTTAGAAGCTGAAAGTGACTATTATTTTTTTTGCAGAACATTTTCTCCTAGGTAGTATCAGTGATGATGTAGTAATTTCTCAAACTTCCAAGAAACAGGAAGTATGATCATTATAATTCGTAGTGTGTTTGTGTGTATTTTTATGACAGATTTCTTTTGAAGAGAAATGAGAAAGAAACTTAGACATATTAATGAACTGTCTTTATAGAATTTTAGACTGTCTTAAGCATATTTTGTCCTAGTTCACTTACTACCTGAGTTTGTTTTAGTTTAACTGGGTGTGTGTCACAAAGACAGAAATTGTCCTTTAGACAACTGGCCGGAAGCCATCACTGATATCATCCTGAAATAGTGGACTTTTAGCGGTGTTGGTTTCTTTCGTGGACCCAAAGGCTTCGAGATTGAAAATATTATGAGTATCATGTGATAGCAGCATTCATGTCCTTGTTCTTACGGTTTGAAATTTTTCCTTCTTTAGAATGTTTACATTCCCTATTGTTATTGACTCCATTTATAGGATTTTGATTTATTAGTAATATTGACTAATATATCTAAAGTCTTCATAAAATCGCTTAGATCAACTTTTATAATTTCATTTAAGTTAACTCATGGTTTCTAAAGCAGCAGTGATTTTATTTAAGTCCTAGGAGACATAGAGCTATATCTGGACTCAGCTTTTAGTTGTCACATCTAGAAATGGAGATTTTGGTGATTGGTCATTGGAAGGCAGAATCCTAAGATTCACAGGCAACTATAACATGGTTCTTTGGTCTCTATATATTAATAGTGCTGAGAATTTAAAGTCCTGGTTTAGTGTAACAACGTTATTCAAAAGTAAATACTCTTTACGTATTAACATTGTTAGTAGATATCATACTGAACTTTATTTTGGACCTTTATTTTTGACAGACAGGCTACAAGGACATCTTTGTTGTCTGATGGACACAAACTTTGGGAAGTTGTGGTTTATAATCTGCTGGCTAGGGTTTCAGCCTGTCTCTATTGTGCATGTTTAGGTAGTGCAGCTTCACAGATGTTTAAAGACAGACATCATAAATGCTTTTCTAGGTATTTAAAGTTAGGTACCAAATATCATGATTTAATCATAAGTTTTTAGTACTTAGAAGCATGGTGTAAGGGTTTAAATTAAGCATTGTCACACCCGAAGGCTATCTGCTTGCTTGTTAACAGATGGTATTTGGAGGCAGGAACATGCCAGAGCCTCTAACCTCATCACTGGAGTAGCTGGTTGATGGGACAACAGTTTGGTTGGCTGTTGGGAGATGGAGCTTCATGGGGTATTTCTGTGAAGTGATGCCTTGCTCTGGCTTTTTAGCTCTCAGTTACTGTCTGTTGGCTGAGTAAGCAGCCTTCTCTGTTATGTGCTTCATCCACTACTTTTTTGTCTTGTCTGAGGCCCATACTGTAAAGCCATCTGATCATGGATCTCTAAAACCTTTAGTCATTTTAGGTTCCTGAATGTATTTTGTTATAGGGATAAAAAACAAATAGCCATATTTTTCATTATCTTTAAAAAATTACAACCTTCACTCATGAGGCAGAGGCAGGGAGATCTCTGTGAGTTTGAGGCTAGCCTGTTCTACAGAGTGAGTTCTAGTACAACCAGGGTTACAGAGAGATACTCCACCTCAAAAACAATAATAACAAAAAATCCAAACAGACAAAATAACAACGACAAGTAATAAACACCTGACTTGCATGGGAGTGGCCCCAAGTTCCAACCCAGCCAAAAGGAAAAAGAATAACGATAAATGAAAATTCCTAATGTAAAACTCATATATTTATAAATGAGATGACTAAGAAAAATAATCTATAAAGAAGAATACAGGCCGTTCCATAATTTTGTTTAAACACACAATGAACTTTGATTTTGTTTAGTTTTGTTTTTTTATGAAAAAAGCCTTGAACTTTTAAACACATGTATAGGGAAAGAAGGCCTTTTAAACATGTTTAAAGTTAGAAAGCCTTTCTTTTTTTAAATAAGCCACAGTGGCAAAGTTCTTAAAAAATGTCTCTTTTTTCTGGTACAGAACTGAAAGGTCCAAATATAACTTTTCCCACATATGTGAAAAGTTCTAGCTTTTAGCATTCCCAGAAACAGCAGAGTTTAACATGAAAAAACATTTTATAGAATTTTGGAACAAGTTGGTTCTTGTCATGGACAGAGGCAAAACAGACTTAGAAATTTATGAGTATGACTCTGCATACTCATAAAACGAGTCTGGCAATGTTCCTTCTGGTTATGTTTTGTGCAACATCTGGAGGAGTACAGGTAGTTCTGATGGAATTTTTCATTAAAATCATTTGGCCCTGGGATATTTGGTTTGCTTTTGATGAGAGCTTCGATTTCCTTTAAGAGTATATGCCTAAAAAAAACAGAGTATATGGCTATTTAAATTGCTCATCCAAGCCTTATTTTATTTTAGGTAAATGTTGACTAGCCAGAAAATTGTCCATTTCATTTATGTTTCACAATTTTGTGGAGTACAGGTTTCTGTGGTTTGATCTAAGGATTCTGTGGATTTCCTTAGTGTCTGTCATGTATCCGTTTTCATTTCTGATTGTGTTAGTTTGTATATTCCCTCTTGTCTTTTATTTGTTTGCATTAGGGTTTGTTTATCTTCTTTATTTTTTCAAATAACCTGCTTTTTGTCTTACTGATTCATTGTATTTTTTATTTGTTTCAGTTTATTTCCGCCCTCAATTTTTTTATTTTCTTTTTTCTACTTATTCTGGTCATGTCTGCTTTTTTTTTTTGAGACCATTCACATGTGTTGTTAAGTCACTAGTGTGAGTTTTCTGTTTATGCTAGGAAGTTTCCTCTTGGCACTGATTTCATAGTGTTACATAGGTTTGGGTACAAATTGCCTTCATTTTTGTTGAGTTTCAGGAAGTATTTATTTTATTTTTCATTAATCCATGCGTGGTTAAGTAGTTTGCTGTTCACTTTCCATTGTTTTGTAGGATTTCTGATAGTACTGTTGTTGTCAAGTTCTAATTTTAAATCATGGTCATTTGATAGGACACAGTGTATTACTCCATTTTTTTTCTGTGTATGTTTACTTTGTTCCACAGTGTGGTCAGCTTTATAGACCTTTTCATGATGTGCTGCGAAGATGGATTTTCCTCTTAGCGCCACTTTCAGTTTGGTTGCGTTGTGTCTTTATTTTCTTTGAATTCAAGGAATACTTTCATTTCTTTATTTCTTCCCTGACCCAGGTATGGTTTAGTTTTTGCCTGTTCCCTTTCCATGAGTTTGTCGGTTTTTGGTGTAATAGCAGTTGTTATACTTCAACTTTGATCCATTGTCATCTGATAATGCTCATGTGCTTGCAAAATTTTTGTAAATATTTACTTTCTTGGTAATTTATTTATCATGTATGTGATATTCTGTCTGTGTGTGTGTCAGCAGGCCATAAGAGGGCGCCAGACATCATTACAGATGGTTGTGAGCAACAATGTGGTTGCCGGTAATTGAACTCAGGACTTTTTTAAGAGCAGGCAATGCTCTTAACCATTGATCCATCTATCCAGCCCAATCAACCCCCCTACCATTTTTTTGTCTGGATTTTCAAGACAGGGTTTTTCTATAGCTTTTGGTTCCTGTCCTGTAAGTAGCTCTTGTATACCAGTCCTGCCTAGAACTCACAGAGATCTGCCTGCCTCTGCAAAATTTTTTTGTGTCATATAAGGTTCACTTTGTTATCCATGTATGTGGTCAATTTTAGAGAAGGTTCTATGAGAAGGTGAGAGGATATATGCTTTACTATTAGGGTTACTATTAGGGTTTACTATTAGGGTGCTTTTATATTACTGAAATTTATATTTGGTATTGATACTTCATCCTGATGATATATTCCTGCTGTGAGTATAAAGTATTTGCTGCTCTTAATATTCTTTCTTAATACTGTATCTTTTGTGTTTTTATTATTAGGCATTGATGGTTTCTGTTTCAGTCTATTTGGTGTTCTGTATGCTTCTTTTACCTTAATAGGAATATCATTTTTTAGGTTGGGAAAGATATATTCTCTAATTTTGTTGAATCCTTTTCCTCCATTACAGTTTTCAAGTCTTGAAATCTTTCTATTACCATTTTGATTGCTTTTTCTTGGTTTTCTTTCCCAGGGTTTCTTTGATTTCTCATTTCTTCAGAGTTGTTGTCATTTTTCTCAGCCTTTTGTTTAAAGTTGTTTTTTTACATTCTTTTGATGGTCCCTATATTTTTCATAATTTTAAGTTTAAAGTCTATTTCATGTGCTACCTCTGGATTAGGGTGTTCAAATTCTCCTGTTGTATATTCCCTGGCTTTTCATACTATCATGCTTTCTTTCAAATTGTTGGAGGTATTCTTACATAAATGCATGCACATTTGTACCAATCCTGTTAGGAGAGTCTTGCCTGCTTGGTATGGTCTTTGCTGCGGCTATCTCTGTGCTTGTGGTTTTTTCTTGGTTTGCCTTTTCTTAGTTTTCTTAGCTCTGCAGCCTCTTATATCTACTCCACCCTGGAGTAGACTGTGGTGATGGACATCAACACACTCCAGATGGATAGGAGTCCTTGGTGGCAAGCTAGGATGGGATAGAGTATTTTTGCATTCATGTTCATAAATGAGATTAGTTTTTACTTCCCTTCCTCGGTTGAGTCTTTTTTGTTTTCGCATCAATCTTACTGCCTAGTTATAATAAGAGTTCTTGCAATGTTCCTTCTGGTTACATTATGTACAACACTTAGAGGAGTATAGGAAGTTCTAATGTAATTCTTCATTAGTACCATTTGGCCCTGGGATATTTTGTTTGCTTTTGATGGGAACTTCTATTTCCTTTCATAGTATATACCTATTTAAATTGCTCACCTAGGCTTTATTTTATTTATGTAAGTGGTACCTATCCAGAAAATTGTCCATTTCTATTCTGCTTCACTATTTTGTACAGTACAGGTTTATATAGTATGATCTAAGGGTTCTGTGGATTTCCTTTGTGTCTGTTGTAATGTATCCATTTTAATTTCCAATTGTTTTAGTTTGGATGTTCTCTCTCATCTTCTTTAATTGTTTGCATAGGGGTTTGTCTACCTTTATTACATAAAATAACCTGTTTGTTGTTTGTTATCGTTTAGTATCTGAGTAAGTGTTAATGGTTTTTGTCATGGTTTTTGTTTATGGTTCTGGTCCATGTTTGTGTAAGGGGGTATTGATTTTTGGTAGTCATCTTTTTAGTGTTTACGGTTCAATTTCAGGTTCTTGTCGCAGTTTTGGGTAATTGTCATGTTGCAGATTTGAGTTGGTCTTGGCATTCATTGTTAGGGTTTTGGTATAAGTTTTATGGTTAGAGGGTTAGGATTAGTGTTGGGGTTTATGGGTTGGGTGTTGGGGTAGTGGCTGGTGTTATGGTTTGGTGTTCTGGTTATGATCAGTGGGTTATGTTTTTTGTTTGTGTTTGTGTTTGCATTAATGTTCCTGTGTAGTGCTCAGGTTCTGGTTTGGCTTATGGTTTACATTTCAGGTTATATTTTGGGTTAGGATTTGGGTAGGAATTCTGTTTATGGTTTATGGGTTATTGTTTATGGTTTAGCTTAGGGTCATAGTTTGGGTTTGTATTTGTGTTCAGGTTCAGGTTAGTGTTATGGTTTGGTTCTAAAGATTGTAGTTTGGGGTTCTGACTGGGATTCTGACTAGGGCTGTGATTCTGGTTAGCATTAAGGTTCAGGTTCTGGGTTAGGGTTCCGGTTAGAGTTCCGGTTAGGGCTGAGGGTTAGGGTTAAGGTTGGGGTTAGGGTTATAGTTAAGGTTAGGTTTTGGGTTAAGGCAGCTATCATCTTTTAAATGTGGATCTGTATTGCAGTAGTGGCTGTGTGGAAGGTAATCAATGCCAGAAAACGGCCTCCGGTTACTTTTATTCTCGTCTTGGTTCATCCCAGTGACACATAGTAAATCACACGTGATATTTCAGAGCAGTTGTCACTAGGTTAACCATATGTGCCCCAATTGACCAATTTTTATTGAAGTACTTTGCCAAATTTGTTCAAAAGTTTTCCAAATATATGGCTGATGTTTTAGAGTACATTACGTAAAATCTGGACATGCAGATTATATTTCTTAATTTTCATTAACATTAATCCATGTATGATTAATGGACTATGCTGAGAGCCTTTTATGACAAGTGCAATATGTGCCTATTTTATTACTCATTAGGTTGTTCATAATTACTTATTCTTTATATTTATTTCTATCATGGACTACATTAATGCATTTATGACTGTTGTACCATCCCTGCATCTCTGGTGAATTGATCATGAAGGTTTCTATAATGTATTCCTGCATTCGGTGTGCCATCATTTTATTGAGTATTTTTGCATTCATATTCATTACTGAGATTATTTTTTAATTCTCTTTCTCAGGTGAGTCTTTTTGTTTTCACATCAATCTTACTGCATACTCAAAAAGAGTTCAGGCAATGTTCCTTCTGGGTATATTATGTGCAACACTTAGAGCAGTATAGGTAGTTCCGATGGAATTCTT
Source organism: Microtus pennsylvanicus (assembly GCF_037038515.1). Classification (NCBI taxonomy): domain Eukaryota; kingdom Metazoa; phylum Chordata; class Mammalia; order Rodentia; family Cricetidae; genus Microtus; species Microtus pennsylvanicus. The sequence continues at coordinate 30,856 of NC_134590.1, read as the reverse complement.
CATTAAAAGCATTTGGCCCTTGAATACTCTGTTTGCTTTTGATGAGAGCTTTTATTTTCTTTAGGAGTATATACATATTTAAATTGCTCACCTATGCTTTATATTATTTATGTAAATGGTACCTAGACAGAAAATTGTCCATTTCATTTCTGTTTCACAATTTTGTATAGTACAGGTTTCTGTGGTATGATCTAAGGGTTCTGTCGATTTCCTTAGTGTCTGTTGTCATATATCCCTACTCATTTCTGATTGTGTTAGTTTGCATGTTCTCTCTTGTCTTTTTTATTAGTTTGCATAAGGGTTTGTCTATCTTTATTTTCTCTAACAACCTGCTCTTTGTCTCATTGATTTATTGCATTTTTGTTTCTATATAAATTATTTCATCCCTCAATTTGATTACTTTCTGTTTTCTACTCCTTCTGGTCATGTCTGGTTTTTTGTTCTAGAGCATTCACATGATTTAACTCACTAGTGTGAGCTTTCTGTATGAGCTAGGAACTTTCCTCTTAGCACTGCTTTCATATTGCTCATAAGTTTGGGTATAATGTTCCTTCATTTTTGATCAATTTTAGGAAGTCTTTATTTTACGTTGACCCTTGGGTAGTTCAGTAGTTTGCTGTTCAATTTCCATTGTTTTGTAGGATTTCTGAGAATGCTGTTGCTGTCAAGTTCTAATTATAAATTGTGGTCTTCTGATAGGACACAGTGTATTACTCCATTTTTTTCCTGTGTATGTTTTCTGTGTTGCTTTATAAAAGTATTCATGAGGTGCTGGGAAGATGGTATATTCTTTTTTTTTTTTTTTTTTTTTTTTTTTTGATTTTTTTTATTGATAAAAGTAGGATAAAGAAAAGAAAAAAAACAAATTTCCACCTCCTCCCACCAGCCTCCCATTTCCCTCCCCCTCCTCCCACTCTTCTCCCCCTCCTCCCACTCTTCTCCCCCTCCTCCCACCCCTCTCCCCTTCCCCCCACTCCTCTCCCCCTCCCTTTCCAGTCCAAAGAGCTGTCAGGGTTCCCTGCCCTGTGGTACGTCCTAGTTCCTCCCCCCTCCATCCATATCTAGGAAGGTGAACATCCAGACTGGCTAGGCTCCCACCAAGCCAGCACATTGCGTAGGATCAAAACCGCATGCCATTGTCCTTGGCGTCTCATCAGCCCTCATTGTTCGCCATGTTCCGAGAGTCCAGTTTTATCCCATGCTTTTTCTGGTAACAGTCCAGCTGGCCTTGGTGAGCTCCCAGTAGATCATCTCCACTGTCTCAGTGGGTGGGTGCACTCCTCGTGGTCCCGACATCTTTGCTCATGTTCTCACTCCTTCTGCTCCTCATTGGGACCTTGGGAGCTCAGTCTAGTGCTCCAGTGTGGGTCTCTGTCTCTATCTCCATCCATTGCCAGATGCAAGTTCTAGGATGATATGCAATATATTCGTCAGTATTGCTCTAGGGTAGGGTCATTTCAGGTTCCCTATCCTCAGCTGCCCAGGGAACTAACTGGGGACCTCAGCTTGGGCACCTGGGAGCCCCTCTAGGGTCAAGTCTCCTTCCCACCCTAAATTGGGTCCCTTAACTAAGAATTGTGGTTCCGTGCTCCCCTATCCAACCTTCCTTTATCCCGATCCTCCTGTTTCCCCAAGTCCACCCTCCTACCCTTCTACCTTTTCTCTCCCCATCTCCCCTAACCCCCATCCCACCCCACCCCCAAGATCCCACTTTCCCCCCCGGCAATTTTGTCTACTTCCCTTATCCAAGAGGATAACTATATGTTTTTCCTTGGGTTCACCTTCTTACTTAGCTTCTTTAGATTCGCCTATTGTAGACTCCGTGAACCCTATTTATGGCTAGAAACCAATTATGAGTGAGTACATCCCATGTTCGTCTTTTTGGGCCTGGGATACCTCACTCAGGATAGTGTTTTCTATTTCCATCCATTTGCATGCAAAATTCGAGAAGTCATTGTTTTTTACCGCAGCGTAGTACTCTAGTGTGTATATATTCCATACTTTCTTCATCCATTCTTCCATTGAAGGGCATCTAGGTTGTTTCCAGGTTCTGGCTATTACAAATAATACTGCTATGAACATAGTTGAACAAATGCTTTTGACATGTGATAGAGCATCTCTTGGGTAAATTCCCAAGAGTGGTATTGCTGGGTCCAGGGGTAGGTTGATCCCGAATTTCCGGAGAAACCGAAACACTGACTTCCACAGTGGTTGCACAAGATTGCATTCCCACCAGCAATGGATGAGGGTACCCCTTCCTCCACAGCCTCTCCAGCAAAGGCTATCCTTGGTGTTTTTGACTTTAGCCAATCTTACAGGTGTAAGATGATATCTCAAAGTTGTTTTGATTTGCATTTCCCTGATCGCTAAGGAGGTTGAGCATGACCTTAAGTGTCTTTTGGCCATTTGAACTTCTTCTGTTGAGAATTCTCTGTTCAGTTCAGCGCCCCATTTTTTAATTGGGTTAATTAGCCTTTTAAAGTCTAGTTTCTTGAGTTCTCTATATATTTTGGAGATCAGACCTTTGTCTGTTGTGGGGTTGGTGAAGATCTTCTCCCAGTCAGTAGGTTGCCTTTGTGTCTTAGTGACAGTGTCCTTTGCTTTACAGAAGCTTCTCAGTTTTAGTAGGTCCCATTTATTCAATGTTGCCCTTAATGTCTGTGCTTCTGGGGTTATACCTAAGAAGCGATCACCTGTGCCCATCTGTTGTAGGGTATTGCCCACTTTCTCTTCTATCAGATTCAGTGTTTTCGGGCTGATATTGAGGTCTTTAATCCATTTGGACTTGAGTTTTGTGCACGGTGATAGATATGGGTCTATTTTCATTCTTCTACAGGTTGACATCCAGTTGTGCCAGCACCATTTGTTGAAGATGCTTTCTTTCTTCCAATGTAAACTTTTAGCTCCTTTATCGAAAATGAGGTGTTCATAGGTTTGTGGGATAAAGTCCGGGTCTTCTATACGATTCCATTGGTCGACTTCTCTGTTTTTATGCCAGTACCACCCTGTTTTCATTACTGTAGCTCTGTAATAGAGTTTGAAGTCAGGGATGGTAATGCCTCCAGAAGATCCTTTATTGTATAGGATTGTTTTGGCTATCCTGGGTTTTTTGTTTTTCCATATAAAGTTGATTATTGTCCTCTCCAGATCTGTGAAGAATTTTGATGGGATCTTGATGGGGATTGCATTGAATCTATAAATTGCCTTTGGTAGAATTGCCATTTTTACTATGTTGATCCTCCCAATCCAAGAGCAAGGGATGTCCATCCATTTTTTGGTATCCTCTTCAATTTCTTTCTTCAATGCCTTAAAGTTCTTGTCAAATAGATCTTTCACTTCCTTGGTTAGATTTACCCCAAGATATTTTATGCTGTTTGTGGCTATCGTGAATGGAGAAGCTTCTCTGATTTCCCTCTCTGCTTCCATATCCTTTGAGTATAGGAGGGCGACTGATTTTTTGGAGTTGATCTTGTATCCTGCCACATTACTAAAGCTGTTTATCAGCTGTAAAAGTTCTTTGGTGGAATTTTGGGGGTCGCTTATGTACACTATCATATCATCTGCGAATAACGAAAGTTTAACTTCTTCATTTCCAATTCGAATCCCCTTGATCCCATTATGCTGTCTTATTGCTATTGCTAGAACTTCCAGCACTATATTGAAGAGGTATGGCGAAAGTGGGCAGCCTTGTCGTGTTCCTGAGTTAAGCGGGATGGCTTTGAGTTTCTCTCCATTTAATTTGATGTTAGCTGTCGGCTTGCTGTATATAGCTTTTATTATATTTAGGTATGACCCTTGTATCCCTAATCTCTCCAAGACTTTTAACATAAATGGATGTTGAATTTTGTCAAATGCTTTTTCAGCATCTAATGAAATGATCATATGGTTTTTTTCTTTCAGTTTATTTATATGATGGATTACATTGATAGATTTTCGTATGTTGAACCAGCCCTGCATCTCAGGAATGAAGCCTACTTGATCATAATGGATAATTTTTCGGATGTGTTCTTGGATTCGGTTTGCCAGTATTTTGTTGAGGATTTTTGCGTCGATATTCATGAGTGAGATCGGCCTGTAATTCTCTTTCCTGGTTGAGTCTTTGTGTGGTTTTGGTATCAGAGTAACTGTAGCTTCATAAAAGGAATTTGGTAATGACCCTTCTGTTTCTATATTGTGGAATACATTGAGGAGTATAGGTATTAGGTCTTCTTGGAAGTTCTGGTAGAATTCCGCATTGAAACCATCTGGCCCTGGGCTTTTTTTGGTAGGGAGGTTTTTGATAACAGCTTCTAGTTCTTCGCGACTGACAGGTCTGTTTAGCTTGTTCACCTGGTCCTGATTTAATTTTGGTAAATCGTATTTATCTAAGAAAGTGTCCATTTCTTTTACATTTTCCAGTTTAGTGGCATACAAGCTTTTGTAGTAAGATCTAATGACTCTCTGAATTTCCTCTGTGTTTGTGGTTATGACCCCCCTTTCATTTCTGATCTTATTAATTTGCAAATTTTCTCTCTGCCGTTTGATTAGTTTGGATAGGGGTTTGTCAATCTTGTTGATTTTTTCCAGGAACCAGCTTCTTGATTCATTGATTCTTTGGATTGTTTTTTGTGTTTCTATTTTGTTGATTTCAGCCCTCAGTTTGATTATTTCCAGTCTTCTACTCCTCCTAGGTGAGTCTGCTTCTTTTTTTTCTAGAGCTTTCAGGTGGGCTGTTAAGTCTCCAATATGTGCTTTCTCTGTTTTCTTTAAGTGGGCACTTAGTGCTATGAACTTTCCTCTCAGGACTGCTTTCATAGTGTCCCATAAGTTCGAGTATGTTGTTTCTTTATTTTCATTGAATTCAAGGAAGACTTTAATTTCTTTCTTTATTTCCTCCTTAATCCAGGTATGGTTCAGTAGTTGACTGTTCAGTTTCCATGAGTTTGTAGGCTTTCTGGGGGTAGCATTGTTGTTGAATTCTAACTTTAATCCATGGTGGTCTGATAAGACACAGGTGGTTAGTAATATTTTTTTGTAGCTGTGTAAGTTAGCTTTGTTACCAAGTATGTGGTCAATTTTCGAGAAGGTACCATGAGCTGCAGAGAAAAAGGTATATTCTTTCCTATTTGGGTGGAATGTTCTATAGATGTCTGTTAAGTCCATTTGCTTCATTACCTCCATTAATTCTCTAATTTCTCTGTTAGGTTTCTGTCTGATTGACCTGTCCATTGGTGAAAGAGGAGTGTTGAAGTCTCCTACTATTAGTGTGTGCGGTTTGATGGCTGCCTTGAATTTTAGCAATGTTTCTTTTACATACGTGGGTGCTTTTATATTAGGGGCATAGATATTCAGGATTGAGATTTCTTCCTGATGAATTTTTCCTGTTATGAGTATAAAATGTCCCTCTCCATCTCTTTTGATTGATTTAAGTTTGAAGTCAACTTTGTTAGAAATTAGTATGGCCACACCTGCTTGTTTCTTAGGTCCATTTGCTTGATAAGCCTTTTCCCAGCCCTTTACTCTGAGTAGGTGCCTGTCTTTGTGGTTGAGGTGTGTTTCTTGTAGACAGCAGAATGTTGGATCCTGTTTTCGTATCCAGTCTCTTAGCCTGTGCCTTTTTATAGGTGAGTTGAGTCCATTGACATTAAGTGATATTAATGACCAGTGGTTGTTAACTCCGGTCACTTTTTAAGTAGTAGGGTTTGTGTGTTTCCCTTCTTTGAGTTGCGCTGGTGAAGGGTCTCTAGATGTCTGAGTTATTGAGGTCTCTGTTGGACTCCTTGGTTAGTGATTTTCCTTCTATTATTTTCTGTAAGGCTGGATTTGTGGCTACGTATTGCTTAAATTTGTTTTTATCCTGGAAAATTTTGTTTTCTCCATTTATGGTGAACGAAAGCTTGGCTGGATATAGTAGTCTGGGCTTGCATCCATGGTCTCTTAGTTTTTGCAGTACATCTATCCAGGACCTTCTGGCTTTCATGGTTTCCATAGAGAAGTCAGGTGTAAGTCTAATAGGTTTACCTTTATAAGTAAGTTGGCCTTTTTCCTTTGCGGCTCTTAATATTCTTTCTTTATTCTGTATATTTTGTGTTTTGATTATTATATGGCGAGGGGATGTTTTTTTTTGATCCAGCCTATTTGGGGTTCTGTATGCCTCTTGAACCTTCATAGGTACATCCTTCTTCAGGTTGGGAAAGTTTTCTTCTATAATTTTGTTAAGTATATTTTCTGGACCGTTGAGCTGCACTTCTTCTCCTTCTTCTACTCCAATAATTCTTAGGTTTGGTCTTTTTATTGTGTCCCATATTTCCTGAATGTTTTGTGATGAGAGTTTGTTGGACTTGCTGTTTTCTTTGATCAGTGCGTTTATTTTCTCTATGTTATCCTCAGACTCTGAGATTCTTTCTTCTATCTCTTGTATTCTGCTGGTTATGCTTGTTTCTGTAGTCTCTATTCGTTTACCTAGATTTTCCATGTCCAGCCGGCCCTCTGTTTGTGTTTTCTTCTTTGCCTCCATTTCATTTTTCAAATCATGAACTGTTTCCATTATCTGCTTGATTGTTTTTCCTTGCTTTCCTAGGGTATCATTCACTGATTTACTCAATTCCTCGAACTTTCTGTTATACTTCTCATCCATTTCTATAAGGGCGTTTTTTATATGCTGTTTAAGGGTGTCAATCACTGTCATGAAGTCAGTTTTTTCTCCTTCTTCATGATTAAGGTGTTCATGTCCTCCTGTTGTGAGGTCGCTGGCTTCTGGTGGTTTCGTGTTGTTTTTCAGATTGTTGGGTGAATTCTTGCATTGGCGTCTCCCCATCTCTTCCTTCCAATATTCTCCTATGGATCTTCTTTTACAGGATCAGGTCTTCTTGCCAACTGATGTACCTTCCAAGTGATGTCACTCCCCCGTGATGTTTCTCCTGGAGTCCAGTTCCGATCTCCTTGCTGCTTGGTTAGCTTGCAAACAAAGGCCCACCCTGCTTGCTGCAGGCAGGTTATGGAGACAAAGGAGCTACCACCTTCCCCTTTGCACTCACCTTCGGGTTCAGTCCCAGCGCCCAGGCAGGCTGAACAGGGAGGCACTCTGCCCCAAGAAGGGAGGGATGGAGGGAGACAGAGGGTAGGGGGATCTGGATGTAAGCTGGATGGGATAGGAAGAGAGAGGAGGAACCGGGCAGTGTAGCCCTGTAGGTTGATCAGGAAGTGTAGGCGGGCTGTTCCCGGGTGCCACAGCACTCACTCACCACAATGATGTCTCACTTGGTGCCCTGATCGAAACTCCGTGCTGCTTGGTTCACTCGCAGACAAAGGGCCCACCCTGCTTGCTGCAGGCGGGCTATGGGGACAAAGAAGCCCCCGAGCTCCCCTTTACCCTACGCTTGGGGTTAGGACCCAGCGCCCAAGCAGGCTGAGCACTAGGCGCTCTGCCACCAGGGAAGGGAGGGGGGAGAGAAACAGAGGGTGGGGGGATCTGGATGTAAGCTGGATGGGATGGGAAGAGAGAGGAGGTACCGGGCAGTGTAGCCCTGTAGGTTGATCAGGAAGTGTAGGCGGGCTGTTCCCGGGTGCCGCAGCACTCACTCACCACAATGATGTCTCACTAGGTGCCCTGATCGAAACTCCGTGCTGCTTGGTTCGCTCGCAGACAAAGGGCCCACCCTGCTTGCTGCAGGCGGGCTATGGGGACAAAGAAGCCCCCGAGCTCCCCTTTACCCTACGCTTGGGGTTAGGACCCAGCGCCCAAGCAGGCTGAGCACTAGGCGCTCTGCCACCAGGGAAGGGAGGGGGGAGAGAAACAGAGGGTGGGGGGATCTGGATGTAAGCTGGATGGGATAGGAAGAGAGAGGAGGTACCGGGCAGTGTAGCCCTGTAGGTTGATCAGGAAGTGTAGGCGGGCTGTTCCCGGGTGCCACAGCACTCACTCACCACAATGATGTCTCACTAGGTGCCCTGATCGAAACTCCGTGCTGCTTGGTTCGCTCGCAGACAAAGGGCCCACCCTGCTTGCTGCAGGCGGGCTATGGGGACAAAGAAGCCCCCGAGCTCCCCTTTACCCTACGCTTGGGGTTAGGACCCAGCGCCCAAGCAGGCTGAGCACTAGGCGCTCTGCCACCAGGGAAGGGAGGGGGGAGAGAAACAGAGGGTGGGGGGATCTGGATGTAAGCTGGATGGGATGGGAAGAGAGAGGAGGTACCGGGCAGTGTAGCCCTGTAGGTTGATCAGGAAGTGTAGGCAGGCTGTTCCCGGGTGCCGCAGCACTCACTCACCACAATGATGTCTCACTAGGTGCCCTGATCGAAACTCCGTGCTGCTTGGTTCGCTCGCAGACAAAGGGCCCACCCTGCTTGCTGCAGGCGGGCTATGGGGACAAAGAAGCCCCCGAGCTCCCCTTTACCCTACGCTTGGGGTTAGGACCCAGCGCCCAAGCAGGCTGAGCACTAGGCGCTCTGCCACCAGGGAAGGGAGGGGGGAGAGAAACAGAGGGTGGGGGGATCTGGATGTAAGCTGGATGAGATAGGAAGAGAGAGGAGGTACCGGGCAGTGTAGCCCTGTAGGTGATCAGGAAGTGTAGGCGGGCTGTTCCCGGGTGCCACAGCACTCACTCACCACAATGATGTCTCACTAGGTGCCCTGATCGAAACTCCGTGCTGCTTGGTTCGCTTGCAGACAAAGGGCCCACCCTGCTTGCTGCAGGCGGGCTATGGGGACAAAGAAGCCCCCGAGCTCCCCTTTACCCTACGCTTGGGGTTAGGACCCAGCGCCCAAGCAGGCTGAGCACTAGGCGCTCTGCCACCAGGGAAGGGAGGGGGGAGAGAAACAGAGGGTGGGGGGATCTGGATGTAAGCTGGATGGGATAGGAAGAGAGAGGAGGTACCGGGCAGTGTAGCCCTGTAGGTTGATCAGGAAGTGTAGGCGGGCTGTTCCCGGGTGCCACAGCACTCACTCACCACAATGATGTCTCACTAGGTGCCCTGATCGAAACTCCGTGCTGCTTGGTTCGCTCGCAGACAAAGGGCCCACCCTGCTTGCTGCAGGCGGGCTATGGGGACAAAGAAGCCCCCGAGCTCCCCTTTACCCTACGCTTGGGGTTAGGACCCAGCGCCCAAGCAGGCTGAGCACTAGGCGCTCTGCCACCAGGGAAGGGAGGGGGGAGAGAAACAGAGGGTGGGGGGATCTGGATGTAAGCTGGATGGGATGGGAAGAGAGAGGAGGTACCGGGCAGTGTAGCCCTGTAGGTTGATCAGGAAGTGTAGGCGGGCTGTTCCCGGGTGCCGCAGCACTCACTCACCACAATGATGTCTCACTAGGTGCCCTGATCGAAACTCCGTGCTGCTTGGTTCGCTCGCAGACAAAGGGAGATGGTATATTCTTTCCTGTTTGGGTGTATTATTCTAAAGATGTCTCTTAGGCCCATTTCATTCATTACATCTCTTAGTTCTCTTATTTCGCTTATAAATTTTTGTCTGGTTAACCTGTTCATTGTCGATTGCGGAATACTGAGATATCCTGCCATTAGTGATTAGGTTTTGATGAGTAATTTGAGTTCTAATCATGTTTCTTTTACATGTGTGAGTGCACTTGTATGACAATGATTGAGGCTTCATCTTGATAGATTGAACTTGTTATTAGTATATAGTGCCTTCTCCAAGTGTTCTGACTTACTTTAGTTAGAAATCTAATGTTAGATATTATGGTAGCCATTCCTGATTGTTTCTTGGGTCCTTTTCCATACCCTTTATTCTGAGGCGCTGTCTGTCTTTGATGTTGAGGTGTTTTTCCTGTATACAATAGATTGTTGATTTTTGTTTTCCTGTCTATTCTCTTAGACTGTGTCATTATATGTGGTTTGAGCACATGTATAGTAAGAGACATTAATGACTATTAGATGATAATTTCTGTTATTTTTAAGTGAGAGTTGTTGTTAGAGTTTTGCTGATGCGAGTTTTTTTTTTTTTTGCTTTAGAATTTGTGTGTGAAGTTTTCATTCTTGCATTGGTGTTTTCCTTGTAGTAAGGGTGGGACTTTTGATATGTCTTTTTACAATTTTTTATGGTCAGGTGATACCTTGTTTTTAAGCAATGGTGAAAGGAAGCTTTGGAGGTTTTAGTAGTCTGTATTTGTATTCAAGGTCTCATATTGCCTGCTGCACATTTATCCCTGCTCTTTTTGCTTTCACGGTTTCCTTTGATACGTTGGGAGTAATTCTGATAGGTTTACCTAAATATGTTACTTGGCCATTTTCTTTTGCACATCCTGATATTCTTTATTCTGTATGCTTTTGTGTTTGATGTTTTGATATGACTAGGGGATCTTTTTAATCTACTTTATTTGTTGTTCTTTATGCTTCTTATACCTCCTTCTGAAGGTAAGATATCCTTCTTTAAGTTTTGTAAGTTTCGTTTTATAATTTTCTTGATTATATTTTCTGTGCCTTCTATCCCTCATTTCTTAGGTTTTGTTTTCTGTTGTTTACCCAGATTTTATGTATTTTTTTTTTAAAAATTTGTTAGGTTTCATGGTTTTTTTTTTCCTTACCTTATCTAGCATTCTTCAAACCTGAGATTCTCTCTTCCATTTGTTTTATTCTGTTTGTTGTACTTCCCTCTGTAGTTTCTGTTCATTTTTTCCTGGATTTTCATATCTGGGGTTTCTATTGTTTTCTTTATGGCTTATATTTCAGTTTTTGGTCTTAAACCGTTTTAATCAGCAGTCTGGTTTTTACCCCTTCGTTATCTTGCTTTTTTGTGTGATTTTTAATTTTTTTCATATTTCAGCTGTTGCTTTTTTCTTCGTTTTTTAGTTAGATTTTCATTTCACTTTATATGTATTTATCATCTCAATAAAGTTATCTTCCTACGTACTTATAGTCCTTTTTTCCTTTGTTTTGAATCTGCCTGGTCTGTGATCACTTGATTCTGATGTTACAGTGTGACCTTAGGATGTTGTATAAATTATTGCATTAGAGTCGACCAACTTCTTTTCATTTTACCTTGGCAGTGTCTTTGCATCTTGTTCAAATTGTTACAGTGGCTGTCTGAGTCTTTGGGAAGTGTTCTTGGTCTGCTCTGTGGTTTGGGGGGTCTCATTTCTCCTGTTCTTTTTTTTCCCATTTTACTTTATTGCTCCTTTGGTATACTCTGTGCAGTCACAGCTTGTTTGTGGACTTGCTCTCTTGATCTTCTGACATGAGGCAGGTAGAGGATGACCCAAAATATTTGTCTATCGATGTTCCAGAGAGTGTGGCATTGTGCTGTGTTGCTGTTCATGTACCTGTTTGTTTTCTCTGTATTGTAACCCATTTCTTTCAGAGTTGCAGCACGTTGGAGCGCAAACTGGTAAGTTTTTGGGTTGGATGGGGTTAGCAGCTTTCAGGGTTTAGTGGGCGGGGTGAGTATTAGGGTAGACTGCATGTAGGCAACTATCTCTTGTTAGCTAGCTAGAGATGAAAAACCAATTTGGATGGTGCTTGGGGATTTTACCCAGTATGTCTATCTGAGATGATTGCTTGTCCTGCCGGGTACCTGGACACTCTGTTCTTGGTCCTTGGTTTGGATAAGGTTTATGGCTAGGGTTTGTGGATAAGGCTTATAGCTAGGGCCAGGATTTAGGTCTATGGGTAGTGCCTAGGGGGTTAGGATGGTGGTGTTGCGGATCTGTAATTGGGTTACAGTTGGAGTTAGGTTTTAGAGTTAAGGGGTTAGAGTTATGATTTCCAGTTCTGGCTCAGATTTGTGTTAAGGGTTAGGGTTCTGGACAGTGTTTTGTTCTTGTGCTTTGCTTGGGTTTATGGTATGTTTTAGATTTAGGGTTTTTGATTTGTTTAAGATATGGTTGTGTGCTTTGTTTTTTGTTCATGCATTGATTTACGTTTTTGTTTTCGGTTTTGAATCAGCATTTGTGTTTGTGTTAGGTTTTGTGTTATGGTGTGGCTTCTGTTTTTGGCTCATGTTGATGTTCTTTTTTATTGCTTATTGGTTATGAGTCTTGTTAGGTTATCAGTTTCAGGTTTTTGAAGTGGGGTCGAGGGTACATGTACAGCTTGGGTTTGTAATGGAGTTATGGGTTTGTGTTAGGTTCCAGGTTAGGGTTTAGTACTAATGATTGTCTTTGGATTAGTGTTTGGGTTATGGTTTAGTTTCGCGTTGGGGTTCGGGTTATGTTTCTGATCATGGTTTCTGTTTACGGTTCCGGTCCTGGTTTGGTTTAGGGGGTATTGATTTTGTGTCGTTATCTGTTTAGTGTTCAGTTACATTTCTAGGTTCTTGGCACAATTTGGGGTGAGTGTTAGGGTCCGGATTGGATTGGGTGTTGGCGTTCGTTGTTAGGGGTTTGATGTAAGGTTTATGTTTACTGGGTTAGGGTTACTGTTGGTGTTTATGGGTTACGTGTTGGTGTTGGATTCAGTTGCTAGTGTTAGGGTTAGGTGTTCTGGTTATGATTAGGGTGTTATGGTTTCTGGCTGTGTTTGTGTTGGCATTGCTTTTATGGTTTAGTGCTTAGGTTCCGGTTTGGGTTATGGTTTACAGTTCGGTTAAGAGTTCAGGTTAGGATTTTGATTAGAAGTATGATTAGCGTTTATGGGTTTAGGGTTTAGTGTTAAGCCTTGGGTCATAGTTTGGGTTAGTATTCGTATTCATGTTCAGGTTAGTGTTATGGTTTGGATTTAGGGTTTGTTGTTTGGGGTTCTGAATCAGGTTTTGAAGAGTTCTGGCTAGGGTTAGGATTTTGGTTAGGTTTAAGATTCAGGTTCTAGTTAGGTTTCTGGTGAGAGTTAGGTTTCTAGCTAGGGTTAGGGGTTAGGGGTTGGGGTGGGATTTAGGGTTGGGGTGGGGGTTAGTGTTAGTGTTAGGGGTCAGGGTCAGGGGTCGGGGTCAGAGGTCGGGTTAGGGTCAAGGCTTAGAGTCAAGGCTTAGGGTCAAGGCTTAGGGTCAAGGGTTAGGGTCAAGGGTTAGGGTCAAGGGTTAGGGTCAAGGGTCAGGGTCAAGGGTCAGGGTCAAGGGTCGGGGTCAGGGGTCGGGGTCAGGGGACGGGGTCAGGGGTCGGGGTCAGGGGACGGGGTCAGGGGACGGGGTCAGGGGACGGGGTCAGGGGACGGGGTCAGGGGACGGGGTCAGGTGTCAGGGTCAAGGGTCAGGGTCAAGGGTCAGGGTCAAGGCTTAGGGTCAGTGTCAGGGGCCAGGGGTCGGGGACATGGTCAGGGGTCAGGGGTCAGGGGTCAGGGTCAGGGTCAAGGTCAAGGGTCGGGGTCAGGGTCAGGGTCAGGGGTCGGGGGTTGGGGGTCAGGGTCAGGGTCAGGGGTCAGAGGTCAGGGTCAGGCATCAGGGTCATGGTCAAGGTAAAGGGTCGGGGTCAGGGTCAGGTGTCGGGGTCAGGTGTCGGGGTCAGGTGTCGGGGTCAGGTGTCGGGGTCAGGTGTCGGGGTCAGGTGTCGGGGTCAGGTGTCGGGGTCAGGTGTCGGGGTCAGGGGTCGGGGTCAGGGGTCGGGGTCAGGGGTCAGGGTCAAGGGTTAGGGTCAAGGGTAAAGAGTCAGGGGTTATGGTCAGGGTCAGGGGACAGGGTCAGGTGTCGTGGTCAGGGGTCAGGAGTCAGGGTCAAGGGTCAAGGGTCAGGGGCCAGGGGTCAGGGTCAGCGGCCAGGGGTCGGGTACAGGGTCAGTGGTCAGGGGTCAGGGTCAGAAGTCAGAGGTCAGGGATCAGGGGTCAGGGTCAGGGGTCAGAGGTCATGGTCAGGGATCATGGTCATGGTCAAGGTAAAGGGTCGGGGTGAGGGGTCGGGGTCGGGGGTCGGGGGTCAGGGGTCAGGGGTCGGGGTCAGGGGTCAGGAGTTAGGGTCAAGGGTCAGGGTCAAGGCTGAGGGTCAAGGTTCAGGGTCAGGGTCAGGTGTCAGGGGTTATGGTTAGAGGGTCAGGGTCAGGGTCAGGGGCCGGGGTCAGGGGTCAGTGTCTGTGGTCAGGCATCAGGGTCAGGGGTCAAGGGTTAGGGTCAAGGTCAATGGCCAAGGGTCAAGGGTCATGGTCAGGGGTTAGTGTCAAGTGTCAGGGTCAGGGGTCAGGGTCGAGGGTTAGGATCAAGGGTTAGGGTCAAGGGTAAAGGGTCAGGGGTCAGGGGTCAGGGGTCAGAAGTCAGGGTCAAGGGTCAGGATCAAGGCTTACGGTCATGGTCAGGGGTTAGGGTCAAGGGTCAGGGTCAGGGGTTAGGGTCAGGGGTCAGGGTCAAGGGTCAGGGTCAAGGGTAAAGAGTCAGGTTTTATGGTCAGGGTCAGGGGACATGGTCAGGTGTCGTGGTCAGGGGTCAGGGGTTAGGGGTTAGGGGTCAGGGGTCAGGGTCAAGGGTCAGGGGTCAGGGGCCAGGGGTCGGGTACAGGGTCAGTGGTCAGGGGTCAGGGTCAGAATTCAGAGTCAGAGGTCAGAGGTCAGGGTCAGGGATCAGGGTCATGGTCAGGGTCAGGGTCAGGGTCAAGGGTCGGGGTCAGGTGTCGGGGTCAGGTTTTGGGTGTCAGTTGTCGGGGTCAGGTGTCGGGGTCAGGTGTCGGGGTCAGGTGTCGGGGTCAGGTGTCGGGGTCAGGGGTCAGAGGTCAGGGTCATGGATCAGGGTCATGGTCAAGGGAAAGGGTCGGGGTCAGGGGTCGGGGTCGGGGTCAGGGGTCGGGGTCGGGGTCAGGGGTCGGGGTCGGGGTCAGGGGTCGGGGTCAGGGGTCAGGGGTCAGGGGTCGGGGTCAGGGGTCAGGGGTTATGGTCAAGGGTCAGGGTCAAGGCTGAGGGTCAAGGGTCAGTGTCAGGGTCAGGGTCAGGAGTCAGGGGTTAGGGTTAGAGGGTCAGGGTCAGGGGCCGGGGTCAGGGGTCAGGGATCAGGGTCAGGGCCAGGGGTCAGGCATCAGAGTCAGGGGTCAACGGTTAGGGTCAAGGTCAAGGGCCAAGGGTCAAGGGTCAGGGTCTGTGGTCAGGGTCAAGAATCAAGGGTCAGGGTCAGAGGTCAGGATCAAGGGTTAGGGTCAAGGGTTAGGGTCAAGGGTAAAGGGTCAGGGTCAGGGGTCAGGGGTCAGGGTCAAGGGTCAGGATCAAGGCTTAGGGTCAGGGTCAGGGGCCAGGGGTCAGGGGTCAGAGTTAGAAGTCAGGGTCAGGGGTCAGGGTCAGAAATCAGGGTCATGGTCAGGGGTCAGGGTCAGGGTCAGGGTCAGAAGTCAGGGTCAGAAGTCAGGGTCAGACGTAAGGGTCAGAAGTCAGGGTCAGAGGTCGGGGTCAGGTGTCGGGGTCAGGTTCAGGGTCAGGGGTCAGAGGTCAGGGTCAGGGATCAGGGTCATGGTCAAGGTAAAGGGTCGGGGTCAGGGTCGGGGTCAGGGGTCGGGGTCAGGGGTCGGGGTCAGGGGTCGGGGTCAGGGGTCGGGGTCAGGGGTTAGTGTCAAGGGTCAGGGTCAAGGCTGAGGGGCAAGGGTCAGGTTCAGGGTCAGGGGTCAGGGGTTAGGGTTAGAGGGTCAGGGTCAGGGGCCGGGGTCAGGGGCTGGGGTCACTGGTCAGGGGTTAGTGTCAAGGGTTAGGGTCAAGGGTCTGTGTCAGGGGTCAGGGTCAAGGGTTAGGATCAAGTGTTAGGGTCAAGGGTCAAGGGTAAAATGTCAGGCGTCATGGTCAGGGTCAGGGGTCAGGGTCAAGGGTCAGGATCAAGGCTTAGGGTCAGGGTCAGGGGCCAGGGGTCGGGTACAGGGTCAGTGGTAGGGGTCAGGGGTCAGGGGTCAGGGTCAGAAGTCAGGGTCAGAGGTCAGGGTCAGGGATCAGGGTCATGGTCAGGGGTCAGGGGTCAGGGGTCAGGGTCAGGGGTCAGGCATCAGGGACAGGGGTCAAGTTTCAGTGTCAAGGTCAAGGGCTCAGGGTCAGGGGTCAGGGT